>NW_024429266.1:161184208-161667661 GCF_017639785.1 Mesocricetus auratus
CAATGAGGCTAAAAAGAGAAGGGGGAGAGGAAGGGGAGGGGAGGAGGACTATCCAGAAAGGGGAGAGGAAGGGGAGGGGAGGAGGACTATCCAGAAAGGGGAGAGGATGAGGTGAGGAGGAAACATCTGGACACACTCAGGGATGGCAAAAGTCTACAGGAGAAGGAGTGGCCTTGTGAGGACATTTTCGTCATGAGGCAGCCATTCGAAAGCTAGGGAAAGAGGCTCGTAAGAGATCAGATCTACCAAACCCCTTCACTCTAGACTTCCCACTCCAATTCTGTGAGAAAATCCTCTTCTGTTCCTTAAGTATTTGGTCTATGGTATTTTAGTACAGTAAGTCTAGAGATCCAACACCTATGCTCTGAGTTTGTGGGGAGAGACACCCGGAGGCTAATAACTCACACAGGTGACAGCGTTGCTCAAGCAGTCACTAAGGACACGGAGTTTGTTTGTTTTTAACAGATTTTCTCTGTGCAGTCCAAGCTCAGCTTCAAATCCTTTTTAAAAATTAACTGATCTGTCTGTTAGACGTATGTGGGTACCGGTACAGGTGTGCTATGGCACATGTGGAGTAGTCACAGGACAACTTGCAGGAATGTGTTCTTTCCATTCACACGTGGATCCTGGGAATCCCATGTTTTTAGATTTGCCAGTAAGTGTCTTTACCCATTGGCTATCTTTTCTTTTTTATTTATTTATTTATTATTATTATTATTGTCTTTAGAGACAGGGTTACTCTGTGTAAAGCTCTGACTGTCCTGGAACTTGATTTGTAGACTAGGTTGGCCTTGAACTCAGAGAGATCTGCCTGCCTCTGTCTACCAAGTGCTGAGATTAAAGGTGTGTACCATCACACCTGGCAACCCACTAAGCTAAATTGCTGGTCCCTGGGTTTAAAATTTTTTTTATAGTTTATCTTTGTGTATGTGTAAATGGGTCTATGCGAATGTATATGCATATATGTGTTTTGTTGCCCTGTGAGGTCAGAAAAAGCCTTCGGATCCCTTGGTGCTGGAACTGTGAACCCTCTGACCTGGATCTCAGCATCTGAATTCTAGCCCTCACGACAGAGCTGCAAGTGCTCCTAACTGCAGAGCCAACTTTACAGCCCCTGGGCTTAAAACCTTGCTCCTCCTGTCTCAGGCTCCCAAGAGCTAAAATCAGGTCTACAATACCAAGCCCAGCATACTTAGAGTGTTTTTAACACAGTGGGTACTAACAATAACCCTGCGAGGCAGATTCTATTATGATGCCCTTGTTATAAATAAGGAAACTAAGGCTAAAATAAATGGAGGGGAGGAGGGAGGGAGATGGGAGAAAGCATCTCTTGTCTTGAGTCACACACTCTGAAAGTAACGAGGCTGGGAGCTGAATCCTGTTGCCTGGGCTCTGAAAGTTCTAGTAAGTTAGCTGTGGTCATTCCCTGGTCGTAGCTCAGATGAGGAACTAGAGGGCTCAGGCTCTGATGTCCCACATCCCTGTAGCCAGGCAGGGTGTGGTGAAACCAGAATTTCAAGTTCTCTGAGGTCACCACACACCAGAGCCCTGGAACTCAAGAATGCTGAATGTGGTTAGCTGGAGGAAGGAGAGCGACCCAAGCTGGAGGAACAAGGGCAAAACTTCCATGAATCCGGGGACTGAAGAGAAGGCTCAGTGGGTAATGGCACTTGCCATGCTGGTCTGGTGACCTGAGTTCAATCCCCAGAACCCACTTAAAGGGGGAAGGAACAAACAGAATCCACAGCCTATGAATCCGTGTGACAGGTTTACAGGGGAAAGAGACACCTGAGCAAGGACAACTGAACCTGAACCTGAGGAGGCTTAAAAGGGGAGAAGGCAGCAAGCACAGGGCTTTGAAGAATACTTTGCCTCTTGTATCCTCTGTAGCCCCAAGAAACAGGCATGGGTCCTACGATCTGAACCCCATGCCAAGGATCAGACAGGAAAATCTAGCCCGAGACTCTTTCAAGCCATGACTCAGTTGCTCACTTCCTTCTCACTTTTTATTTTTTTTTGGGGGGGGGTCTCAAGACAGGGTTTCTCTGTGGCTTTGGAGGCTGTCCTGGAACTAGCTCTTGTAGATCAGGCTGGTCTCGAACTCACAGAGATCTGCCTGCCTCTGCCTCCTGAGTGCTGGGATTAAAGGCACGTGCCACCACTGCCCCGCCCTTCTCACTTTTAATTTGAGCATTCACAGTCATGCTTCTCATGACATGGGCTGTCAATGCTGGGATAAAGTATGCTGCAGTAGACCCCGGTAGCTGGTTCTAGCAGCGTGGGTATCTGTCCTGGGAGCATACAGAAACATCTGGGTTGCCACCAGTTGAAGGTGGTTACAGCTCTCCTGGAATTTCCCTCTTACTTGGTAGATTGCCCTAGACCCAGTCACAGAGCAGTGCTGGGGGTGGGGGCGGGGGGGTGGAGGTGGGGGTGGAGGGAGGCTTCAGCCTTGGCCCCTGGAGTTGTGTAACTCTAATCCACCGACAGGGGGGTGGGTGATCAACAAGTGCTGGGAAGAGGGAAAGGGCTTTTGCAGACAAAACAACTCCCAGTGCTGAGGAAGTGGGGGAGGCAAGGAGTGCAGTTGGCCAGGGGCACAGTCAGCAAACAGCTGGACCTGGAGCTCATAGGCACGCTCCGCCCCGGCATGGACCCTACCGAGACCACTCTCAGGTTCTTAAGAGGCAAGAAACACACTGCTAATCTCTCTATGGCAATGTGTGCTGAGACCAGGTAAACACTCCTCTCCATACAGGGACTGCATCAGAATGGAGGTCACAATTAAAATCAAGGGAACAATAAGGAAAGAAATGTCCAACAAGTGGAATTTCATAACTACTAGGGTTGTAACAGAGAAAATGAATGTGAATAAGAATTTAGGATCAAGTCACACCTTTAATCCCAGTATTTAGGAGGAAGGGGCATGTGGATTTCTGTGAGTTTGAGGTCAGTGTGGTCTTCAGAGTGAGTGTCAGGACAGGCTCCAAAGCTACACAGAGAAACAGTGGGGGAGGGGGGACACAACTTAGGGCCAAGTGGAGTGACCCAAAGAGGCACCTCAGCATGGGCAGCTCAGGTCACGAGCACATACAGTGTGCTGACACAGAGCACACTGCTGGGCACTGCAAGGCCACACCGATCTGTAGGCCAGAACCTGGCACATTTGTGGAGTGGAAGAGAGAGCGAGGCGGTCAGCCTTGGAACATCCTATGAACCACAGCATCAGCTCATTCCGCCTTGAAGACGATGGTAGGCCACTCACCGTTATAATCAGTGAAGGTGCACACTGAGGTTTAAAGTCTCTTTGATAGCAATGTAGATGGATGCTAATGGTTTGAAGGTCACTGTGCGAAAGAGGACAGGAAATCAGTAAAAAAAATGACAAAGAACTGTAAAGGGATATGAAGGGTTCATGCTGAAAATCTCTTGGATTGATTCAAGATTGAGTTTCAGGTAATGTAAGGGAGGAGAAGAGTGGCTTTGGGGATCATGGTGGGATTCACAGAAACAGAATCAGAGAAGAAGGTGTTTAGAGGGGGAGAGTATGACGCTAATTGCTGGGATGACAACTTTGATTAGGGCCTTGGGGCTGTAGTAGAGCATTTGCCTAGCACACTGAGGCCCTGGGTTCAAAAGGAAGGCACACCACATGCACACAGTTTTGATGTGTCATTTAGAATGTAAGCGACAACAGCATGACAATAACAAGACAAAAATGGCCCTTCCCCCCCCAAAAAAACCTATGATAACAACATGACAAAAATGACTCCATCTCAAAAAAAACCCTCTGCAAACCATGAGACAGTACATTATTTAACACGCTGGCTGTTAAGAACCCAAGCCCCATCCCATCCTTCTCTTGTTTGTGACAACTTAAGAATGCAAGCAGTGTCACAAGTCCTCTGTCACAAGGACACACTGTGAGAGACTGGAATATCTTCCATGTGTCTTTTTAGGAGGGTGAAAAACTTTCCTCAATCTCAAGAAAATGTCCTTTGTGTCTTACTGAAAGAGTCAGATGTGAATCACGAAGAATCCCATAACAGTCCTGAGGTCCATGGCTCTACTTCTGCAAGGCGCCACTCGAATGCAACCACATAAAAACACATAAAGATGAGAACATTGAGTAAATAAGGACATTAGGACATACCATGCACGAGTTAACTGAGGGCAAGCTCTGTGACTGTGCTGCAGGGATTGAACCACAAAGAAGGAAAATGAGCCAAACACTCAGAACCTACAGAACACTCAGGGCAAATGAGGGTCTCCTGAGAAGATCTAGCTTAGTAGCTGAATCTTGGTTTTCTATTCAGAGGCCTGCACTGGGACTCCAACCTGCCTCTCACTCTTTCTGTGGCCTTCAGCGGAGGCTTCTTAATTGCTTGGTTGAATGGACCGGTCAGTGAGCTTGCCTTCCAGGGGTGACAGAGGACAACTCTGAAAGGGCAGACACATAAAGGTCCCATACAACCACACAATCTTGGCCAAGGCAGCTGCTCCATGGCTGCTGAAGAAAAAGGATGACACCCAGAAAGCTCTACAAAGTAGATAAGAAGCTGGAGATGACCAGGACAGAAGGACACCAATGCCAAGTCACAAGAGGACCCCTCGTTACTAAGCAGGGACTGAAAAAAACGTCCAATGGAATGAGCAACTAGTAGGCTACTACTGTTCCCCTTGACTTGGAACCAGAATTCTGGACTGCAGAACTTAGAAGAAGGGTCAGCAAACAAGACCCAAGTCCAAGGTACTTGGCTGGCAGCAAGGGCTCTGTTCTGAAAATTCCCCTCTGAATCATGCCTCAGAAGCACTCATTTGGGGGCTGAATGTATAGCTTACTTGGTACTGTTCTTGCCTAGCATGGATAAAGGCCTGGGCTGAATACTGAGCACCAAACCCAGTTTGGTGTTGTGGTACACACTTGTTACACTGGCAGCTGGGAAGTAGAGACAAAGAATCAGAAGTTCAAGGGTATCTTCTGCTACACAGTGAGTTTGAAATTACTCTGGCATGCATTAAGAGTAGAGTAGGTTAGAGGAGAGGAGAGGAGAGGAGAGGAGAGAGGAGAGGAGAGGAGAGGAGAGGAGAGGAGAGGAGAGGAGAGGAGAGGAGAGAGGAGAGGAGAGGAGAGGAGAGAAGGGAGGAGAGAGGAGGAGGAGAGGGAAGGGAAAGGAAGAGGAGAGAGATGAGGTGAGGGGAAAGGGAAGGGGAAAGGAGGAGAAGGAAGAGAAAGAGAGGAGAGGGGAGGGAAATAAAATGTCCCTCTTCGACCTATTTTCCAATTCCTAGCGAATGATGAAAAGGTAGTTATGTCCTTACCTTTTGTCTTTTGGCCTTTAACAAAGGAGTCCTCTTTTCAGCCTCTGTGTTGCAACCTTTTGGAGAGTTTCTGTTTGCACTAGCATTTATTGTTGTGTAGTTATTTTTCTGTTTGACATATTTCTTAAAACTATAAAGCAAACAAAAAGAAATTTCCAATAACATATGTGCTTGGTATTAAACTCAAAAAGTCCAAGCCCCTCTCTCTATATACTATCAGAGGCAAAGTTGTGGGACTAGGAAAACCATAGAATCTGGCAAGTCCTCCTTTAACAAATGACAACAGTTGCTTTTCAGACTCCTTTGGTCATACAGATCATGTTGGCCAGGGCTGTCATGTAAAGCCTGATATTTTACCCTTTGCTGAATGTCTCATGGCATTCAAACGTGGGCAGCCCCCTAGGAAGGTCAATTTCATGACCTCCTTCCTGCCACCCCGCCCCTCCGAACTCTCTCAGCTCCCCAGTGGCTGATCCTTCATCCCTAGCAACAACTGCAGCTGCTACTGTTTCCTGACTCTGGTGTAGAAAGTGGGCTTGGGGCCAGGTCTACTGTCCAAGGCTCCCCATGGAAGATGCTAGAAGAGAGTAGCACATTCTCTCTCAACATTAGTGACCTTTGCAGAGCATCTGGATTGCAACGTGCACCATCCAAAGGTCCAGCCTGTATGTGTCTGCACCTGGCTTGGTTATTCAAATGAAATTGACCTTAAACCAAGCACTGGGTCCTTACTCTGGTATTCTCGCAGAAAGTTAGATGTCAAATGTGAATATGGATTTAGCATCCTTTTCCCCAGGCTGTTGGGACTAAGGGATGCATATTAAGCACCCAGCTCCTTGAACACTGGACCCTTCACCAGAGTCTGCACACTTCTTCTGGATCTGATAATATCTTTGCCCCTATCAAATCCAGGTTGCCTCTTACATTTCAGCTCATAGTCATAGGCATGTTGCAGAGGTGAGTTCCTGTACTTGGAGAGCCTGGGGGAGACAACACCTTGTCCTTAACCCATCTCAGGATTCTGTGCCTGAGATTGGAAGTGCAGGGCAGTGTTACACACTGGAAGAGAAGTGAGTTCTCAGCTGTCACTAGCTCTGAGTGACAACCTCTTGTTGGGTGGGTATGTGGCAGACGTGGTTAAGAGAAGACAGAGATGGGCTGGTATATAGCTACATAGGGGTGAATTAGACCACTAAATTTCCAGACACAGGCCTGGGCCTGATTCTTCTGATTCTAGAAGAGGCTTCAAGATAGAACCAGCATGATTTTATCCAACAGGTATTTATTAACATAGTGCCTTGACTGGCACTGATACAGAACATGCTGAGTGCTGTGGGCAGAGTCCTATATTATGGGGTAAAGAGAAGATTTATATAAGAGTTTTATAGAAACAATGGAGATGTACCAGTTGATAGAGTGTCTGCCTGGTATGCAATCTACAGAAGCCTGGAACTGACCTCTTGTACCATAAACTAGGTGTGGCAGTGCAAGCCTGTGATCCCAGTACTGAGGCAGGGAAATCCAAAGTTGAGATCATCCTTGGCTACAGAGTGACTTTGAGGTCAGCCTGGATCACACGAGACTGTTTCTACAATAGGGGGCTGGGGTCATTGAATGAGAGCAATGATTCCTTCACTTCAAACTCTTTCCTGAACACCCATTACACCTAAGTGCTTTCCTAGGTGGGAAGAATGTATCACCAGAGGTGACAGACAAGGTGGCTCCCAGGATGAAGCCCTCAAAGTCACTATGTAGTCAGCAGCTTAGCGAGGCAGAAAAGACAATAGGTTGACAGCTTGATCACTTCTGAAGCTAAGCCACATATGCTATGGTGAAGGAAGACCAGGATGTGCCAAGGGGACAGCCAATTCCACTCCCCAAGGGACATTTAGCAATAGTCAGCAGTAGCTCAGCTAGGAACCTCAGGGCTAGGCAGAGGGCTAGGCACACTGTGGGGAAGTCCATATGATTTGAGACCTGGAGTGGAATGCTGAGGTATGGCATCTGGCATCCAATCATGAGCCTGAGATGAGGAGCTAGATGGTGAGGGGTTATGAGAGCTGAAAAGCGATGCTGGTACAGGGTCTGTGCCCTATGTGGAGGATGTGATGGGGAGGACCATTTCCACACCATTCACTCGGACACACCTCTCCCCTCATGCATACCGTCAAAGTCAGTGCCATGGTTCCATTTGAGTTTAGCAAATCCACTCTAGCAGCAAAGCGGGGGGAGGGGGAGAAGTTGAAACCATGGGAAGCTGCATCAGACTGTCAAGCAAAGAGCGCTTTTTATCATTTCAGTGATTAACTGGATTATGTGTCCGTGGAGGGAAAATAAATTTAGGAGAACTTGGAGCTTCTGCTGTGATGAGGAACAGCAAAGGGAAGGATGACGAGGAATCTGTAGGCACATAGTTCAGTTTAGGAAATGTGATGTTGATGGTTGGGGGGGCATCCAAGTGGTTGTGGATCTGGTGCTGAAGAAAAATCTGCCTTGAAAATATGTATGGATTGGGAGAGAGGGTGAATGATTCAGCTAGGCTATGGATTGTCCAGCAAGCATGGAGACCAGAGTTCAGATCCCCAGAACCCTTGCAAACGCCAAGGCATGGTGGTAGGCCTGTAGTTCCAGCCTTGGAAGGGCAGACAGGGAATGTCAAGTGAGCTGCCTATGGAGACTAGCCGTACTGGTGAGCTCTGGGTTTAATTGAGAGACCCTGACTCGATGAGTAAGGAGGAAGAGGGATTGAGGATGACGCCTGACATCAACTTTGGACATCCACACGCATGTACCCTCTACATGCACACATGCCCACATACATGTAAAGATGCATACAAACAATCATGAGCATATGTACCTGCATACCATAGAGAGGAAAAGATACAGAGGGCACTAACATCCATATATATAAATAAATACATGTATACATGTGGAAAAATATATAGTAAGAAAAATGAAAACAGAACATAGGGGGGATAGATAGACTGATAAAGTACTTGCTTTCTTTTTCTCCTCCTCCTCCTCTTCTTCCTCCTCCTCCTCCTTCTTCCTCTTTCTCCTTCTCTTCCTCCTCCTCCTCTTCTTCTTTCTCCTCTTCCTCCTCTTCCTCCTCCTCCTCCTCCTCTTCTTCTTCTTGTTATTATTATTATTGCATGACAGGATTTACCTGTGTAGCCCTGCCTGTCCTAGAACTCAGACTGTAGACCAGGTGGGCCTCAAACTCAGAAATCATCCTGTCTCTGCCTCTCAAGTGCTGGGATTAAAGGCATGTGCCACCACCTCCCAGCTAAAGTCCTTGCTTTGTAAGAACAAGGATCTGAGTTTGATCCCTGGAACCCATGGTTAAAAACAAAAACAAAGACCAAATGTGAGTGGGATGGTACAGTTTAATCCCAGCACTCCTGAGGCAGAGACAGACATATCGCTGAATTCAAGGTCAGCCTGTTCTACAGAGTGAGTTCCAGGACAGCCAGTGCTATACAGAGAAATTCTGCCTGGAAAAATCAAAAGTAAATAAACAAATATATAACGAAACAAACAAAAAGATATGGTAGCTTGTATTTCTAATCCTGGCATGAGGAGGCAGAAACAGGCAGATCCCTGAGGCTTGCTGACCAGTCAGAAGTGGTTTCTAGGTCAGTGAGAGACAGTCTAAAAATAAAAAGAAAGAAAGGAAAAGATGGGCAGTGCCTGAGGGATGACACAAAAGAAGGACAACAATGACACAGGTGCACATGCGTGTCTGCCCCCACAGAGAGGTGCACATGTACACACACACATACACACATGCATATACACACATGCACATAGACACACACATATACACACGCACGCACGCGCGCGCGCACACACACACACACACACACACACACACACACACATACTAACCTGGCTGAGCATAATGGCACACATAGATATTCAGGAAGTTGAGGCAGGAAGGTCATGTGTTTTAGGCCAGCCTAGAGGATTTAGAGAGAACTTGGCCTCAGATCTCACTTTAAAAGTCTGAGGAGATAGCCCAGCACTATAGGGCTTGCCTAGGACGCTTGAGACCCTGGGTTCAATCCCTGGCCTGGGAAGCAGGGGAAAAAATAAAAGCATGGACAAGCTGGAACAGCTTGGATGCAAAATTCAATGAAGATGTTGGACATGTCAATCACAAGGCCACTGGTGACCTTTACGAGGGCAGATTTACTATGGTGAGGTGGAATTTATTTAAAAACACTCAATTACCCAAATGTGCAGGAAGAAAATGGGGATGGGATGTCTTTATTACCGGGCAGAATTTAAATAGAATTTTCTAGGCTTGGCAAACAGACAAGGAATGCAGCATCGTAGAAGAAAACCGGATGAACAATAGCTCAGCGCAGAAGAACATTGAGAGCAGATTAAACATTCTCTGAAGACAGGCAGCCTTAGAGCCAATCTGACAGCTCAGCAAGAGCTTTAAGTATCTGGACTTTTCTCTATCGGTTATGCAATCCTAACCATGTTGGCTTTTGTCCTTGTCCTCATCCTCATGGTCACAAAGTAGCAACTCCAGCTCCAAGCATCACATGCTCATGCAGGAAGAAGGATGACAGGGCATAGAAGAGGCTGTGCCCGCCATGTTCCACTCTCCTCTCCGTGGTTGGCTAAACATCATTCCCATGTCCTCCCTACCTAGATCAATTTGGGGAAAAGGTAAATGGGAGGAAGTGAAGCAGCTTGCAGAGACCATGATTCCTACCCTAGGGCTAGACATGTCATGGCTCCCAGTCCAGGAAGAAAGGAACTTGGGCTCAGTGCCTTAGGCCTATAATAACAGCTTCTCTTGAGGCTGAGACAGCAGAAAGGCAAGTTCAAGTCCAGCCTAGGTAATGTATCAAAATGCTGTTTTAGGAAATAGAACGCACCCTGTAGACCAGGCTGTCCTCGAACTCACAGAGATCGGCCTGCCTCTGCCTCCCGAGTACTGGGATTAGCATGGCTGCCCTGGATGTGGCAGACCCTGCCAAGAAGAAATGACCCTTGCCTGCCTCCCAGCTGCCCACCTGCCCTGGACATCTACTGTGTCACATGGCTCCTCTCCTCCTCCTAAGAGGTCCTAGTGTCATGTCCTTCTCTTGTGTTCTCTAACCTGCTGGGATGGGGGTCAACCTCTGTTTGGTGTTATCACTGTCTTTTTAATCCTGAGGACCAGACCCATGCCCGTGACCCCGAGGACCTGGTACTGCAAAGCAAAGAGAATGCTCAGGAGGCCCCACTTGTCCAGCTGGTGCTCCAGGAGGCCTGTCTTCGGAGTGGGTGTTGCCACACATCCTGCTGGCTCAGCCTTGGGGTCTGGCCTGGCCTGGCCTGGCCTGAGATTTTGGGGACATGCGAGGGAGGGAGATGATGGGTCCCAGGTTTCCCGAAAGGCAGAAGAATCAGACTGATACCATTGGGCCAAGGAAGCCTGAGATACCAGCCCGGAAGGGAAGGGGCCAGGGGCCAGCTAGATCCTTCCCTGAGGCAAACTCCTCTGTCCTGCCCTCTTGCTTTGGAAGCCTCCATAATAAAGGGGGGACCTTTGCTCTTTTTGGACTTGTTTACTTTAAGACATTCTCAGATGAGGGCCAGGGGTTAAAAGGAACGGGGTGTAGAAGATCCACCTGGATGCTTTCCCCAAAGCAGGTGGCTGGCTGCTCCCTGTCATTCATTCCCGTGACCTTAGAGAGGCCCTGTTGGCTTCAGGTTCACAAGTGCTGTCTGTCTGTCTGCCCACCTGCCGTGTGCCCCTGGCTGGCCACTTTCACTGTAACCTTGACGTTTTCTACCCTCACGAGAATGTAAACTTCAGGAGAGCAGACTTTCTTGTCTATGCCTAGAGTGAAAACTAGCCTGGAATGTGGTAGCTGCTTAATAAATACTCATAGAAAGATAAAAAAAAAAAAAAAAGCAAAGCCAGGTGTGGTGGCACACACCTTTAATCCCAGCTCTCAAGTGAAAGAGGCAAGAGGATCTCTGTGAGTTACACGCTAGCCTGGCCTACAAAACAAGAGTTCCAGGACAACCAGGGCTACACAAAGAAAACTTGTTTTGAGAAAATAAAACAAAGCAGCATGCGCGCACACACACACACACACACACACACACACGCAAACAAAAATAAACCTGCCCATGTGCCTGTACTCTCAGCCCTTGGTGGGTGGAGGCAGGAGGATCAGGAATACAAGGTCATTTTCTTTCTTTCTTTCTTTCTTTCTTTCTTTCTTTCTTTCTTTCTTTCTTTCTTTCTTTTTTTTTGGTTTTTACGAGACAGGGTTTCTCTGTATTGTTTTGGAGGCTGTCGGTCCAGCCCGGCCTCGAACTCACAGAGATCCACCTGCCTCTGCCTCCCGAGTGCTGGGATTAAAGGCGTGCGCCACCACCGCCCAGCATAAGCAAATAATTTAAAGTGAAAAATTGGACGTGAATATGAAGGGAGTGGGCTGTAGCTCAATGGTAGAGTACTTATTCATTGAGCCCCTAGATCAACCCCCAGAACAGGAGGAGGAGGAAGGGGAGGAAGGGAAGAAAGGAAGTTATAGTTGAAATGGCTACTGTCTAC
This sequence comes from Mesocricetus auratus, assembly GCF_017639785.1. Classification (NCBI taxonomy): domain Eukaryota; kingdom Metazoa; phylum Chordata; class Mammalia; order Rodentia; family Cricetidae; genus Mesocricetus; species Mesocricetus auratus. The sequence goes on from NW_024429266.1 coordinate 161,196,102, forward strand.
TATATGAACCATCCTTTCACAGGCAAGCACAGTCCTAGGGGCGACACAGGCGTCTTACAGATTTGGAGAACTGTTAAAACAACTGTCTTCTCCCCATTGATACTCAAAAAAGAAACATTCTACCATCTGCCTGCTATGGTATCCCCACCTTGGGCAATGGCTGATTGACTGACAGATGCTGTGCCTCACACTCAGGAACACTAAGAGCTAGGTGGAAATCACTACAGTGGTGCTGATGGTGAACTGTGTTTCCCGAATGCTGACTTTGTGCACTTTAGATTCATCATCTCAACAAGTCTTCCAAGCCCAAGGAGACAGATGCTGACTGTGTCTCCATTTAGCAGATGAGGGACCCAAGGTGTCTGTCCAAAGTCAGCTATCAGCATCACAGCCAGGGGCATATCAAGCCAACATCTGTGCACCCACTGACTGCATTCCTTTTTTTTTTTTTTTTTTTTTTTTGGTTTTACGAGACAGGGTTTCTCTGTATTGTTTTGGAGGCTGTCGGTCCAGCCTGGCCTCGAACTCACAGAGATCCACCTGCCTCTGCCTCCCGAGTGCTGGGATTAAAGGCATGTGCCACCACCGCCCGGCTACTGACTGCATTCTTTCTCCTGCTGGTGTTAAAAAAACGCACGCAGTGTTTGGCCTTGACCCTGGGGGTGGAAGGAACTATGTAGAGGAGGAATGAGAAATGTGCTGCCATGGGCTGTGTGTGTCAGCTGCTGGTATTTCCAGAAGGTCGTTTTCTCACATAAAGGTTCAGCTGAAGCAGATGCAGTGGACAACCTATCCTTCCCAGCTCCGCATCTCTGTTAACAGGCTCATGCTCATACATCACAGCCCTTGAGACCTGGAGAGTGAGGTCCTCTCACATGCTCACAGAGTGTGGATGTGCCACGGGGACAGGGCCTCATAGGCAGAGAGCGTCTCTCAGGAGACTCAGCAAAGAGCAAGCCTCCAACAAAAGACAGCAAAAAAACATCCTGAGTGTTCAGTAAGTTCCCAGCAGGAAGCTGGTGGGCTCACATCTTGAGCTATGGAAAGAGGAGCTGGTATCTCTGTAATCCAGCTGTGCTCCTGGCCCCATGCTCACCATTCTGCAAGCATCAGCTCCTAGAACCTCAGGACACGGTTAGGAAAAATGAGGAAGGCAAGGAGGTTCAGAAAGTCTAAGCAATTTGCTAAGGATGAGTGTCACAGTAATAGAGACGAGACTAGAGCCGACCCCAATCGGTCCCTCTACACTCGCTTTGCCTCCTCACATTACTACCTATGTCTGCTCTGGCCACTTGAATATCTCCAGGGACTTCATGGATTCCCACGTGCTCATTCTACACTTGGAGATAGGACTTTAGAAATGCAGAATCCTTCTGTGTCATTAAAATGTTAATTCTGGCTTTTTTTCTGCGCTTCGCTGGCCGAGAGAGCAGGCACGGTCTCGACATGCAGAACGACGCCGGCGAGTTCGTGGACCTGTACGTGCCGCGGAAATGCTCCGCGAGCAACCGCATCATCGGCGCCAAGGACCACGCATCCATCCAGATGAATGTGGCCGAGGTTGACAGGTGCACAGGCCGCTTCAATGGTCAGTTTAAAACCTATGCTATCTGCGGGGCCATTCGCAGGATGGGCGAGTCAGATGATTCTATTCTCCGACTGGCTAAGGCTGATGGAATCGTTTCAAAGAACTTTTGACCAGAAGAGATGGGGGAATATTTGTCATAAATAAAAGTGAGAAAGTAAAAAAAAAAAAAATGTTAATTCTGGGGTGGCTAGGTAGTTAAGAGTGATTGCTTGCTCTAGAAGAGGACCTGGGTTTAGTTCTTGGCAGCCACACGAATGGCTCGCAGCTGCCTGTTCCAGGGGATCCAGTGACCTCTTCTGGCCTGTGTAGGGGTCTGCATGTGTATGGCACACATAAACCCAGACAGGCGTACCTCATTAAAATCTTTTTGTTGTTGTTGTTTTTTTCGAGACAGGGTTTCTCTGTATTGTTTTTGGAGCCTGTCCTGGAACTCACTTTGTAGACCAGGCTGGCCTCGAACTCACAGAGATCCGCCTGCCTCTGCCTCCCGAGTGCTGGGATTATAGGCATGCGCCACCAACGCCCGGCCTCATTAAAATCTTAATTCTGTTCCAAATATATTCCAAAGAAGATACTACAAACATAATCAAAATCATGGTAGCATGTTGAGTAGTCAGTTTATTAGTAGGGAGCCAAAATAATAAATAGTCTATGATTAGCCAGACAGTGGTGGAGCACGTCTTTAATCCCAGCACTTGAGAGGCAGAGATAGGCCTGCATCTCTGAGTTCAAGGCCAGCATGATCTACAGAACAAGTTCTAGGACAGTTAGGGATACACAGGGAAACCCTGTCTTGTAAACAAAAAAAATAAGACATAGAGAGAGAGAGAGAGAGAGAGAGGACAGAAGAGGTCTGTAATTACTCCACCATCCTTTAACAGTACCTAGAAGGCTGCATGGATTTCACAGACCGAAAACTTCAAGATATGCCATCCTTTCTGGGGCTCATACTGACCTTCCTTGGGTGTGTTCATGAGTTGTTTCTTTACATTAAGCCCAAGTTTCTTTCTCAACATTGTTCCTGAGATTACCCACCTCTAGGCAGAACTAGGGGTGTGGGTGTGACAAGGAGAAAATTTTCCTCCCAACACACCAAAGTCCAGTTCTAGGGACCTACATGGGCCCTTCTCTCCTTTGACAATGACTTCTAGAATGTGGCTTCCTTTGGCTGAAACCGAGATGATCACCATTATCTAGAAATGGAAATGTAAGTCCTAAACAATAAGAACTCGTGGAGTCTGTCCCTGGTTCATAGGGTACCCGGGGCACTAGGAGGTGAATGTGAACCCTATACCTCTTCCCCTAATTAGTTCAGCCTGTGGCAGAGTCAAGGCCAACTACCCCCTCCAGTCCTCACTGTGAAAGCCTGGTGAGAAATGGCAGCCATGACCTACCTACCACTCGCCTTTCACTCCCAGGGTGGTTCGAAGTAGAGCTCTGGGGGGCACAATCTCCCCGGCTAAAAGGGAGTTCTCAGAGGAAATTCTGAGAATGCATCCCTGATTGAATTGCTTAAATACTTCAGCTCAGCCTGGAAAGATTCAATTAAGAGGCGCTGTAGGAAAACCTCACAACCATGAAAGGCCCAAGGCCACATTCAGAAGGCTCTCAAGAGCTGTTAGCACGGAACAATTTTGTTTAGTTCCACAAAATTGGCATTGACCCAGCCAGCACCTGTCCTCTGAGTGTTGTCCTCGAGTTTCCGTCACAGCTCCTCACGGCCCAGGAGGAGTGCCAAGTTGGGGTTTAATGTGAGAACTATGACCGAGGCTTAGAACTGGTGACAAGAATTCAGAACTGTGTATCCTTAGGCATGCATTGCTTCTCTGAGTGCTAGTATCTTCACAGGATTATTGCAATGGAGAAATGAGATAATAATGTATGCAAGTGCTGGGTGGTGGTGTCGCACACCTTTAATCCCAGGAGGCAGATGTGAGGGGAGCTCTGTGAATTCCAGGCCAGCCTAGTATACAATGTAAGCTACAGGACAGAGAATCCCTATCTTGAAAAACCAAAACCAACCCCAAACAATAACAAATAAATAAATAAAAAACAAAAAGCCAAGGTACTCTGCTACTGTTTATTCAGAAAATGTCTGTGTTCCTGTAAGTAGTGTCTTTGGTCTGTGTGCTCTACCACAGAGCTACGTCCCCGCCCTGTTCTGGAAATAGCTCCCATTTATTTCCTGTTCTCTCTACCAGGTACAGAGTCAGCCAGTTGGAACACAGCTATGCCCCACACCCAGCCAAAACCTTCCCTAGGATTTCGAATGTGCCTGGATTCCAGTTCAGAAGCGGGATGAATGAAATAAGTCCGCAGAGCCTCCTCCATCATTTATTTATATACTTAAAGAGCTAGAAGTGAATGGACCCAAGGCACATGAAGTTTGCAACCGTGGGCAGGCCAATTATCAAGAGGCATAACATCTCAGAAGAAAGCAGCCAGAGTGGGACAGGAGCAACAGGACACTTGCTTTGGCTCCCAGTGGTTTTGGGAGCTTCCGGAGTCTGTAACTTTTTCTTCGATGGGCTTCATGTCTTCTCTCCTGGTAGCCCCTTCTTATAGGAGGCACTGGTGATCTCTGTTGGCACACATAGGGCACACATGTGGGCCATTCTGATTGGATATAAGAAGCTATAACATGGCATTCAGATATGAACCCCACCCACAACAAAATGACTGAATCAGCCATTCGGTTTTAGCCCAGACAGCTGTTTGGCAGTGGATCCCACTCAACCCAGTCCAGGAACAGGGTTTCATCACCTTTTACTGTGAATAGCACAATTTGTGTGACAACAGACCATTATGAAAAAGTCCCCCAAAACACGTCTCTGGGGAAATAAAATCCCCAAGGTTTCACATAAAAGAGAAACACACTTAAAGGTCTTCTTGGCCTGTCTTCTGATTTCTAGGAAGGGTGTGTACACTAACTTGTTGTTGGGTCTTGGGGCTGCACACATGTGCTTATTTCATGGCTGGCTTACAAGACATCTTATGCCAGCACCACCCAGTCATGTAGAGGATAGCGACAGCTAGCCAACATTCTGAATGCAGAATTTATTCTCAAGATCTTTCTTAAAGGCACAAGCACCACAGCTTTAATCCAGGCATCCTCTCTACACATTCCAGGCTTGCTAGTACATTAACAACATTATCTTGCCATTGCTAAAGTCTCTATGATTTAATTCACAGGAGTCTATGAAGGCATTGCATTCATGGACTATGTATATGGCCTGTGCATCAATTGGCATCTTGGGACCTCTCTGGGGCACGGAGGTCAAAGTTTAGTGATGCATGGAGTTGTTGTCCTAATGGTGAGTATTGATTGGTGCCTCTGAAACAACCCGCAGGCACTCAGTCTTTCTCCAGCCAGACGCCAGGCTCCCGTAGAGAAGGAGTGCGTTTCCCAGAGAGCCTCAGAAACAATGCCTGTGACACTCAAATCTGAACTGCAGAGAGGCTCTCAGATAGTGACGGATTGCTTCAGCAGGGTAAGTGGAAAGTGATAAATAGCATCATGCAACATCTGCATAGCAATGACTCTCGCTAGGAAAGTACTGAAAAAACCAACAAATATCATATACATATATATTTATATTAGTTTTCTGTTGCTGCCCTAACAGATCACCCCAAGCTCAGTGACTGACGAATGAAGTAGGCTTGTTCATCTTGCGCCTCTATCAGAGGAAGTCCATTTATTACATTTCAGTTTCATAAGGTTAACATCAAGGGGTCAGCAGGGTTGTAGATCTTCCTCTGGGGTTGACTTACTCTCAAGTTCTTCTGGGTCATTGGCCACACTCCAGCCCTTTCAGATATGGGTCTCCATTCCCTTGATGGTGGTCATTGAGGGGCCCCACGACAAGTGGATAGTGGGCTTTGCACCTAGCTCTTCTCCTATTCACCCTCATGCTCTGCACACTGCTTCCTTCAGCCTCCTCATGCAAATCTGCAATGTGCACTGTCAATGGATCTCTCAGCCTCCCGTCGGAGTTCTTTTGAAGACCCAAGCATTTAGACTGGGCATACTTAGGCTGCTGAAAGGAATCTCTAGTAAAGGTAGCAACCCTAGGCTCGCCAGCTATGATGGTTAAACTTCATTGTCAACTACATTGGATTTGGAGTCCCCGGGAGGCATTCCGCTGCATGTGTCTGGGAGGGTATTTCTAGAGAAGCTCAACAAAAAATGGGAACATCTACCCTGAACAAGGGTGGCATCATCTCCTGGGTAGGAGTCCCAGAAAAATGAATGAAAAGGAAGAAAGGAGAAAGTGAGCCGAGCACCAGCATCCGTTGTTTTCTGGTTCCTGTCGGTGAACACAATGTGACTCATGCTTCTGTCGCCTTGCCTTCCCCGCTGTAATGGGCTGCATCCTTGAACTGCAAACCGGCATGGACTCTTCCTGCCCTAAATAGCTCTTGTTAGCTGTTTTGATGTTCTTGCGCATCAGCCCCACAGTCTTCCCTTGAAGGGATGTGCAATCTACTGATGGGCTCGGAGTCCATACTGTCTGCTCCCACAATGAAGCATTTTTAATAATCATCCAGAAGTTAAGTGGTCTTAAGGAAGTACTTGGACTTTGAGGTTACCCTGTCTTCCCTGGGCATCACAGCAGCGCATCAGGGATGGTCACACAGGGTTTAAAGACAATGTCACTCTAAAGAGGCTGCCTGTCAACTCTTTGAGGTATACACCAAGGAAGAAGATCATGCGTAATTTAGTGCTTAGCTGGATTATGTACTTGTTTTCACATTATTGTTTATTATGGAGTATTGAAGACAGAACCCAGGACCTCAAGCCACCATCAGTAGCTATGCTTAACTTTCTGAAGAACTATCATATTCTTTTCCTTTCTTTCCTTCTTTCTTTCTTTTTTTGAGACAGGATTTCTCTGTGTAACAGCTCTGGCTGTTCTGGAACTTGCTTTAGACCAGATTGGCCTCGAACTCACAGATATCTGCCGGTCTCTGATTCCTGAGTGCTGAGATTAAAGGTATGTGACACGACACTACAGCCCAGCCTTCTTTTCTTTTTTAATTACATTTGTTTATTGGAGGAAGAGGGTTGCATGTGCCACAGCACGTATTTGGAAGTCAAAGGACTACTTGATCCACTTAGTTCTTCTACCACGTAGGCATAGGCTTGGTTGAAGGACATTTCCTCACTGAGTCGTCTTTCCAGCTTTACCATACCATTTTCCACAGTGACTGCACATTTTTGCTTTCACAATAATGTACAAAGTTTCTGGTCTTTCTACATCCTTGCCCATTCCTCTCCCTCCCTCCCTCCTTCCCTCCCTCCCTCTTTCTTTCTTTATTTCTTCCTTCCTTCCTTCCTTTATTTTTTTGAGACAGAATCTCATTCTAACCCCAGCTGGTCTGGAATTTATTATGACCTTCCTGCCTCTGCCTCTGTAGTGGAGACTACCAGCATGTGTCTCCATGTTTCCCTTGTTTTATATTTTGCTTTTGGTTTTTATTGTTCTTAAAAAAAATGTTAGGACTGTAACTCAGTGGTAGAGGCTTACCTAAGTTGCATGAGGCCTTAGACTCCATCCCCAGTGCTGTCAGGAAAAATAAAAAGAAAGAAAGAAAGAAGAGAAAAAAAAAAAGAATTGTTTTTGATGTGCTCTTCCCAGGGGGCTGACGTGATGACTCACTGGAGTTTTGATCTGAATCTCTGCAATGATGCGGGCACTGAGAGTCTTCTCACCCGTGAGTCATTTGTGTATGTTCTCAGGGTAAAAACTGCAATTTTTCAAAAACTTAATGTTGGAAGTGATGAAAGTAGCGAGAACTGAGTGGAGCAGGGCAGTGCTGGAAGGCAGGGATCACAGGGGTCCCTAGAGGCCACTGGCCAAGGATGGGATGCAAGGGTCCCTGTAGGAGCCTTCCCTAGTCTCTCCTTTCCCAGAGTCATGGGAAGGAAGGCCTGGGATCCTAGCTCTAGGGAGGCAGAGGTAGGAGGAAGGAAGTCAGTTGGAGATCAGCCTGAGATACACAGGGAGACCCTGTCTCAAATCACAGACAGCCGGGTGTGAGCAGACGGCTCGCCGAGTAAGCTTTTGCAACACAAGTGTGAGGACCTGAGTTTGAATCCCTAGAAGTCAGGAAAAAAACTGACACTGCAGCAGGAATGTTTGGTGAGCCCAGTGATTTAAAGGGAGATGTTAGGAGCCAGGCAGCTTGTGGGCAGGCTAGCCTAGCCTAGGCAGCAAAGAACCAAGGACAGTCTCAAGCAATGTGGGGGTAAGGACTGACACTCAACATTGTCTTCTGACCTCTGCGTTCTCTTTCCCACCTACATTCACCAGAGATTAAAAGCAAATTGAATGCTTGGAAAACTTGTACGAAATATTGCAGGTCTCTGGAAGGACCTTAGACCTGGAGACAGTTGAGGGACCAGCAATCTGCATTCTAAACAGACCTCCAATGAGTTCCTTCTTCACAGTGTACTTTGAACTCGTGGCAGAAGGCAAGTGAGGTGACCATAAAAGTGGTACTTCCCCCCTAAGAAGGATGCTCCTAAGGGCTGTCATGCCAACGTAACAAAGATAATATGGTGAAATGGCCCTGAAGAGTTAGCAACAGGACTGTGAGACCTGGACAGTAGCTGTGTGAAGTCAAACCTGAGGCCCACATGGGAGGCATCAAGACGAAGATGCCTGCCCTGTTCTTTCTGTCTCTTCTTTCAGCTTCTTCTCATGGGAGATTTTGTACTTGTATTTATGTGTTACTTTTGAGACACAGTCTCTCTATGTAGCCTCAACTCCATCATTTTCCTGCTTCTGACTCCTCAGTCGTTAGGTTTACAGGTACATCACTGTACCTGGGCTATTCTCTCGCTCCTTCCCTCTCCCCCATCCCTACCTTATTTTTTGAGACTGGGTCTCACTATGTAGCTCCTGCTGTTCTGGAACTTACTACGACAATTTAAGTTCAGGTTGGCCTCACACTCACAGAGATCTACCTGCCCCACCACCACCAACGACTCTAGTCTTCATTTTTTTTTTAAAGAGCAGGAAATTGGCCAAATGCCAAACAACTCAAGGAAAGAACACACATGAGAATTCAAGACTTTTCACTAAAGAAGTTCTCTGTGCAGCAGATACCATATGGCATTTGATATCCTGTCAGGGTGGAGGGCGGTCTTAGATACCACTAATGCTATCTGGGCAATGTTCAATTCTGAAAGAATGAACAGTTAACAGAAATGTCATTGTCAAGTTCATACCACTTGCAATCAGCACCAATTAGTGTTTCAGCTCCAATGAAGCCTCCTGGCAGTATAGGATATCATTAAGAACAAGACGTGCTAAGAAAGAAAAGAGAAAAATAGAGGGAAAGAAGGGAAAGGAGAGAGAGAGAGAGAGAGAGAGAGAGAGAGAGAGAGAGAGAGAGAGAGAGAGAGAGAGAGAGAGAGAGAGAGAGCTGGGCCTGGTGAGTATATACCTGTAATCATAGCAAGAGGAGGCAGAAGAGCTGGGCTGTGGTGGCACGCGCCTTTAATCTTTAATCCCAGAATTTGGGAGGCAGAGGCAGGCGGATCTCTGTGAGTTCCAGACCAGCCTGGTCTACAAGAGCTAGATCCAGGACAGTCTCCAAAGCCCCAGAGAACCCCTGAATCAAAAAATAACAAAAGAGAAGAGAAGAGAAGAGAGAGAGAGAGAGAGAGAGAGAGAGAGAGAGAGAGAGAGAGAGAGAGAGAGAGAGAGCAGGCAGAAAGATTAGGAGTTCAAGGTCATTCTTTCATTCTTGGCTGCAGGGCAAGTTAAAGGTAAAAGTCTTGAGGAGAGGAGGGGGATGTGAAAATGTGGACTTCGAATGATAAATATGGATAAAATTCTAACCACATATATTTAAGTAAGCTTGGGAAATAACTTTCCAGGCCAGTGGCTCTCCAGTCTCCCTCTGTTCTAGAATTGCTGGGGAGTGTTGTGTTTCTTTTTGTTTGTCTTTCTTTATTTCTTTTTTTTTCCAAGACAGAGTTTTTGTTTTTGTTTTTTGTTTTTTTTTTTGGTTTTTCGAGACAGGGTTTCTCTGTGGCTTTGGAGGCTGTCCTGGAACTCACTTTGTAGACCAGGCTGGCCTTGAACTCACAGAGATCCGCCTGCCTTTGCCTCCCGAGTGCTGGGATTAAAGGCGTGTCCCACCAACGCCCAGCAAGGTTCTGCATTCTTAAAAATGGTTAGCACGTATATATTTGTTTGTATTTATTTACATATGTGAGGGTATGCAAGGGTGTGTGGAAGGCAGTCACTGTTTTCCATCCATCATGTATGTTCTGGAGATGAAACTGGAGTTACCTGGTTTGGTGACCAGGCCAGGTTCTACATGTTTAACTACTAGCTTCCTGGTGATGTCTATTCTCTAGTCCACTGATAACCTTGTGAACTGGAAGGTTCAGGAATTAGAGACATGCAGTAGATAAGGGGACAGATATGTTTCTCCCCACCCCGGTAATGCCTCAAGCCATCATGAGACTGCAGAAGGCATGTGCACCTTTTAGGATCACAGTATTCTCAATAACACAGCGTGGGGAGTCGGAGCTGGCATAGAGCTGACTCATCATATGTATGATAGGATTTGCCATTCTGTAAATCTATCTCTTACTGGTTGTTGAATAAAGCACTGTTTGCCAATAGGGAAGCAAGATAGGTGGGACTAGGAGTCGAGGAGGATTCTGGGAAAGAGAAGCACAGGGAAACATCATGTAACTGCCATAGGAATAAGGTCCGGAACCTTTTCTCTGGAAGAGAAATACTTAGATTAACAATTATGGGTTACCCAGTAAGAGACAAGCAAACAGCCAACAGCTTCATAATTAATATAGCCTCCTGTGTGTTATTTGGGGACTGCAACTGTGGCAGAGACCAAGCGGCTGGCGGGGGGTTAAAAACAAAACGGCTGGTGGAGGAAAACTACACATTACATATATGAACCTGTTTCTAAGGGTTTCAAGAAAAATCCAAGATCCTGGAGGCAGGATGGAAACAATGTCTAGTCTAGCAGCCCACAAAATGCAGACAGCATCTTTAGAAAGCACCCCAGTTTTGCCTTTTTTTGAGGCAAACTTCACCCACTTAAACAACGCATTGGTCCTGGATGTCATCTGAAACCTCCACCTTTCTCCAATTGGCCCTTACAGATGGAATCCTACCAGAGAAGCAACACCCTGCCCCACTCAAGCCAACAGAGAAAGGAAGCCCACAGTGCAGAGTGTGGCACTGGCCACATCCTATCTCACCTCTGAAGCATCCTTCCTAGCCCTCACTGGCACTGGGAGCATAGTCCTGACTGGTCACCATGATTGAGAGCTGTGTTTCAACATATCCCCATATCACATGGATTCACGTCATTGAACAGAGACACTGCCGGGCAAGAGCTGTTTCTAGGCAGAACTCATCAAAGGCCTCTTCATCCCAACACGTAGGGGTCATGAAGCAACATTGCCTTGGGATCTTCAAGGTGAAGGGAGATTGATTCTCCAAGTGGGGAACACACATTTGGGGCTGATGTATCAGGATCCACTATGCCCACTTTGATCCCATTTCACAGATAAGCAAACAGAGGTTTGGTGACATACTCCAACTCCCCCAGCTCACTGGTGAGAATCTGGATGACACTGAAACTCAGTGCTGCTTCAGTGTCTCCAAGTTCAGGACTTATATTGGAATAGCTCCTCCTTCCCTCTCCCCACCCTTCTTCCCCTCTTTCTTTCCTTCTTCCTTTCTGTAGCACAAGTTGGTCTAGAACTCATGAGCCCCCTATTTCAGTTTCCAAGTGTTGGGATTACAAGATACACCATTACTCCTAACAATTCTTGCAGTTCTTGGAAGAATCGTGAATCTGGTGGCAGTGGTCTGACCTCAAGAGTCCTGAGCCACTGACAGGCGATAGGAAAGAGGTCTTGTGAGCTCAGGATAGTAGTTCACACCTGTAATCCCAGTACTTGTGAGGCTGAAGCCAAAGCAGGGGTTTTGGGCCAGCCTGGGCTAGAGTGTAAGAGACTGCCTCATAAAAGAAGTAAGAGGAGGAGGGGGGAGGAAGAGGAGTAGGAGAGATAAAATGTCCCTTGAGCTCCAACTACTACTTAAATAGGATTTGGCTCCTTTTAGATAAAAATTGTGGCCGTCCTTACATCCTTAGCAAGCCTCTTGTGGACATCCCCCAAACTCTGCAGTTCTTTTCAAACACATGTTGACAACCGCAGCCTGCCAGAGACTGTAGCAGGTGCTGGGAGGCAGGTGCAGGGGAAGGCAGGTGAGTCTTCCTCTCCGGGGCTGTTATTCTTGGGGGAGAGGAGCTAGTCATAAGTCATTTCGGTAGGTAGAAAATATGATGAAAGGGGCCTCAGAGTATCCTGGAAACCCGAACTCAGCAGGCAGCTTAAGAAGGCCAAATGGATTGAATTAAACTCCATCAACCTTCTCCTGCCTGGAGGTACTTGAACTGAACCAGAGGTTGAGCCATTCCTGCCACCTGAAGCCACGGATTCCCTGCCCTTCATTAAAACAAAAACAAAAACCACACCACACCGTGCTCACGTAATAAATCCCCTGCCCACTTGGCTAACTGTTGCTGTGCCAAGCCTCTCTCCCTCTGGGTGAAGTAAATGGGCGGGCACAGAGGTACACACGCATGCACACACAGGCACACACAGGAGGCTGGGCTGCACTCACAAGGTCCAATTTCACAGCCTTCCTCCCTGTGGGGGAAGCTGAGTGGATGGGGTTTCCTTCAGAGTGTGCCCTGGAGATGCTGTTAACATAATGCACTTTAAATCCATTTCCTTTGTTCTTAGGGGAATACATTGAGATATTAAGAGTGGAAGATCTAGGTGGTAGAATTATAGGGGAATTTTTTTCTTCTTTCTTTTCTTCCCTCTTTCTTTTCCTTTTTTTTCCTTTCCTTAATTACTCTATGTTGTAGTTTTTCCATAATGGCCCTGGGTCACCTGTTCAACGAAACACTAAAGCCAAGGCGGGTGGAGGTATAGGACCATAGCTCGGCATTTACAAAGTCCTGGGTTCAGTCCTCAGTACTAAAATAGGGTATGGTGGGGCCCACCTATAACCTCAGCACTTGGGAGGCAGAGATAGGAGAATCAGGAGTTCAGAGTCATTCCCATTAAGTACTGAGACTAGCCTGGGCTACATGAGGCCCTGTCTCTCATTCAGAGAGAAAATAAGATTTTTCTTCGTACCAGCAGCCTTTCTAATTCACATAGCCTTGAAATGGAAGGTGGCCAGAGATATCTTTGACATGCTTGGTGGCAACTCAGTTTGATGGAGCCTTGCATGGATTCAGTTCCCAGCCCTGTGGAACTTTCTAAGCTTGGGATACTGGGCAAGTCACTTAACCTCTCTGAGCCTTTAGTTTTCATCTATAGCATGGGACAGTAACAACTCTCAGTTGATGATGTTGGTAGATGAATGCCAAACAAGAAGATAGTGTGGGGACACCAGACCTTGAGCAGAGACCCACTTCCCCTTCGGCCTGGGAGTAGGCAGCTGTAAGACAATGTTTACTAAAAACATGTTTACTAAAAACAATACAATACCCAGGGCAATAAGTTCCTGGAAAAGGCCTGCCCACGGAAACCGCCCTGACCTCGACCTTGTCCAAAGACTAACCGCCTCTTCTGACACGCCCAGATCAGTTTTTGGTGTCAGAGCAGAACCACCCAGGGTAGAGGAGAGAGCAGAAGCTTCTCTGGAAGGAGCCTTTCTTAGGAAGTTTTCTTGAACCTTTTTGGGGCCTGCTTAAAGTTTTCTTTACATCGTTGAATGAGTCTCTGTGTTGTCAATCCCCGACACCCTCCGCACGTTCTCAGACACAGGCTGCGCGGCAGATGTGACAGATAGCACTTGAAAACTGGTCAATTTCTTCCCCGTGTCGACAGAGGAAAGCCAACAGCTCTGAGACTTGTTGCGTGTAGCACCTGGAGGAGATGGCCATTCTTAGATGACTCCAAACCAGATGATTCTGACCCCCCAGGGTATGCATGCTTTTGGCTAGTCCCCTCCCACAGGGAGCATGGGTCACCTGGGTTACCAGTAGATTACTGATCAAAGACAGAGGTGACTTTTGGGACTACCATATACATGGCTCTGCTTAATCATTCTTGGATCATTCCAGAGGAAGCCAGCTGCCATGTCACGAGGTCACTCAAGTGGCCTTATGGAAGAGTCCTCAGAGCCAGGAACAGACACCTCCTGTCAACTTGCCAGCCCTGTAGATGAGCCTTGGAAGCAGATCGCTCAGCTAGGAACCTTCAGATGGCTGCAGCACCAAGTGACATGGTGACTCCCACCTCAGGAGTAGCTCCAAGCCACATCTGCCCACTCAAGCCACTCTCTGTTTCCTGACCCACAGAAACTGTGCAGCTATTAGATTTGGGTACAATCTGTTAGGCAGTGATAATCCACCCTTCAGCTTTGCAGCCATCTAGGAAGGCTTGGGGACCAGTCTGGCTTTGGGAGGAGCAATTTACTCTAAGCCAATTTAATTTCCTTTCATGATGAAGTGGCCTGGCGCGTGGATAAGGGAGTCATAAGTGTATCTCCTGCCTCCGGAGGGCTTTTAATTTGATACCACATGCCACTCTCATCAACATGCACGGGGGTAGGGGCTGAGCAGCGGTTCATTGATTTGGCCCTGGGAGAATGGATTCTGTAGCTAATTCAGGACTCCAGAGAGGCCAAACAAGGGATTACTGCTGTGGCTAGAATGTGTCACCCCAAATTCATGTTCTGGAATGGAATCCCACTGTAAGTTTGGGAAGTGGTGCCTTTTGGAAGATGTCTTGGGAGGAGGGCGTGAAGATGCTGCCCCGTGGATGGATTAATAACAGTATAAAAGGACTTCCATCTTGTCTTTACTGACGGCCACTTCCTGGTCTTCACCAGCCTTTGAATCTGTCAGCACCTTGATGTTGGACTTTGAAGACATGAGATATGTGAGAAATAAATTCCTATTGTATATAAATTACCTGATTTGTGGTATTTTACTATTGTAACACAAATATATTTAAAAAGGCACCAATACATTACCAATATCAGTACTGCCGCCACAGTCCCTACTGGTACTCATATTAACTCTGCTAATGCACCTCAACTCTCCCCTGGAGAACTCCAGTTTCCCCAGAATTCAGTCATCATCCTTTCTTCTAATAAACACAGAAAACCAAGTATCCCCACCCCTGCTCTACTGCCAGTACCTTGACCTACCTCCTTCAAAGAGTCTATACATTTCCAGAAAGACATACCTTCTTCCAGTCAGCAGGGACCACAGTTGCCAATCTTCTGGCTCTCAGTCAATATCTGCTGCCCTAGAAACTGCTATCTACTTCTCTCGTCAACACCACCCTGGCATGGCCTCATATCCTACATGTTGCAAAACACCAGTGGACAGGAGGCTTGTTTCAGGATGTTCCTGGGCAATGGAAAAGCAGCCTTGTTACAACAGGACACAGCTCCAGGTAAAGCTCCTAGGCTCAGGGTGACAGGGTTCACCTAACTCATTGTCACCTAATTCAGCATTCCCATTCTCCCAGCTTCCCTCTCCCTCAGAATGCTCACTCTTGTTCCATTTCCCATACCCAGATTCCCAGCTTCCTCAGAACAGATTTCAACACCCTAACTCCAATTCCTGTTACTCTCTTCGAAGGCAAACTACCTCACTCTGGCTTGCCTTTCCCAACAGGGAAGAGCTACGCATATGGGCATCTCCGAAGCTAAGGTCCATGTCCTTATCGGCTCTTTCAATTCTTCCTACTCCTGCTGAGTAGTTGACAAAAGCAATATCCAAGGGCATTGGGTTTTGTCCAAAGACCCAGGACTAGTGGAAAGATCTAGGTCTTCTCTAGGCCTCTTCCATGTAAAACTAGGCTGGCAATTGCTAACCTAACGAAAGAACCTGCAAACTCAAAGTAAAGCCTGCCCGAAGCTTCAGAGGAAGGAACAGCATATAGAGTTAGTTCCTAGAGGACTTATAAATAGGAGCATGGCTCATTGCCCTGAAAAGCTGCAGGGCAATCTTCGTGAGGTGCAGGGAGAGGGGGCAGGGCCACAAGCCCTCCTGAGGTCATTTCGAGGTAGATGATTCACCAGGCAAAGTCCCAGCATGGGCACAGCCCCCACCCAACCCATGTGGACTTTCATTTTTCTTTATGATTTGTCCAGAAGTCAATGAGAACCCAAACTGATAAAATTTCCCTTTCAACAAACTCTTGACCAGCTAGCTACTTCTTCACCTCACTGGAAATTTTTTTCATCTGGTTCCATCTAAAACAAATTGGGTCATAGTTTGCACCAAGGGTTTTCTTCTTTTCCAAAAGAGGCATCTGAGTGCTGGAAAGATGGCTCAGAGGTTAAGTGCACAGAGGACCTGGGTTCAATTCCCAGCACCTTCATGGCAACTCATAACTTTTTGAAACTCTTGCCTCAAGGAACCCAATACCCTCTTCTGGCCTCCAAGGGCACCAGGCGTGCAAGTGGTGCACATACACACATACACATAAAATAAAATTTAAACAAATGAATAAAAACAAAGGTGATATTTGTCAGGGCTTGTTTTTAGGGTCATAAAATCTATATGCATACTCATTGCAAAGAGCCTAGAAAGCAGAACCAAAGAAGAAAATAAAAATTATACATAATGTCAAGCCACAGACCAACATTGAAAATCTTTGTATGTTTTCTGTATTTTGCCCATAAGTGTTCTTATTTGATTGTTTGTTTGTTTGTTTTGGCTTTTCATTTATTTATACAAGGTCAAACTGTATAACCCTGGATGGTCTAAAACTTACTATGTAGACCAGGCTGGCCTAGAATTCACAGAGATCCTCTGGTGTCAGCCTCCAAAGTGCTGAGATTAAAGGTATGTGCAACCATGTTCAGTTCATATTTTTAAAATTATAATTATATCTAAAGTTCTCAAAAGTCTTTTGTTAAGAGTATAAAGGGAGCTGAGTGGTAGAGGCAGGAGGATCTCTGTGAGCTTTAGGTCTACATAGTGAGTTCCAGGACAGGCTCCAAAGCTACACAGAGAAACCCTGTCTCAAAAAACCAAAGGAAAAAAAAAGAAAAAGAAAGAAAGAAAAAAGAGTATGAGGGGGTGCTTGGCATGGTGGCTCACATGAACGTAGCAGTGTGAGGCAGAGGCTGAAGGGATTTGAGACCATGCCTGGTCTAAATATTGAGTTCTAGGCCAGCCAGGATTACTGACTGGGGACCTGTTTTTAAAAGGGAAGGAGGGAAGGAAGGAAGGAAGGAAGGAAGGAAGGAAGGAAGGAAGGAAGGAAGGAAGGAAGGAAGGAACCAGAGAACAGAGGAAGCAGTCTGGCTTCAGCAAACTCAGTTTTGATTGCTAACCCTTGCTGGAAGACAGAGTTCTAGATTCCTAGGTGCTTAACTAAATGCTCATTGGTGGATGATATGACTCATTTGCCTTGGCTCATTGAACCCTCTAAACAACCCATTGAAAGAGGTATTAGTGGCAAGCCATTTTCCAAAGGGGAAACCAAGGTTCCGAGAAGTTGAATAACATGCCACCAAGGACAGCTGGCTCATGGAGCAGCTAAGATGTGTTTGAACAACTTCCTGCCTTCGCAGTTTGCTTTCCTTTTGATGCAAGTCCCTTAACCAGAAGCACAACTTCTTTGAGTGATTGATTGATTGATTGATTTTTGTGGGGTTCTGTTAGGATGCCCAGGCTGGTCTTGACCCTCTGAGCTGAAGAGATTTTGCCTCAGCCTCCAGAGTGGCTGGACGCAAGGCACAAACAACCAGACCTAGCTAAGTGGGACTATTTTTTTTTTTTTTTGGTTTTTTTGAGACAGGGTTTCTCTGTATTATTTTGGAGGCTGTTCTGGAACTCGCTCTATAGACCAGGCTGGCCTTGAACTCCCAGAGATCCACCTGCCTCTGCCTCCTGAGTGCTGGGATTAAAGGCATGCGCCACCAACGCCCGGCAAGTGGGACTATTTTAATCAAACCAGTATATACTGGTTGAAAAAAGTATCACACTTCCTTCTCCCTCCTGTAACATTTTGTTTTTCATATAATATAGGAAGAAAGGAAACAGAAGGAAGAGGTCAAAAATGAATTTCTAGCAAACACTGCCACAGGCTTGCCTGGGAACTGCTGTTGTTTCAGAGCTTAAAGGTCGGCTGAGGTGTCCTCGAGCAGAGGGGCAGCTCCAGCTCCAGCTGCTCATGCTCTTATTTGTTTTGCTTTTTGTATTTTAGAGATATGGTCTTGCTCTGTAGCCCAGGCTGGCCCTGAACTCTCCTACCTCTGTCTCTCTCACAGAATACAGGTATGCAACACCATGCTCAGCCTATGTACATCTCATTAAATGAGAACTTAGATCTGACTCTCAGGTGCAGTGCTTAGTAGAGCCTCCCTTACCCCCTCTGTAACTTGTACAAAGCCAGCACCCACGAAGTCAGTTTCAAATTGCCAAAGTAGCACCATAACTCAGAAAGACAGACAGACAGACAGACAGGCCCCCACAAAACACGGGGAGAAGGAAAGGGAAGGGAGAGAGAGGGAGACAGAGAGACAGAGAGACAGAAAGACAAAGAGACAGAGAGACAGAGAGACAGAGAGACAGAGAGATACAGAGAGACTAGCTCCAAACGAGGCCTTGAGAGACTGAGGGCTTGAGAGATGGCTCAGTAGTTATGAGTGCTTGCTACTTTTTCAGAGTTCAGTTTCTAGCAGCCACGCGAGAGGGCTCACAACTCCAGTTCTACGGATTATGATGCCCTTTTCTGTCATCTATGGACACTAAACTCACACATGGCATATGCTCACACAGACACATAAATAGAAATAAACTATAGAAATAAACCTTAAAGCTGGGCATAGTTACCCATGCCTTTAATCTCAGCATTCTGGAAGCAGAGGTTGGTGGATCTCTATGAGTTTAAGGCTAGCCTAGTCTACATAGCAAGTTCCAGGCCAACCAGGGTTACATAATGAGACCTTGTCTCAATAACAACAACAATAAGCCTCTTTAAAAAGAAGAAGAAGAAGAAGAAGCCATATTTGGTAGGGTCATTTGACAATCTAAGCAATAGAAGAAGGCTTGGGTCAATCCAGACAAAAGGAAATTCATGGAAAGATGTTGGGTATGCATGCACAAGAGCAAAGGGAAGGCTAAAGGGTCAGGCCAAGAGCCACGAGGCACCCAGCAGTTCCAGAACATTCTTGGCAGCAGAACATGCTCAGCAGTCTCTCCAGGCCGGCTGGAATGAGAACACTCACTGCTCTCTGCTTGGGCGGGGTCCAGGACTCATGAGTCAAATGTCAGTCAGGGGGGAGCTTCCATTGGCCTGTGAGTATCACATGCTGGGGAAGGAAGAGGCCTCACCTGGCTCACCAGACAATACTAGAGAGCAACTGGCAACAGAGATGAACTGGAGACTGGGCCACCACTGGTGATGGAAACCAAGGCCTGCTGCACATGTTAGGCGAGCACTCTCCACTGAGCAGTGCCCAGCCCAGATCCTTATGCTTTTGGGCAGGAAAAAGTCTGACTACTAAGACTCAGACAACCCTTAGTCTAAAATCCCCTTTCCATCATGTCTCTGGATGCTGAAGCAGCTCCTCAAACCACAAACTTCTTGGACACTCAAGTCCTGTACACCTGCAAAGGTTTATGCGAGGACCAGCAGCTTTTCTACCACCTGGGAACTTGCTAGAAACGTGGGTTGCACCATGAGCAGAATAACCAGTCTATACTGAAACAAGATCCCAAGGGCTTCTAATGTACTTGAAGTTGCAGGATCTCGTACTGATGAATTTTTCCTCTCTACCTGCTGTGCGACAATCCTTCTGTACTCTGTGAATATGTATTAGCCTCATTGGTTAATAAGAAAAGCTGACTGGCCTATAGCGTGGCAGAACAAGGCTAGGTAGAAAAGGCAAACTGAAAATGCTGGGGGGAAGGAGGACAGAGTTAGGAGATGCCTGCCAGCCACCCTGGAAACAAGACATGCTAGAGGACAGGTAAAGCCACCAGCCACTACATAGATGAACAGAAATGGGTTACTTTAAGTTGTAAGAGCTAGTTAGTAACAAGCCTGAGCTATCAGCTAAGCACTTATAATTAATAAAAGCCTCTGTGTGGTAATTTTGGAAGCAACTGCTGGGACGGAGAAACTCTGCCTACACCCACCCCTTCCTTTAAAAATAATCTGTTATTGTATGTGAGCACATTATGCATGGGAGCAGGCACCTGTGCTCTAGCACATGTGGAGACGGATTGAAATCTTTTTAGATGCATTTATTTTATGTGTCTACGTGTTTTATCTGAATATATGCATTACATTACATGCATGCTTGGTGCCCATGGAGGTTAGAAGAAGGAATCAGACTACCTGGAACTAGAGTTATAGACCATTGTGAGCCACTATGTGGGTGCTGGGAATTAAACATGGGTCCTCTGGAAGAGTAACACACACTCTTGAATGCCATCTTTCTAGTCCCATGGTATTTAAAAATTTTTAATTGTGTGTCTCTGTGTGGGTGTGTGCACATGTGTGCAGGTACCCTTAGTAGTGCAGAGGCACCAGATCTCCTGGGAGCTGAAGTTACTACTATCTAGTGTGGATGCTGGGAGCTGAACTCTAGTCCTCTTGGAGAGAAATACATGCTCCTAACTACTAAGCTCTCTTTTCAGCCCACTTTGTCAAAACTGGTTCACTTTTTCCACCTTTATGCCGGTTCTGAGGACGAAACTGTGGTGCTAGGCTTGTAGGCATCTTTATCCAAGGAACCATCTTGTTGGCCTCTCCATTTCTTTATTATACAGACCCCCTCATTCTCAAGCAGCCTCAAGGAATCCCTCTTTCCAGCCAGAGGGAGGATGGAGCTGTGATTGGAGGCTGTCTTGGGGTGGGGGGTGAGAGAGAAGCTCAAAGGAAACTTCCAGACTTCTGAACTGTAAACAAGAACAAAGCCGACCCAAGCTGTGTCCTTGGAAAGGCCCATATGCAGGCGGAGTTGGCTATGGGGAAGTCTGAATAGATTCAAGGAGGTTTTCTGAGGGTCACAGCATGGCTTCCTGGGCTCACCTGGCTCTACTGCTGCTGCAGCCACAGTCGAGGGACAAGAAAAATCCAAGTTTTACCAGAATGCAGAGGAATCTTCCAGCACCATCCCAAAGGCCCTACTGAAGTTTGCAACAGTGCCAGGTCCTCAGGCTGCTCTGCTCTCAAAGCGGACAGGGAGAATTACAGAGGAGAAGCTTAGGATCGTCGCAGATGTAAAGTCTTCCTCTGGCAAACTGATGAAGCTGAGGATGACCTGGAACTGCTGACTCTCCCATCTTCAGTTTACAGGTATGTGCCACCACACACAGGCTTTTGCAATGTTGGGTGTTACAATTTATTTAAAAACGGTGGGGAGGCCGGGCGTTGGTGGCGCACGCCTTTAATCCCAGCACTTGGGAGGCAGAGGCAGGCGGATCTCTGTGAGTTCGAGGCCAGCCTGGTCTACAGAGCTAGTTCCAGGACAGTCTCCAAAACAATACAGAGAAACCCTGTCTCGAAAAACCAAAAAAAAAAAAAAAAAAAACGGTGGGGAGGAGACATGCCATACAACAGGACTCACCTAGGAGGTTTATTGGAAGATAGAGAAGGGGCAGAGAAGGAGCAGAGAGGGAAAGCAGAGAAAGGGTGGGGACAGAGACTGGTCCCTAGGGACCAGTGGCAGGAGAGACAGGGACACAGGGACACAGGGAGATAGGGAGAGGTAGGCAAAGCCCACCTTTTATAAGTGAATGTGCACAGGTGATGCTCTTAGTGGCTGTAGCTGAGGATGTATCCTGTCAAGACCCCCAAGGGCAGGCCAGTACAGATGCCTGAATACTAACAATGGGGATTGAACCCAGGTTCTCATGAATGCTCAGCAAGCCCCCTAACAACTGGACTACATCCCCCAACCTCTGAATATAGAGCAGCTCTTGAGTCCAGGTACCAATCTGACTCTCATCATAACACAAGCAGCTTCTTCCCTTGTCAGCAACCTCTCTTGAGTCATTTCTCAGGAACTTGGTGGCAGCCACTTGGCTGAAAGCAGCTGTGAGAAGGAATGTCCATGCTGGTGGCCACAATCAGGGGTGTGGTTGCATGGAAGTGATTGTAGTCAGTGACAGATTGTGGCCTTGGCGGCAGTGGGTGTGGTTGTGAAACAGATGGGAAGGACCCAGACTCTCCCTGGGGCAGGCTTTAAACACTGGTAAAACTTTGCTAGAGGCTGTTCCGTTAATGATGAGCCTTTATTGTAAACACTCCTTTTTAATGTTTATTTTTCCCTTAAGTAAGCCAAGATGATGAGGCCAGTGATTGGACTCTCACTGACAGTTGCTAAACCCTTCCCACTGTCTTGCCTGAGCTAAGCAGCTCCTTGTTGGCAGCCAATGGCGCTGTCTTCCTGGCAGCCCCCACCCCCATTCCTGAGCTCCCCACAAACACCTTGAGGAAGCTATACTGCAACTGTAGATGTTTGACATTGAACATCTGGCTCTAGGAGGCACTGTCCCAGTTACAACCACTTGAAATACCTTGTACTGGTCTTTTTGTCATTTTTTTTAAAGTTTATTCTATTAGTTTAATTATGTATATGTGTGGGGGGTATATATATCACACACACACACACACATACACACACACACACACACACACACACACACACGCACACATGCACACACGAATGCAAGTGCCCACAGAAGTCAGAGGTGTGAGATTCCTCTGGAGCTGAGGTTACAGGCCACCTGATTTGGATGCTGGGAATTTTCAGGAAGAACACTATGGTCTCTAAACTGCCAAGCCATCTCTCCAGCCCCTCTTTTTGTCATCTTAAGTACTGGTGAAGTCTAGGAACCATGTTCATCCAGGCCAGAGAGGGAGTCCTTCCCCTAGTTGTCCGGAGGAAGGTCCACAATTGTGTGAAGGACTGTCCTGACCAGAACAAACATTTTTGCCACCCCTCCTTCTGACTCTGTTGTCACTTTGTGGCTGGAGAGACACCTTCCAGGATGGCAGCATTGGTTTAAAGAAAGGTTTCCCGGGATTGGTCTTTTGGGCCCAGTTCTGATAGTGAGCTGAGGCACTGTGGAGGCCTAACTGGAACGAAGGGCCACAGGGGCAGAGGGCGCAGTGGCAACAGCGGCCATGATGAGTGTTTCTGAGGAAGTGTAGAAAGTACATAGGGAAGAAAAAACAAGAAGCAGAGGAGACGGAGGGAATGGGGATGGTGGATGTGGAGGTGAGAACGCAGAGAGCCAAGCCTGAGGGAAGACAGGAGGCTTTTGAGAAGTCAGAGATGAGAAATAGATCTAAGTTCCAGGGAGATGCTACGCCTTAAGGGACAACATCCCACACACCATAGACCTGACAACAGGAATACTGTTGTTACCATGGACCAAGGATCTGGACACTGGGACAGGAGAGAGAGCTATAACACTAGTTGCTGTAGGAGATGAAGGTCCTAATACCCAAGGCCTATTTGAATGCTGTGACACCACAGGTACCCGCTGATGCTTCTGGAAGCCAAGGATTACAATGGTTGCCAATGCTAAAGGCGCTGGTGTTCAAGCCTAGAGCAATATGCTTCCAATCTGAGTACCTACAGCTATAATCGTTTAGCTGCTGAAGCTCGGCGTCCACTAGCTCTCAGGGCTCAGAGTTGTAGGTTTTGGGGACTGCCAGTCCAGCCCTTCAGCCTTGGACATGAATGAGCCCAGAAGTGCCAGCACTGGAGAGCTGCTTGCTTACTTATGACAGAATAAAAGGGCCCCAGCCAAGATTATGAAGAGTTGTGGCTAGTGGCTATGGGCATAGCGGTCAGCCTCACACTCGGAACGTGAAGCACCACTGCCTGGCTTCATCTCAGCGATCACGAGGGATTGTGTTCCCAGTGATC
Organism: Mesocricetus auratus; assembly: GCF_017639785.1. Classification (NCBI taxonomy): domain Eukaryota; kingdom Metazoa; phylum Chordata; class Mammalia; order Rodentia; family Cricetidae; genus Mesocricetus; species Mesocricetus auratus. The sequence goes on from NW_024429266.1 coordinate 161,219,628, forward strand.
AAGCACACCTACAGCTTTAGGCAGAGCCAGGGGGGAAGCACAGCAAAAGTGGCGACAAGAAGGACATAGGTAGCGCAATGGCCTCCAAGGACCCTGGGAAAAGAGCTGGGACAAGGTCTCAGCCATGCACCTGGGTGTTTTCTGTTGCTGCTGGTGGTTCGAAGGTCCTGCACAAGGATGACCTGAGCCACCTGACCTACTCGCCCCAGTCTGGTACCTGCAACATGACTCACCCCACACCTTCCCCATTGTTCAAACCTCCCCAGCAACGTGGGGACTAGCACCCTGCCATCCTCATACTTCCTGTTCACTGGGTGGTCTCTTCCCTTCCATCAGCCAGGAGCTAGAAAAATGTGGAGCATACAAGTCCCAGCCCCAGTCCCCCAAACAGGGTGCTCAGAATTCAGTTTCAAGGCTGCTGAACACTTGGTTGGTGGCCAAGGAGTTAATGGTTGCGAAGGCTTTCAGGAAAAGGCACACGTGCTTGTGCTCCTGGAAAAGGAGTATGATTTACATTTCTGTGACACTCTCCAGTTTCAAAAGCCACTCGTAAATGCCAGTACCTCTAAGTTTTATTTCTGACACTTGTACCTTCAGAGAAAGGCATGTCTCAAAAATAAAACAAAACAAAAAAACCTTTAAATCAGGGTACTTCAAGAAGGCAGAACCCAGTATATTAAAAAGGAATAATGATGAAATAACTAAACAAACAAATAGGAGTTTTGAACACAGCCTGAGTCACAGCCCCATGGCATCTGGGATCTCTTCATTAATGTAGACAGTAGAGGTTTATTGACCATTGAGTGTCAATCGCTCTTCCAAGGTATCTCGTGTGATACCTACAGTAGCTCTGAGGCAGAAGTTCTCAGTGGGACAGGAGTCCCTACCTATAAGCACACAGGTGAAGGTCTGGCATCCAGCAGGTGGGGGAAGCCAAGGATTAGACCAAACATGCTGCAATGCTCAAGATAGGCAAAGAATAACCAGTTCTAAGTACCCATAGCACCCAGGATGAGAGGTAGAATTGATTAATGACCCCATTTAACTGATGGGGTAGAGAGAGGGCCACTTCAAGACATGTAGATTTGGGGTTGAGGCATAGCTCAGTGGTAGAGTCCTTGCCCAGCAGCCAAGAGGCTTTAGATTCAGTCCTCAGTAGCACAGGAACACGCACGTGGAGATACCTAGGTTTATGATCAAAGACAATGAGCAGAAATGAGTATGTACAAGAGACTGAGGACAGACACCCACATTTGAAATGGAGAAGAGAAGGCATGGGGAGTTGGCAGCTCTCTGTCCCCTAGAACTTTCTGCTTTAAGATCTTATTAACAGGTGGTTGGTGAATCTAACTGAATCCATGCAGGGTAGCAGGGCAGCAGGGCAGCAGGGCACCCCACACTTCCCTTTACTTCCTCTCTGTCTTCCTGTGGGTTTCAACTTGCACCTGTATCTCTAGCTTGTCCATGTTGCTTATGTTCAGCCTTGGTAGGAGGTCTCTGCCTTCCACCAGCTCATGTTTGAATGCCTAGTCAGCCCTAGTGGAAGTTTTTTGAAAGGATTAGAAGGATTAGGAGGTGTGGCCTTGTTGGAAGAAGTGTGTCACTGGAGGTAGGCTTTGGGGTGTCAAAAGTTTCTCTCTTTCTGTCTTGGCTATGGGCCAGGATGTGGTCTTAGATACTTCCCCAGCACTATGCCATGCTCCTTGCCATGATGTTAAGGGACTAAGCCTCTGAAACTGTAAGTAAGCCCCTAATTAAATGCTTTCTTTCATAAGAATTGCCTTGTTCGTGGTGTCTCTTCACAGCAACAGAAAAGGGACTAAGACATGGATCCCAGGCTGGCCTCAAGCTATCTAGTCCACAATGACCAAGAACTTTTGATCCTCCTGCCTCCGCTCCCACACATAGGATTACTACCAGCTACCCTGCTTTTATTATGTGCTGGAGATGAATCCCAGAGCTCTGTGCACATTAGGCAAGCACACTCCCAGCTGAGTTGAGTTCCCAGCCCACTCACAATATCTGCAGGAGGAGAAAAGCCAAGGGGTGTTACTGAGTAAACATTGATGGCACTTTCTATAAATTTTACACTTTCCAATGTTCCATGTTCAGAACGGAAATGCATTACTAATGCTGGAAACAGCAGCTAATTTACCAGAATGTTAAAGCAAAAAGGAAAAGTCCACATGACAAGAGAAATGGATGCCCACAGAAGGCAGGACCAGGATCCTCAAGGCTTATTTCTGCATGTGATATCTCGGAAGGCTATGCTCCAAATAAAGCATGGGCAGGAGAAATAAATTGAGGGTGTTTTGTTTAAAGAAAAAAGCATTATGACAAAGAATACCTGGTTGCTACCCAGCAACCTTGTTGAGCCTATCAGAGGTAATATTGCACAAAGGACTACAGAGCATGGGAGGAGCTCAGGAGCTTTCTAGGAGGCTGGGGGTGGGGGCAAGGGGGCGTGGCTAGCAACTGCCTCTACACCCCTCTGAGCTACACTAGGCAAGTGCCACATTTGCATAAACCACTCAGCAAAACAAAAAAGCTCTGCAGGTAACTTGAACCTGGCTTTGTGGAAAGCAGTGTAGGTGGAGTTTATGGGGATTGCAGTGTGTGGCTGCAGCCCAGGCGTCTCACTGCCAATCCCCGACCCATCCCCCCCTCTGCACCAGAGGGGGTTTCATCTTCCCACTTCTAGAGGATCCCCTGTCACAAGAGCTTTGTCAGGGTGCTTTGGTGGTCCACTTTAAATTGCGATTCCTCGTCACTTCCTAGCTCAAGGGTTGAGCCAGGAGGCTCATTGTCCCAGTGAAAGAGAAAGAGCTGAGAATAAAGAGGCCATTGATTGTTGTGAAAGTCGCCAAGCTGCCTTTCTTGACCTCTGCCAGGGACAAGGCCCTTGAAAGCCAGTCTTTATGGAGAGGGAAAGGTATTTCTCAACTGCTCATTTGCCTCTCACCAGGAGTTGTTCCTAATCAGCCTCAACACCCCTGCAACATCCATTCCCTCTGCCCACACAGCTGCCGGATGGGTTCTGGACCCCATTAGTGTTCAGGCGTAACCCTCTCTGGGGTTCCAAATCCCTCCAGGCCCTTCAGCCATCACACGGATGTTGCTTCCTGTGGGCACTATCCCACATGGGATGAAAAGGACCAGCTTTTATCACTGAGTTTTGTCATCTGCAAGTTTGTGTATGTTATAGTGTATGACTGTGTACACGTGTGTACCCAGGCTGTGCACATCTTCACATGTGCATGGTGTCCTCTAAACAGGGTCATGCTATACTGGTAGGGTGGTGAAAAGTGAAAAAAAAATCCCAAGGCCAAGTTCAAATCCAAATTCTAGAGAATGGAGATCTAGAATCATCCAGAAAAACGATGGAAGAAGGCTCAGGGAAAGTGACTCCCATCCCCAGGCAAGTGTGAGGAAGCCGGTGGTGCCTGGGAGATCTGGCCTGGTTATGAGTAGAGGAGTCCGATAAGCTCTCTGGGGCTCTATGGCCTAATGTGGCATATAGGATATCCAGAATTTCTCCTGGGCCTGGGAGGTGGGGCCAGGCAGGTGCCAGAGAGCTCTGGCCTGTGATGAGAACCAACAGGCTGCCACAGGCAAGGAATTTAAGGCTAGGTGCAAAGAATCTGGGATCTGGACACTGGCCAGGGCTTGCAGCAGCCCCACAGATGCCTGCAAGCAACTTAGAAGGCTTGCTCCTCTGACTCATGCACTCAGGCCCAGGGACTCATGGCTTGGCTGGCAAAGGATTGGCTGGAGTTCAGCCTCTAATTGGAAGCCTGTGTGCAGAGCATAACCCCACACCTGTTACGGGTGATTCCCATCCCCCAACACAGCTGCATAAAGCAATGTCAGCTAGCGTCCCTTAGGAGTCCCCCGTGTAGGAAGACTCTCACATCGCCATTGTTAGTGGAGACTGGAAGGGTCCTGATTCTTCTGTTTGTTAGTCTCCCCTTGTATGAGTATTATCCCCACAAGCCCAGTGTGGGGTGGAGAGTGGGGGTGGGGTGGGCATAGGGAGAGCCAGGATAGGGGGTGTGGGCTCCTGTTATTCTACTGCATAGTGACAGATGGACCTCAGAGATGGCCGAGTTTGGGCAGGACAATGTATCTGTCTCTCTCCTCTGGGCAGAGACATGCTTGGTGAGAGAGAGCTATGATGAGAAAAGTCTCACGTCTTTGTATATCCAAGCACCCGGTCAGCAATGGTGACTGTCTCCCTCTTGCAGCCTCCCTGGGGAGGTACCAGCACCTCTTAGAGTCGGGTAACTGAGTATTACTATAGCCATCCTAGCAGGAAGGAAAGCTCTCCCAGGGAGTGCCTACTGAGCCTACTCAGCCTCCCAAGGCAATGCACCTCCATATACTGGCATTTCCCCAGGGGTGCTGGGAAAAGGGAAATACTGACACCAGTCTCTGGAAAGAGAGTTCTGACAACTTCTTTGGCTACCTCCTATGAAGGACATGCTTTGGTGACAAGGATAGGTCACTGATGGGCAGGACCACACCTATATCAGGATTGGCTAGCTACATGTGTAACTCTTGTCTTCTGTTCAGGCTGAAACCTCATATGAAGACCCTAATGACGGGGGCAGGCATGTATGCCGTTACACTGCTTTATTTGTCCTTTCCAACAATGGCAACAATGAATAAGTTTCCTTTTCCTTTATAATATATTGTAACTGTGTTTAATTGAGGCCAGTGGCCTAGACTAACAGGGTTGCCAGAGCCTAGGCTCAAACCCCAACAACTCTGATAACATTGCTCTAGAACTGTCTCAGACTTGTCAGATTTCCAGCCTTGCTATCCAGAGAGCATTCATACATTTTCACGTTTCTTCATCCGTAAATAATGACAACAGATGCCCAGTGCGTGCTGAGCTGTTTGTCCTGCCTCTGGGCTATACCAGTGACAGGGACATAGAAGAGGGCAGCTGAGGGAAGAGAGATCCCTGGAGGCTGGGGAGTACAGGAGAAGGAGGAAAATGCCTTGAGTCTGGAGGGTTCATGAATTTCAGAGGAAAAGAGTCAGCCTTGCAGACAGAAGAGCATGTGTATTAATTACCTTTTGCAGGCTAACAAATCGCTCCAATACTCAGCCATTTCAAACAAAACCGTGACCTGTCTCCGTTTGTGGGGGAGTAGTAACCTATAATTGGTTTGGTTAGGTTGTGGCTCTGAGCATCTCAGGAGCTTGTGCTCAGGCTGTGGGCTGAGTTGTTTTGGTCTGAAGGCCACATTAGGGAGCTGCTTCTACTCCAACTAAGCTTCCTGTTGCTGGGTAGCTGAGGACCAAAGGTACCACCTTCCATCTGTCTTAGTGATCCAAGAGAGCACAGCATGAATATGAAGGTAACTTAGGTTACCTAGGTTTGAAGTCACACACCACCATCCCATAAGTCCCCTTATTGATTTCAATAATCAGCCCTACACATGCAACATGGACACTGAGAGATGGGGACTCCTAGGGAGCACAATGGATGCTGGCTCCCTCACTTGAGTATCCTAGGTCCAGAGGCAGAATTAGGGAGTATGACATGTGCAGGAAGCCAGTTTGTCTGGAATGTTCTCTGCATTCTTTGTAGATCCCAGGTAGAGTCCAGCCACTTTGATGGCAAGAGTAGCAAACTATAGTATATATTTGAAGATATGTGTGTGCTGAATCTCAGAGGTGAGTGTCAAGAAACTATTTCATCATACATGACTATGAGCACATGCATGTATGTGTGCAAGCATGTACGTGTATGTTTATGTATATGTGTGTATGCATGTGTACTACATATGTGTGTGCATTTGTGAATGTGTGTTTGTGTGTGTGTAGGCGAGCATGCTTACCCACATTTGCATGTTTAGAGGCTAGAGATTGATGTCAGGGTGTCCTCTATTATTACCTTCAACCTTATTCTTAAAAATAGATTTGTTAACTTTGTTTTTGTTTTTCAAAACAGGGTTTCTCTGTGTAACCCTGGCTGTCCTGAAATTTGCTCTGTAGACCAGGCTGGCCTCAAATTCACAGAGCTCCACCTACCTCTACCTGCTGAGTGCTGGGATTGGGTGTGCACCACCACCACCCAGCTAGATTTGTTTCTTTTTAAGTTAATGTGTATTTGTGTGTGCCTGCATGAGTTTATATGCCCCATGCGTGTGCTGGTGCCCAAGCCGGATCCTCTGAAACAGGAGTGGCTGGTAGATGTGAGCAACCTATTAAACCCAGGTACTCTTCATTAAATGCCCTTAACGGAGGAGCCCTGTCTCTAGCTTCTCCAACTTGATGGGTTTTTGGCTGCTTTGTTTGTTTTTTGCTTTTTGTTTTGAGGCAGGGTCTCCCACTGAACCCGGAACTTGCCATTTTGGTTAGACAGGCTGTCCAGCAAGCCCCAGGATCCACTGTCTCTACGTTTCTGTCACTGGGGTCACAGGCTTTACACATGTGCTTGAGATTCTGAGCTCGGGCCCTCATGCTGGTACAGCAAGCACTTTACCCACCGAGCCTCTCTTTACCGCTCCTTTTAAAGATGTATTTATTTTACTTAACATGTATGAGTGTTTTGCTTGCATGCATGCATGTATTTGTGTACCCCATACACACAGATGCCCAAGAGGTCAGAAGACAGTGTGTGATCCCCTTGAACTGGAGTTACAGATGGTTGAGAGCCACCATGTGCTGAGAACGAAACCCAAGTTTTCCATCAGAGTGACAGCTGTTCTTTACCCCTGAGCCATATCACTAGTCCTATTCTATGCAGGACTGTAAGATTACATTTTAAAATCATGATACATGAAAGTAAAAACAATCACTATTAAAAAACTAGAAAATTCATTTTCTCTCTCTTTTTTTCACTTACCAGGCACTGTCTCCTTTTTTTTCCTTTTGTGGTTGTTTTGTTTGCTTACTTACCTTCCTTTCATTTTAAAAGTGATTGATGGCTTACATAGTTTCTAAAAGTCAGAAACACCAGGCTTTTTCCCAGAGTTGCCTGCTCTCGTCTGACACCCAGCTCCGAAGGACTAAGGAAGAATGGATTGAGCTGCTGGGGGCAAGGTCAGTGACACAGAATGACAGGCGACTGAGGCTGGGCCACTGAAAGGCCAACTTCAGCCTTCCAACAAAGCTAGACTATACTCAGAGCATCTGCATTTCTGAGCCACAGCTGGTTTTCATTTCACTCCGTAGTCCTGGGGATGCTAGCCTTTTCTCCATAGGTTACATGCCTATTATACCTTACTTACACCCTTATTTGCAATGGTTGATTTCTGAAGCAGGGTCTCTTACAGCCCTGGCTGGCCTCCAAGTGAGTATGAAGCCGAGGATGGGTTTGAATCCTTGATCCTCCTGCCTGCAGCTCTCAAGTGCTGGGATTACAGGTTTACACCACCGCAATTGACTCCAATGTTTTAGTTCCATCACCTGAAACCGGCTCAGAGGTGCCTTTAGAGAACAATTCTGCACCTGTAACCTTGTGTTCCAGAAACTGTGACCCACTCAGCCCTCCTACATGGACCTTGTGTTCTGGCCAACATGGAATCAATACTGACTTAAAATTTCACTGTCAAGAATCTGTCTAAAGGAAAGCTCGTTATCTGTAAGTCTCTTGTGTGGGTTTTGTCTGACATGGGTTTAGAGTCAACCAGGATTCAGACAGTGAAGGAGCAGACAGAGTCCACACACGGACTCTGACCGACTGCAGGATGTCCGGAATCACTCACATTTTGCATATTTCTGTGATTGCCCTTTCTTTTCTGGAGTGGCACAACAAATAAATGTCATCTCGAGCCAGGTATTGTGGCATACATCTGTGATCCCAAAGTTCAGGAGACCGAGGTAGGATTGCAAGTTCCAAGTCAGCCTGGGCTACAGAGTCAGATCTCTGAGGGGGCTGGGATTTAGTGCTGGGAATGTAACTTGGCTTGTTGAGCGCTTGCTCTGCGTGGACTAAGCCCTGGGTGGATCCCCAGCACCGTGTAAACTGGGTTGAACTAGGTGTGGTGGTGAACATCTGTAAATACAACACAAAAGGTGGAGGCAAGATCGTATGTTCAAGGTTGGCCCTCCCTCCCTCCCTCCCTCCCTCCCTCCCTCCCTCCCTCCCTTGCTCTCTTTCCTCCTCGCCACCTCCCTCCTGTTCCGCTTTCCGACTTGGTTTTGTACTATTTTAGCACACACAAGCAATAATAGTCAGCCTCAGTTACATTATTTCAGGAGGCAGGTCCTGGTTTGATCCCCATTTCACAGATTAGGAAACTGTAGCCCCCAAAAGTCCAGATGCTTGCCTACAGAGCAAATGGCACAAGCCAGGTCAGCCAGTTAGTAAATACCAGGCTGGGGACTGGAATCCCTGTGACTGGAAACTCCCAAGCAGTGCTGTGCCTGTGCCAGCTGCGGCTCCGGCTTTTAGTTGCCTATGGAGTCTGTTTTGACATGACCAGAGCTGAAATTTAGCTGCAGCGCCTCTGAACTGAAACGGCAAACTGCAAAGGAAGAAAGCGAACAGCTTGAGACCCGTTTCAGGCCCCGCATGAGGCAAGGAACGAGTCAGCCGAAGTGAGGGAGCCAGCTGGATCCAGCAAGAACTTGGTGAGGAGGGTGAGGGGAGCCAACTTAATTGGATGATTATTTCAATTATCTAATTAAGAAAGATTACAGCTGAACAAAGATGGAGAGGGCCTCCAAGGTGATTAGAAGAAATAAAATAAAAGTTGATTAGTGGGCATGGCCCATGGCAGAATCGGGAGGTGGAAGGGGCTCCCAGTTAGTGACTCGGCACCTTGGACAATTAGTCCCTGAGGGTCTCTATCTTCCTCCTGTTGAAAACCATCTCTCTTCCACCTGGGCAACTGTTGGAGACTCAAGTGGTCACAGGCCTTTTCCTTCCCTCTTCCTTTTCTTCTTTTCTCTTTTCCTATCCTGTTTGTTTTTGTCCTACTTTAGTTAACTGAGCAAAACAAACAAACAAACAAAAAAACATAAAGCAAAAAACAGTGAGCACCCAATGTCTCCTCCCCTAGTTCAGGACAGAGATTGTAATTACTGCCTCTAGCTCAGGTTTAGCTTCGGCTTCTATACTTTTTTTTTTTTAAAGAAGCAGAAGCAAGCTGGGCGTTGGTGGCGCACGCCTTTAATCCCAGCACTCGGGAGGCAGAGGCAGGCAGATCTCTGTGAGTTCGAGACCAGCCTGGACTACCAAGCGAGTTCCAGGACAGCCTCCAAAGCCACAGAGAAACCCTGTCTCGAAAACCCAAAAAAAAAAAAAAAGAAGCAGAAGCAGCAAGCCAGGTACAGTGGCAGAAGCCTTTAATCCCAGCACTTCAGAGGCTGAGGCAGGTGGATCTCTGTGAGTTCGAGGTTATCCTGGTCTACAAAGTGAGTTCCAAAAGACCAGGGCTACACAGAGAGATCCTGTTTTCCCTCTATCACTCTCTCATTATCTATCCTTGTATAAAATTGCCCAGGATTGGTTGAGAGACTTCACTGGGCAACACACTTCTACAGGACCATTAAGGCCTGGGCTGAGGGGCTAGAGAGCTGGGTTAAGAGCATTGCTCTAGCAGAGGACCTGAGTTCTGTTCCCAGCACACAGCAGGCATCTCACAACCTGTCACTCCAGCTCCAGGGGGCTCTGATGCCTTGGACCTCCCTGGAACTGACCAACACAAGCAAATACTCTCATACAGACATACACATAGTTAAAATGAAAACAAATCTTTAAAAAACTAAACTAGGCCAAGGGTTGGGTAGCTCTGGATTAAAATCTAGACAACAATTTACTTATTTTAGTTACTTAAAGGACTTTAAATTACCGATGGGGGTAGTTATAGGAGGCACATGTACCACGGTGCATGAGCAGAGGTCAGAGGACAACTTTGGTCATCTTAACACACATCATCACACCTCCACCCTCAGCATGTCACATTCACAGCAGGTTGAAGATGGAGCTTCCTGTCCCGCCAGGTCCCACTGTCCTTCAGCCCCAAATACGCACACAGAAACATATTAGTTATTAAACTGTTGGTTGATAGCTAGGGCTTCTTACTGGCTAGCTCTGTCTTAATTATTAACCCATTTCAATTAACCTATGTATTGCCACGAGCTTGTGGCTTACCTGTAATATGGCATGTTACTCCTTTAGCAGCATGGCGTCTCTTATCAGCCACTCTCTGCCGCCCTCTCCCCAGCCTTCTTCTGGTCTGGAGCTCCACCTATGCTTCCTGCGTGGCTATTGGGCAATCAGTGTTTTATTCATCAACCAATAAGAGAAACATATATACAGAAGGACATCCCCCATCAGCAGGTTAGCTGTGGGACAAGGACATGGACACTTCCCTTGGTTTGCTGCCAAGAGAATTGTGGTCCTAGGTGTCTCATTCCACATCGCTTGAGTCTTTGTTTCCTCATTTGCCGAATGAAGAGGTTAAATTTGATCCACTGAAGCCCCGTGTACAGTGTGTCCTTGCAGGAGAGGCTCGTTGCTTCTTTCCTTCCTGTCTGCAGAGAAAATGACTTGCACGGGAGCAGAGAGGCTGTACCTCATCTGCACATATAACCCACCTTGTGTATTCACACAGACTCTTCCAGAAACCACCTCATTAAACAGTCCACACTACATATGGGGCACAGGTATGTTTTCACTAGGGCATTTAAGGATAATGAGCCCACACTGTTGCTTCACAATGTCAAGCTTCCGGGGATGAGGACTTCGAGATGGGTTTGAGGACCAGCAGCCACATGATAGCCAAGTTGGTGAAATACTTGGAGAGAAGGTGGGACCTTAAAGCTGTTAATCATGATAATGACAGGATGATTCAGACACAGAGCTAACCAGGTTTCTTTTATCCTATACCAACTTCCTGAGGAGGATGGCTCTGATGTCATTTCATGAATGAGGATAGAATGACTAGGATGGGCTGTTAAAGTTAATGGAACTCATTAAGAACAGAACCTAGCTGCAGCCCTGGTTCCCTGAATGTCTAATCCTGTTCCCTCTTTTACGCTTGTGTGTGTGTGTGTGTGTGGGTCTGTGTGTCTGTGTGTCTATGTGTGTGTAAAGGCCACAGGTTAACCTTGGGTGTCCTTACTCAGGAGACATCCAATTTGCTTTGTAAGACAGAGTGTCTCACTGGGACCTGGGGCTTGCCTTAGGCTAAGCTAACTGGTCACTAAACATCAATGTCTCTACCTCTCCATTCCTGGGATTACAAGCTTTGTGGTACCATACCCAGTTTTTTATGTGGGTTCTGGAGAACAAACTCATGTCCTCAGGCTTATAAAGTGAATACTTTACCAACTGACCTGGAACTCCAAGCCCCAGCTGTCTGTCTGTCTCCTCCCTCCTTCCCTCCCTCCCTCTCTCTATGCCTTCCCTCCTTTCTTCTTTTGCTGTAAACTTTGCTCTTCCTTCTGCGTTGGATTAAATTATTAAAATTTACAAAAGCCTTGTCCCTGTGCCCATGCATGGGGTTCTGCAGTACAGTCCTGCATTCAACAAAGGTAACAGAATTGACGCAGTCTCAAAGCCATCTATGAAAAAACTCCATCAGGCAGCCCATGGTGGTGCTGGAAACCTGGGGGTAATGCCAAAGCTTAGGAAGAGGAAAGAGATTCACGTGGACTGGAAAGGGCAGGTGGGTAGCCAGGAGGCTTCAAGAGAGGTGGGGAGGGAAAGTGTTACGAACAAATAGCACAAGGTCACTTTGGAGTTAAGGACATTGACTGAATTCTTTGACTTGAATCTTTGTTTTAATGGCTCTGGGGGAGAAGGGAGGTGGCCATCAAAGTGGCTGTCTTGTTGTTACCCCCTTCCTGATAATAGGATCCAAAAGCCCTTGGAGGAAAAGAGAACCGTATGTAAAGGGAGCTTTTCATACTAGATTTAAGGCCAGGCTTTGGGGTCAGATGGTACAGGCCACCTCATCCTTGAACCTTGGCTTAAAGTGGCTTCAAGGTACCAGGAGAACACAGGTATATGCTCTTTTTGGAGGCATGCCCATACACCCTAGATTTCAAATGACTTCTACAAGTTATTCCTCAGGGGGAATGAGCAGCACACAGCTGAAGGTAATGAGGTAACAAAGTATACAGAGAAATAAGGTACCATTAATAAGAGCATGCAAAAACCAGCCCCAACGGAAACAGTCCCGCTCAGATTTCATATTGCAATAAACAGACATAGATCACAAGGCAACTCTGCTTAATATGACTGTGAAAAGAACAGACTAGGGCAAGGATAGGGACACCAAACAGGAAATGATCCCAAGCCACCAGGAAATCTGAAGAATCAAGCAGGGCTTCCAGAAACAAGGCGAGGAGATGGATCAGCGGTAAAGTGCTTGTTGTATAAGGCTGAAGACCAGAGTCTGAAACAGAGCATCCGTGTAAAAGTCCAGGCATGCAGGCACGCATCTGCAATCCTAGAACTGGGGAGACTGGGAGAGGCAGATCCCAGGGGTTGGCTGGAGAGTCAGCGTAGTAAAATTAGTGAGTTCCAAGTTCTGTGAGGGACTCTGCCTCAAAATCAAAGTGGTGAGCTGAAGGCTTCGTTCAGTGGTTGAGACTGTGTACTGCTCTTGCAGAAGACCAGAGTTCTTGCAGAGGACCCGAGGCCAGTCCTTAGCACCCTATCAAGTGTCTCACCACCAGGTGTAACTGCAACTCCAGGGAATCTGATGTCCCTAGTCTCCACAGGCACCTGAACTCATGTGCCCAAACCCACACACAGACACACATATACATAGTTAAAGGCAATACAAAACTAGCAGGGCATGGTGGCTCACATCTTTAATCCTGGTACTTGATAGGTAGAGGCAGGTGGATCTCTGAGTTTAAGGTCAGCATGGTCTACTTAGTTTGTTTCAGGACAACCAGAGCTACATAGTGAGATCCTATAAAAAAATAAAAATTAAAATATTTTGTCATTTATTTATTTTTGTTTTTTTAAGACAGGGTTTCTCTGTATAGTCCCAGCTATCCTAGAACTCATTCTGTAGACCAGGCTGGCCTCAAACTCAGAGATCTGCCTGCTTCTACCTCCCAAATGCTGAGATTAAAGACATGTGCCACTACCATGCCCAGCTTAAGTAAATATTTTAAAAAGCAAGGTGAAGAGTAATTTAGGAACTGCTAATCTAGTCTCCAGATGTAAATGAGCACACACACACACACACACACACACACACACACACACACAAACCACCATACCCATCTATAAAAAGAACTTCCAGAAACAAAAGATAATATATGAAAATCAAAGAAAAATCCACACCTTTGAGACAAAGGCTACTACCATTAAGACTTCCTTCTTTCTCCTCAGAGACAGGTTTTTCTGGGTGGTAGCTTCACTCAGGGAAGGACTATGGACAGGTTAGGAGGGCCATTGCCATTCAGAACTTCAGGCTGCCATCATTTCAGTTCAGCAAAGGAAAAACTTTCTAGATGAGTGTGCTCCTTCTTAAGGGAGGACCAGAAAGTGCACCAAGTCCAGCTTCATTGGCCAGGCCCAAGCTTGAAGAAGGAATGGGTGAGTGTCGGGGTGGGGGCCAGGGGTGATCGTGAACATTGCTGTGACTGGGGACATACTATTACCCAAAGATAGAGTCATTCTGGGTAAAAAACAAACTGACTGAACAACAAACTATACATAACGAATTGCCTTATTCAGAACAGTAAAGAAATGGAGACCCAGGACAGTTAAGTCATTCACTCACAACACACAGCAAGTAACTATTCCAGCGATCAATCTCAGGTCTTCCTACCTCTGAGACACACCTCTTCCGTAGTACCTCAGTGGCATAGTTCCAAAACCATTTTCCTGGCTTCACTTTCTTAAAACATTACTTGATGTTGCGTGTATGAGTGCTTTGTCTGCATGCCTGTCTGTGTACACTTGCGTTCCTAGTGCCGGTAGAAGACAGAAGGTGGCATCACAACCCCTACAACTGGAGTTAGATGGTTGTGAACTGCCGTGTGAGTGCTGGGAATTGAACCCTTATCCTCAAGAAGAGCAGCCCAGTGTTGCTCCTTAACACTGAGCCATCTCTCCAGCTCCTGTTGGATTTTATTTTAGATGACAATTCTGTCATCGTTCTTTTCTGAACTAGATCAGGAGAGAACTTGCTCATTTGTAGGCCACCTTCTATTACTGGAAAGTTAATTCTAATTCACCAGAAAGGTACAGCAAAGCAGAGAAGGGCAGGCCAGCTGTGAGCCTGGGTCCCCGCCAGCATCACTTCACCCCATGCTTCAGAGGCAAGAGAAAGGACGGAGAGCAAAACCCAAGGTGGACTCTGGTTTCTAGAAGGGCCCCAGGGTGACTGAAGTGCACTGTGGGTAGCTAACAAGAAGCTCCCAACTTGTTGGATGATTCAGAGAGCAGGAGGCATTTAACAACTGGACACAGTAGGAAACCTTGACTGACTGTGCAGGAGATGGACCTGTCACCATGGCAGAACAGGCCAGGCAAGGAAAGTGTTATTGTCCACTTCTCCCAACAGCTACTCAAAAATGAGCATCAAACACCCACATTACCGCTAAACAGCCTCAGATCTCGGGCATTGGCCCTGCTGTGTTCACTGTCTTCTGTGTGGTCAGAAGCTCTTGCTGTTGTCCACAGTCAGGATGCTTCCAAGGTGTCTGTCCCGAGGACCAGGGGAGCTGGGCACTTGGAGTCCAAGGCTCAGAGCACTGAGGCCTTCGGCACTGTTCCCTGAGTTTGTGGCATCTCCTACTTAGCTATACCATAGACAGTCTGAGAACTAGGGGTCACACTTGCTTCCATTCGAGGAAGAGACTTTTTTATTTTTTATGTTTCTATTGGAAATGGGGAGAAGAGGCTGGCAAGATGCTATGGTGGAAGAGTACTTGTTGGGCAAGCACCAAGTCCTGATTTTGGATAGCAGCACCTACACAAAAAGCTGGCCGTTGTCTAGGGCAGAGACAGGAGGACTATAAGGGCTTGCTGTCACTTCAGGTTCAGTGAAAGATTGTCTCAAGGCATAAGATAATGTGGAGGGTGACAGACAGATAATGTCCTCTCTGGCCTTTGCATATATACTTAGTCATGCATACACCCCACACCTGTGTGTGTGTGTCTGTGTGCATGTGTGTGTGTGTGTGTGCATATGTATTTGTGTGTGTCTGTGTGCTTATACCACACACACCAGGCAGAAAGAAGAGGAGGAGGTGGAGGAGGAGGAAGGGGAGGAAGAAAAGGAGGGCCAGCTGTGCTGGTGCATCCTATAGCCGGAGCTCTTAGCTTGCAGGAGGTAGAGGGATCAGGACTTAGAGGCTGGCCTGTGCTACACAGTGAGACCTTGTCTCAAACCAAAACCAAACTAATAACAAAAGCAAAAACCAACACACTCAGTCCTAAATGGGATATCCATACCGACCCTCCTGCAAGGCTCAAGAACACTGAGGAAGGTCAGAAAGAATGTAAGACCCAGAGTCTCGGGAGGAGTGCTGGGATTGGCTGTCTTGAGACATACACACATGTCTTGTGACATGCCTGACACACTCATGAACTCATAGCAGCTGTGGTTACCTGCACATGACTTATACAAGATCAAGCCAGTCAACATGTTAGTATGAATGGGAGAGACTCTTGAGGGCCCATCAGCTGAAAAGCTATTGGCACTTGATGGAGGAGGGGGAGTCCTTTTTCTTTGGAGCTATGACCACTACAGGTTACCTATGTTCCAGCGGGTGGCCCCACACCCATGAACATATGGATAGCACTACCCAGCCTTTGTGGGTTGTTTTTAAAAGGGGGGCAGAAAACATGTTGGGGGCGGTCTAGGTAGAATTGGAAGGGGTAGGGTTAGATATGATCAAAATAGGTTGTATAAATGCATGAAATTCTCAAACAATAAATTAGTGTGTGTGTGCATGCGCGTGCTCATGCATGCACTAAATAAACAAGTTAGGAGTAGGCAGAGAGAAAGTAAAGAAGAAAATAAGTGGTGGAGGGCTGGGGTGTGGCTCCGTTGCTAGAGTGCCTGTTCAGCTTGCACAAAATCCTGGGTTCAGTCTAGCACCACATGAAACAGATGTGGAGCTGGGCATTGGTGGCACACGCCTTTAATCCCAGCACTCGGGAGGTAGAGGCAGGGGGATCTCTGTGAGTTCGAGGCCAGCCTGGTCTACAGAGCAAGTTCCAGGACAGCCTCCAAAGCAATACAGAGAAACCCTGTCTCAAAAAGCAAAAAAAAAAAAAAAAAAAAAAAAAAAAAAATGTGGATCATCTGCAATCCCAGCTCTTTCGAGACAGAAGCAGGAAGATCAAGAGTTCAAGATCATCCTTGGCTATTAATGGAGTTTAAGCCAACCTGGGCTACATGAAACCTTACTTCAAAAGCAAAAGATAAGAACAAAGATAAGGAATCAGAACCGTAAGGAAGCTGGTCTTCCCAGGCACCCCAGCCAAGTGGCACAGACAGAAAAGAGTTTGGGGTGGGGGCTGTTTGCTCGTGACCAGTGAGTGACATTTGTATGAAACTCTCAGGTTGAATTCACTAGGACACGTCTTGAACTGTTGTTTCACATCCCGAGCATCCCTTGGCTGGTCAACCCAAGAACTTGCTGCCTTGCTCCTCCCTCTCTCCTCCTTCCCTCCCTCCCTCCTTCCCTCCCTCCCTCCTTCCCTCCCTCCCTCCCTCCCTTCTCCCTTGCAAATTTGTTTAAATTCTCTTGCAAAGCACTGCATTTCTTTATGGCATTTTCATAATATCCTCTCTTAGTTGCTTCTCTGCCTCTCCTCCCCATTCCAGTAACTTCCATCTCTACCTTCATGTCACATGCATTTTGTTCTCTCTCCCTCCCAATCTCCCTTAAAATCTCATTTCCCTTCCTGTGGCCTTTCTAGTTCTGTGAACTATACCCACGCCCACACAAATCCACACCTAAAACTAGGAGCTGGGGTGTTCTCAGTGTCTGTGTGTGCACACATGCACGTGTACTGTATGTGTGTGAATGCGGGTGCATGTGTCTGCAGGCTTGGAAGCCAGAGGTCCGTATCAGGTGCCATCTTCTATCACTGTGCCCGTTATTTTTTTAAACATTTTTTAAAAATTTCATGCACATTGCATATATGTCTGTGTGAGGCTGTCAGATCACTGAAACTGGAGTCACAGGCAGATATGAGCTTGCTGTGTAGGTGCTGGGGATTGAACCTGGGTTCTCTGAAAGAGCAGCCAGGGCTCTAACCAATGAGCAATCTCTCCAGCTGATGTGGGAAGTCCGATGAGCCATCTCTCCAGCCCTCCCATTATTTTTTGAAGCCAGGGCTCTTACTGAACCTGAAGCTTATCATATCAAGGAGACTGGTTGGCTGGCAAACCTCTGGGGTTCTCCTGTCTCTGCCTCCCCAGCGTGGGAACTACAACAGCATGCTGCCAGATCTGGCGTTGTATGTAGGTGCTGGGGATCTGAATTCATATCCTCATGCCTTGTACAGCCACTGTTTTACCCATTGAACTGTCTCCTTCACTCCCTATGTGTTCCAAGAAGTCTTTTGTGGGAGGTTGGATTCTAAAGATGCTCCCGGAGGTGGGGGGTGGGGAGAGTAGGTAAGTACATTTGTCAAAGGCTGCCTGTGATAGCATCTCAGAGATTTCTATCACAATAGCATATTTTGAACTCATAAATCCAGCCATTGAGAACCTTGTTCCGAGTTGCTTAGCTGAGAACTCCCAGATTTATCTCATCACAGGATGCTTGCTTCAAGAACTGCAGCCATTACCTCGAATAATGTGACAGTGCCGTGTCAGGGCATTTCCTTCCATTTGAAATCACTCTTTCCGAAGGTTCCACCCACCAGTGTTGTTTCTAGGACCATGAGACAAAGAAGAGTCCCGGTGCTGTGGATCACCTGTGTCTTGAGTGTGTTCTGCATGTTCTGTGTCAGGAAACATAATACTCGTAATACTCCGTGTGGCAGTGATGGGCAGTAGTTATGTCATAGAAAATGCTGCACGGATGAAAAGACTAATGCTTATCTCTCAGTGTGAGTTAGTTTACTTGAGTGTAAAGTTATAAAGAAGCAAGTCTGCCTCCTCTACAGACTCTAGCTTCCTGTCTTGTCATGTGATTTCTTCATCCTGCATACACTGTCACCACTGTGCCACCATCAGCCAGGAAAGGAACTGAAGCCAGCACCATATTCTCAAACCTCCAGAACGTGCGAAATAAACCTCATTTGTTTATAAGTTACTCAGCAAACCCAGCACTGAAATGATGAAGAGTGTTTAGGATCAGTAGACGGTGTGTTGTGGTTAAGCCTCTGCCTTTTAGAGCTGGGGGTGGAGCTCACTGATAGAGTTCTAGCAAGAATGTGACCCAGGTGGGTTCATCCCCAGTACCACACAGACCTGGCATAGTGAGGCACTTCTGTAATCCCACACTTAGGAGCTAGGGACAGGAATACTGGGGTCCAAGTCATTCTCAGCTGCATAGACATCATACCTCGTTGGAGCTTTCTGTACCCTGTGTTAGCATCCTTGTTGACTCCCCAGGTCCAGGTGATATCTCTTTTCTACTCAGGCCTTCAAGCTGTGAAAACCAGGGAGAAGATTCAGCACTTAGGACATGGGAACCTTTCTTGTGGATGGTCATCTGCCATTTGCTGTTTCCATAAAAGAATCTCTCTCTCTCTCTCTCTCTCTCTCTCTCTCTCTCTCTCTCTCTCTCTCTCTCTCTCTCTCTCTCTCTCTCTCTCTCTCTCTCTCTCTCTCTCTCTCTCTCTCTCTCTCTCTCTCTCTCTCTCTCTCTCTCTCTCTCTCTCTCTCTCTCTCTCTCTCTCTCTCTCTCTCTCTCTCTCTCTCTCTCTCTCTCTCTCTCTCTCTCTCTCTCTCTCTCTCTCTCTCTCCCCTCAGGCAGTCAGGAAAGAACTATGGCCTGAGGAAATCTTCCAGAGTAGGACCTAGCAAACTCCAGGCCTGTCATTTCATCTACCAGCTACCTTAGTCCATTTGTGTGCTATAACAGAATGTCTGAGACTGGGTGACTTTATAGTAAGCAGAAGTTCCTTCTTTCATTGTTCTGAATGCTGGAAGTCCAAGAACAAGATGCTAACGTCTGATGAGGGCCTGGTTCCTGTCTCCCCACAGAGTATGTGCTTGCTAGTCTTATGTGAACTTGACTTCAGCTACAGTTAACTGAGAGGGAACCTCAATTGAGAAGATACCTTCATAAGATCTAGCTGAAAGGCATTTTCTTTATTAATGATTGGTGGGGGAGGGTCCAGCCCCATCATTGGTGACACCACCCCTGAGCTAGTAGTCTTGGGCTGATAAGAAAGCAGACTGAGCAAGCCAGTAAGCAGCACCCATCCATGGTCTCTCCATTAGCTCCTGCTTCCAGGTCCCTGCCCCGTTAAGAGTTCTTGTCCTAACTTCCTTTGTTGATGACCAGCGTTTTGAAAATGTAAACCAAATAAACCCTTTCCTCCTCAACTTGTCTTTTTGTCATGGTGTTTCATTGCAGCAATAGAAACACCAAGTGAGATAGAACAGAGGAGCCAAACCAGCAACAGACTCCATTGGAGCCTTACTTTTTTTCAGAAGGGAAGAGCCTTATGAACTTCCAGTGTCTTAGAGCCCCCACCATGACCAGGCAGCACCTGGTTTGGGATTTCACGCTCACCTATGGACCAAGTCCAGCTAACCCACAGTGTTTTCATACAGAAGACCTCCCCAGGTGTGGCCACACTCCTTCTTGCTTCATCTATGTGGCTTTTCTTATGGTAACATTGAGTACAGAAGTTGTGAAAGTGGCATAAAATGTTTGCTACCTGATTCTGGAAAATCTTTGCCTTCTTCTGCTGTGGAGAGGGGAAAGAATGGCTGCTGAAGGCCTTGGGGGGAGCCCAGGTTTGTTGTCTATAAATTCTTGATGCTCTTGGTATTAGTATTCAGGCATCTGTATTGGCCTGTCCTTGGGGTTCTGACAGGATATGCCCTCAGCTGCAGCCACTAAGAGCACCACTTGTGCATATTCACTATGTTACCTTTTAAAAGGACCCTGACTACCACATATCCTTCTCTCTCTTTCTCTCCCTCTCTCTCTTCTCCCCCTCTCCCCCTTTCCTCCTCTTCCTCTCTTTTCTCTCTCTCACCCTCTTTCTGCTCTCCTCTCTCCTATTGTTTCTGTCTCCGGAGGCCAGGCTCCCCCCTTCCCTTTCCCCCTTTTATGATTCCTTTCTCTAATTAAAAAAAAAAAAACTCCTCTGCTTGAACCCTGTCGTATAGCATCTTTCTCTCACTTGGCACTTTTCTTAAATTACAACACTTGGGAAGGGTATTTTGGAGCTGTGGGGTCTGGAGAAGCCTCCTGGGAACTTGGGCAAGTCAGAAAAACTCTGCTCTCCATCATATGGAAGCTTCAGAGGGTCATGAAGAATTAGGGCAGAGAGGGGGCAGGAAAAATGGGCGGCAGGGACAGTCCATGCATACCTGAGCATTCTGGACCCTCGCATAGTCACAACTCTCACTGACAGCGAATACACTCACCTTACGGTTTTATGCGACGGTGTGGGTAAGATTAGCAGATTTCCCTGGGGTGTAGTTGTGCTTCCATAGAACCGCCAGATCAGCATTCTTAACCACTGTGCCATCTCTCCAGCCCCTCTGATCAGCACTCCTAAGTCCTCAAGGCACTGTCCAGAGCTGGGACCCGTGGGTTCACGGGTGAGGGTTCGTGGGAGGCAGACATCCGGCTTTTTCTTCAGGTTCAGGAAAAGGACTTCGACTCTTGGTGATTGCAGTTCCTCTGTGGTGTGGCAGCTGCAGCCTTCTGCAGTACTCAAGACACTTAAAGTCACTGTTCCAATGCCTAGGATGGGGCTGGCACCCAATTTATCAAATAAATAGATGTACCATTTGGGGTGAGTGATGAAATATGGCTTGTACAACTCTTTTTGCTGTGAAACCTAAACACACAGTTGAATTGTTCACAAGGTGTTTGCTAGAGTCTGCCACTGTAGACACTTGATGACAGTGTGTTTCCAGCATGGTGGCGGTGATGGCTGTGGGAACCCAGAACACACCGCCAGTGGCATGGGCAGAAAGTATGATGAAGTGAAAGTGTGCCACATCGTAACACCTGGGCTGGAATGTGGTATGTGTGCAGGCAGCAGGAAACTTTGGCTGTCATTCCTCTGGCATCACCCACCTTGTTTATTGAGACAGGGCCTCCCACTGGCCTGGAGTTCCCCAGTGGGTTTGGCTGTCTGTCTGGCCAGCAAACCCTGGGGATGTACTGTCTTTCTTCTCCCAGCTCTGAGATTACAGTGTACACTAACACATCTGCCCCCCCCCATTATTTCCTGAAAAGAAGGGGAAATGAGAGCTGGGATTGGACTCAAGTTCTAACGTTTATGTGGCAAGCGCTCTCCTGACTGAGCCATCCACTAGCTCCTGACATATGCTTGGGGACAGTTATTACAACTTGGCAAGCAGGAATCTCCAGCCTCAAAACAAATTTCTACTTGAGACTTGGTTGGGGGTTTCTAGATGTTCAGTAAAGATACAGAAACCTGGGGATCACTGTTATGTAAGGGCTGAAAGATGGCCACATCTTCCTTAATGCCTTAAGTAGATCAAGAATCCCATTCCTTTATTCTTTTCTCAAGGCAGACTCTCTCTCTCTCTCTCTCTCTCTCTCTCTCTCTCTCTCTCCCCCTCCCCCCCCTCTCACACACACACACACACACACACACACACACACACACCTTTATTTCTTCCTGGGAAATAAAGTATAGAAGTCTATAGTTATCTATTGCTGTGTAGTAAGTTACCCTAAAACACAGCAATTTAGAGCACCAGATACTTATATCTGCAGGCAGGGAGGGTCAGAAGTGTAGGAGTCATTTGTTGAGTGTCTTTGGCTTAAGTTCTCATGAGCCTTGATATGTGGAGAGCACAAACCCAGCCAAGGCTGCAGGCTTATCACGGCTCGCTGGGCCTGAGGGATCTGTTTCCAAACTCTGGGTTGACCTTGGATTTTTGCTGACTATCCACTGGAAGGCTTAGCTCTTTCTAATATGGCTTATCCTCAAGGTGGCCACACTGGCTACTTGCTTCTCCCAGAGAGCATGCAGACATAAAGAAGGACAGACAAAGGTAGAAGGAGGGAGAGGCTACAGCATTTCTAACTGGCTGGGTCATAGTGCTCAGATATTTAATCGACTATTACTGTGAATTTTTCCATATAGGTGTATTTGGATCAGAGTATAACATTTGACTATAAGACATTGTCCTTCCAAATGTGGGTGGGTCTCATATAATCAGTGGAAGGCTTTGATAGCACAAATGGTTCCTTTGAAGTAAGAGGGAATTCTGCTGGCAGGTGGCCTTCAACCTGACCTGCAATACTGGCTCTTCCCTGATCTCCATACTTCTGTGAATCAATTACTAAAAAAATAAATATCTCTGTCCATATATGAATGCCTGTTGATTCTGCTTTCCCAGAGAACTCTGGTTAATAGACCAAATTACAAAGCAGGCTCAGAAAGAGAGTTTCTGGAAGGTGTTAAGATTCATGGGAGCTATGCCCAATGGATGCAATCTAGCTACTCTGGGACTGAAGCAGGAGACTCACAAGTTCAAAGCCAGCCTCAGCAACTTCGTGAGCCCCTGTTTCAAAATAAAAATAAATGACTACTATTGTAGCTCAGTGGTAGAGTGCTTGCCAAGCCTGTATAAGTATAAGGCCCTAAATTTAATCTTCATTCTCCAGCAACATACAACTCTCTCTCCCTCTCCCTCCCCTTCCCTCCCTCCCTCCCTCCCTCCCTCCCTCCCTCCCTCTCTCTCTCTCTCTCTCTCTCTCTCTCTCTCTCTCTCTCTCTCTCTCTCTCTCTCTCACACACATACACACACACACACCGATGGGGTTGGGAAGATGGCTCAGCAAGTACAGATGCTTGTGGCTAAGCCTGACAATGTGACAATCTCCAGGAGATTGATTGTCTGTAATCCTGGCACCCCTGTGACCTGATGGGAGAATGAACTAGAAGTCTGAGGGTAGTTAGCCTGGAACGCCAGGCATGGCAGAAAGAACGAGAAAGATTCAGTCTTAGAACAAGGTAGAAAGAGACAACTGGCTCCTGCAGTTGTCCTCTGACCTTTCTCTTCCTTTTTGCCTCTCAAAAATTAATTTTGGTGGGAAATTTTACAAGCGTAAGAAATACGTATTAGCTGCCCCATATAGCCTGACCAGCCTCTTTGTTTCCATAGTCAAACATCACAGCAACATTTTAAAGTAAAAATTTCCCTCAATGCCACCTCTCTTTCCAATTCACAAAGAAAAGTAGAGTTGACTCTTTTTCTTTTGAGATAAGGGTTCTTAGTGTAGCCCAGGCTGGCCTGAAATGCCTCGCTGGGTAATTTTTAAAAATATCTATCATTCAGCTTTATTTTCTAGGCTGTGCTGTATACCTGCTTTTCCATTTGGGGCATTTTTAATTTTATTTATCTTTTATGGGGCTGGGATTGAACCTAGGGCCTTACACACACCAGGCAGGCACTGTCTCGGCTATGCTCTTGGCCCTTAATTTTTCCAGATAGGGTCTCACTATGGGATCCCACTGCCCTCGGGATCCTGTTTCAGCCTCACCAGTGCTGAGATTACGGACATGTGCCACCACACCCCATTGAGGTTGTAAACTTTGTGTTTAGGGAATGTGCCTGGTAAGATTCCAGGGAATTCTGCTTGGGCAAACCTTTGCTCTACAGACACTGTGGTCTCCTGTGTACTTCTTTCTTTAGCTTTGGGTGTTTGCAAATAATGAATGACATGCCTCCTAGAAATTTTCTAATTAAAGTCAGTCCAGAATGCCTCCTTTAGGAAATGTTTTTGTGAGCCTGTGAATGAAGTTGGAAATTTCCTAATCCCTTGGGTGGGGGTGGGGAACATGGGATGGGGAATGGGATGGGTATGGGAGTGGAGTTGATGGGTAGGTTGGAGTTGAGGGGATGGCTGGGAGAGCCCTGTTCTTGCTAGCTGGAAATACCCCAGCAGAGGTGGGGTATGGGATGGAGGGGGATGGGTTGGGGGGGGATGGGATGGAAAGGTGGAGTGGGTGGGTAGGTTGGAGTTGGGGGTGGTGGTTGTGGTTTGGGCTGTCTTGCTTTGCTAGAAATATCCCACAATCTTTCTTTAACTAAGATTCCACATAGTTAGAACCTGCTAAAGTGTTGGAACTATTTAACTTTCCTAGGTTGAAGGTGGGATTTTGTTTTTTTCTGGGCAAAGTAATTAAATACAAAAGTCAGACCACAAGAGGAATATCTCAGTAGCTACAGCTTAGGAGGTTTTGTCATAGCAGTCTATTGGGGTTCAAATAGAATCTGCTACTTAGAAATAATTGTTGTTTTCCCCCCTTAAGCTGAAAGAGCAAAGATGTTCTATTCCATTACAGAATCTTCAAGAAATTTCAGGAATCTTCTCTTTCAAAATCACCATAAATTGTTTTTATCATGATCACTAGGATCTCATGTAGCCCAGGCTACCCTTGAGCTTTCTGTTTCTGATCCTCCCAAGAGTTAGGAGCACAGGCATGCCATGCTGGGGTGAACACAGCTCCTCTGTATGTTAGGGAGGCACTCTTACCTGACCCACGTCCCCAATCCTGTTCCTCTTTAAACAACAGCAAAACTGAAGCGTTTGGGACTTTGACCTCAGCAAACAGCATTCATCTGGGATTAGGCTCAGGAATGACCAGCTAGCTCAGAGTTAGTCCAGAGAAAGGGGATGCCAAACTAATTGCCAGAGCTGCCTTCTAAACCGGAAAGTCCTCCAAATGAGAGATGCAAGCCAGACCAGGCCACAGAAGCATAAGTCCCAGGGATCCTTAAATCTAAATTTAAACCTTCGGGAATGCAATACGGGTTTGTGAGCTTTGAGGAGGATTTGCTTTGGCTGTGGAGGCTGTGCTGGTTTTATGTCAACTCGACACAAGCGAGTCATTTTGAAAGAGGAACCTCAATTGAAAAAAAAATGCTGCCACCAGAACGCCTTGTGGGCAAGCCTGTGGTGTACTTTTTGATTGATGATTGATGTGGGAGAGCCCAGCACACTATGTACAGTGCCACCCCTAGGCAGGTGGTCCAGGCGCTTAGGAAAACAGGCTGAGCACACCATGAGGAGCAAGCCAGTAAGCAGCACTCTTCCGGGGACTCTGCAGCAGTTACTGCCTCTGGGTTCCTACCTTGAGTTCCTGACCTGACTTCTGGATGATGAACTACAAGCTATAAAAACAAAGCAAACCCCTTCCTCTCCAAGTTGTTTTTGCTCATGTGTTTTAACACAGCAATTGAAACCATAACTAAGACAATGAGATAGTGAGTGAGGGGATCCTTGGAGGATTCCATAGTGGAGCAAGGTTGGGGGAGGGGCGACACACAACACCACACACTCCAGGCGGACAGAGCTTAAGTGAGAAGTTTTATTAGAAAGGGGAGGGAGAGGGAAGGAAAGAGAACAGAGGTAAAGAGACACACAGAGAGGACAGAAGAGAAAAGGGAGACAGGAAAAGTCCTGTCTGCCTCAGGGGAACCGTGGGGAAGACAATGGGAAAGAGAGAGAAGAAAGAAAGCGGGTCCCCCTCAAGCTTTATCACAACAGGGAGGCAGCTCAGTAGCTGGGAGCAACTTTGAATAACGGGCCTTGGTCATCATCTGTGTTTGACTCAGGGTGCTGTGGGGATGTGGTCAAGTATCATCTCTAGGTTTGTATTCATACTCTATCACACTTTATTAATACTCAAAGGGGTGTGTGTGTGTGTGTGTGTGTGTGTGTGGTCGTGCATGCACACTCACATGCCATAACACACATATGAAGGTAAGAGAACAGCTTGCAAGAGCCAGTTCTCTCCTGCCACAGAGATCCTGGGGATAGAACTCAGATCATCAGTCCTGGTGACAAGCATACAGAGCCAGCCATCTTGCCCCCAGTACTTGCTTTTTTTATTTTTATTTTTAGCTTTTCAAGACAGGGTTTCTGTATATAACAGTCCTGTCCTAGAACTTGCTTTGTAGACCAGGCTGGCCTTGAACTCACTGAAATCCATCTGCCTCTGCCTCTCAAGTGCTTGGGACTAAAGGCTTGCGCCACCACCCAGCACAATACTTGTTTTTAAATACAAACATTGCAGAAGCTAATCATTAAGGCAGAATTCCTCTATTTATCCAGTGCCCTGCCTAACTGTCTAAAATGCATGCACGCCTGTCAGGAGCGGGAGAGGCACATATACCTGGCAATGACAACGATAAACACTGTGTCAGAAAGTCAGGCAAGTAACACTAGACTTGACTCAAACCAGCGCAAGCACCTGTAAGAGTTGTCAGGCAGGCCCATGGCAGCATGACTCAAGGTTGTTACCACTGGATGTGTCTCTCTCCCCTCCTCTTTCCTCCTCCAGGAAGGAGCAAGCTGACTCCTAGCAATCATGCCCCGTGCCCTTCCAAGTTCAAACGGAACTGTGAGGAGCCCAGCACAGGTATTGTTCTGCATCACCGGCCCTGGATCCATCTCTGAAAGCACTGACCCCTTGTTCCTCGTTACTCATTGTTGCATAGCTGTTTCCTTAGAACTGAAGCATTCCCTCCTGGAAAAAAAAAAAAAAAGAGCTAATGAGACCTTCCAGATTCAGGAGGCCTAAAAAGCTACAAGACTCGCACTGTCTCTCCCAAGGTATGAGGGCAGGAGGCTCTGGCAGTGCCACCTGCAAGCTGATCAGGGAGCTGCAGAAAGCAGCTTCTGTGCTGGGGTGAACTTTTGGGTGCTACTGATACCCACAAGTCACCCTATGCTGTCATAAGCAACCCAATAAACTCACCACTTCATTAAGCTAGACCCAGTCGAAATGTATTCGGTCTATTGTGGTGACCTCTCTAGGAGATGTCTGTTCCTATCTACCCAGGAGGAGTCACACAACCATATTTCCCACTGCCGTCTTCATCAGCATGGTCATCATCATCCTTCCTCCTCCAGAGACCTCCCACTCCTGTGTGGGCTGCATGCACGTGTTTGTGTGAGTATGTGCACACGGATCTGTTGTACATGCACCATCAAAAGACATCAGGTGTCCTACTCTGTGGCTGAGACAAGGTCTCTCCCTGAACTTGAAGCTCACTGACTGCCTATGCTGGATGGCCAGTGAACTCAAGGGATCTGCCCTTCTCCCACCTAGCAATGGGCTGCATGGGCACTGAGCATTGAAACTAAGTCTTGAGATTACAGTGATGATGAGCTGCATGGGCACCGAGCCTCGAAAGTTGGACCCTAAACCTGTAGAGCAGTCACTTTACTGACTGAGCCATCTTCTCAGCCCTACTTTATCTTTTTTTTTTAAGATTAAAAACAGATTTATCATTTTTATTTATGTTTCCATGTGTGTGCCTGCATGAGTTCGTGTGCATGCAGATGCCCGTGGTGGACAATGGGCATCTCCTGGAATTGAAGTTACAGGCAGTTGTGAGCCACCTCATAGGGATGCTGGGAACCAAATCCAGGTCTTCTGCAAGAGCAGGAAGTGCTCTTAACTTCTGAACCATCCATCCCTCCAGCCCCAATTTTATTTCTCTTTTTAAGATATCTGTTGTGCCAGGTGGTGGTGGCAGCGATGTGCACTTTTAATCCCAGCACTTGGAGGCAGAGGCAGGTGGACTCCTGAGGTTGAGGCCAGTCTGGTCTACAGAGCAAGTTCCAGGACAGCCAGGGATACACAAAGAAACAGACAAAGGGTGTGTCTGTTGAAAGTTGAAAATGTGCTAAGCCCTTGTTACTTATTCATTGTCTGTCTGGATCTGCCAGAAATGAACTTCCCAAGGATCAGGATTTCCTCCTTTGTTTTAAGTGGATAACATTTTATTGTATGTTCTAGGTTGGAATATAAAATATCCCCAAAGGTTCAGGTACTGGTGGCTTGACTGTCCCAAGTTTGACAGTGTTGAGGTGGGGAGACCCTTTGAGAGGGTCATCTTGATCTCTCCTTCAGAAGAGTCACTATAGCCAGGGAAATAGCATGCATTAATTGGCCATGCTTGAGTCGCATGGCTCCTTCAAAATATCTGGAATGAGACTTTGGGATGGTACCCTAGAGAGAAATCAGGGTATCATTAGCTGGAGTCATAACAGAAGTGGATGTTGAGGGATAAACCACACTGTGGTCCATCATGTTACCTGGGCTCGATGTGGCCTTCCCAAACTCCAGGTGACCATTGCGGGGCTTGCCACCTGCCAACTCAGCAAGTTGCTTCTCTCTTCTGTGCCTTGGCTTCCTCCATGAGTAAAACAAAAAACAATTCTAGCTCTTTATGTCATGGTTGGCAGTCATGGACGTTATGTGACCAATACCCAGTAGCTACCCAGTTAACTAGTCACGTCTTTCTGTGGCTCTATTTATCTACGATTCATTTTTGGTATTTTAAGCAAAAACTGCTGTGAAGGACATTTTGAAGGCCCTTCAAAGGATACTCAAATATAAAGGAATTCAGTTAGTGCCCACTCCATTTTAAGTTATCCATTAATTTTTATTTTATTTTATGTGAGACAGGGTTTCATGCAGGGTAGGCTGGCCTCAAACTCACTATGCATTCGAACTCATCCTGTTGCCTCTACCTCCTAAATGCTGGGATTACAGGCCTGTGCCACAATTTATAGCACTTACAACTCTCCCTTTTTATCCCCCCCCCCCTCTCTCTCTCTCTCTCTCTCTCTCTCTCTCTCGTTTCTTTTTTTTTTTTGAGACAGGAGTCACTATATAGGTCATGCTGACCTCAGGTTTATTGCATTCTCCTGCATCTACTTCCTGAGTGGTAGATTAACAGACATAAGCCATCACACCTGCCTTTCATATTTTAGAAAAGTTATCAGAAAATTGGGCCCCAGAATTTACCATTCCTAGTATGGTGTCTTTCTGACTCTGTGGTCTGCCAACAAACAATGATTGGAAGGTGGTCTCTGACCACTGTGTGATTTTTTTTTAAGATTAGCTGGCAGGCAGTCCAACTGAACACTGACCAATCAGAAGGATCAAATGAGTTAGGGAGTCAGGGAGACTGGGTAATGCTGTCCTATAGCAGGCCCAGCTGTCCAGGATGCACGGGTGGGAAGCCAGGGTTGACAGTCTGTAAAAGCGAGGCTGTGGAAATTACTAACACTGGCAGCTCCTATTGCTGCTGTAGATCTAACCAAGCTGGCACATAGGAAAAAGCTTGCCTTGGGTTCCTTGGGGTTCCCAGCATGCAAGCATCCTGGACAAGCAGGAATGCAGAGTGTGTGTGTGTGTGTGTGCGCGCGCGGCCGTGTGCACTCGCGTGTGCACGCGTGCAAGCGAGAGCTGGAGAGTTAGTGCTATGTATAGGGGGCTGGGAGATACTAAAAGAGGAAAACAAGCACAGCCAGAAGGGAAGGGGAGTTCAAGACCAAGGCTACTTAAAGACTGCCCCTCCTTCTTTCCTTCCTCTCTCCCATTCCTTCCCAATGTGTCTTGTATTTTTTTATTCCTTGACTCAACATGGCCCATTTTATTCTCCTCCATGACCTCTTAGCTGTAACTTTTTATCATGGAGGATCAAATGTTTCTTAGTGGTCAGATGCTTGAGAAAGAGCTAATAGCCTGGGCTTTGGCAAGCATGGGATAGGGCATTATGGACCTACATAATGGTTCAGTTGGTAAAAATGCTTACACAAGGACCTACATCTTAAACTACATCAAGGCCATTTTCAGAGTGTACTCCATCAGTTAAGGTTAACCCAAATGGGATATGGTTACAGATGGTCCTCAGTGCCAATGGCTCAATGCCATAGGGGTCTTCACTCCCCGGAACAGTTACTCAGGGTTTGCTAAGAATCTCTTCTCTTCAATCACCTCCCTGAACCACACACAGCAGGAGCAGGTGACTCTGGAAAGAATCGCATTGGCTCTTAAACTTTTGTTATGGACATGAACTCCTGCACACACATCGTTGACAAGTGGGCAGGAAACTGTAATCTTCTTGTAGGGCTGGAAGGAAAGAAAGCTTCAGGTGGTGGCCACCCTCAGACATACCACAGAGGACATCCCACAGCTCTTACCCATGTTCCAAATCATGTCTACAAAGCTGTGCTGGGTGTCTTCCTTCCTTCCTTCCTTTTTTTTTTTTTTTTAAGACAGTGTTTCTCAGCTGGGCAGTGGTGGTGCACACCTTTGATCCCAGCACTCGGGAGGCAGAGGCAGGCACATCTCTCTGAGTTTGAGACCAGCCCAGTCTACAAGAGCTATTTCCAGGACAGCCTCCAAAGCCACAAAGAAACCCTGTCTTGAAACCCCACCCCCCCAAAAAAAGACAGTGTTTCTCTGTGCAGCCTTGACTGTCCTGGAACTTGCTCTGTAGATCAGGCTGGCCTCAAATTTACAGAAACTGGCCTGCCTCTGCCTCCCGGGTGCCACCACACTGAGTATTTTAAGGAAAGAACATGAACACCTTCTTCTTGGACCAAACACTCATAGTAAGAGTGGAAGACCCTAGTCCCTAGTCCCTAGTCTTTCTTTCTTCCTTCTCCTTTCTCCTCTTCTATTTGAATACATATTGTGCTGTGTGTAAGGTTTTTTATTATAATTATATTACTATCCAGGGGCAGGGGGCATTCTCGTAGCCTCCTGTGTTGAGTGGTCAGAATCACTTTTCTCCTTCTAGCATGTGGGTTCCAGAAATCAATCTCAAGTCATCAGTGTTGGTGCCAAGTACCCTTACCCACTGAGCCATCATGCCAGCCTGTGTGTGGTGTATGTACATGGGTATGTGCTTGTAAAGGTCAGGAACAAGGTCTGCTATCTTCCTTACTCAGTTTCCACTTTTTTTTTTTAAGGCAAAGTCTTTCTATGTAGCCCTGGCTGGTTTGAAACTCCCTATGTAGACCATGCTGGTCTTGAACTCGGAGATATACCTGTCTCCACCTCCTGAGTGCTGGTATTAAAGATATGTATCACCACACACAGCCTCCACCTTACTTTTTGAGACAGGGTCTCTCACTGAATCTGAAGCTAATTTGGCTAGGATGGTTGACTGGTTAAGTTCCTGGGATCCTCCCGTCTCCCTAGTGTGTTTTCACAAGGGTTTTGGGCATCTGAACTCAGGTCCTCATGCAAGCATTTTACCAACTGAACCACCCCTCACTTCCCCAGTCTCAAGTCTCTCTCTCTCTTTTAAAGCAATAGCAGTCCTAACTCTGTTAACTTTTTTACCTTGGACTCTTTGACCTCCAAGCCACAGAGATTGTTCTAGAAATGCCTCAGGTGCCTCCTGGGGCTCTTCAGACAAACAAGCTGAAATTAGTCAGAGTAGTTTGAACAACCTCCAGACCCACTGGTGACTAATTGTGCAGCTTTCTGAATGAGGCCGGTGTTTTCTTTGACAATAGTTGCTCTACCCACTCAGATTCTCTTCCAGAACATCCCCCATCCCCAGCAAAGCTCCCTAATTACAGTGATTCACTCAGATTTTCCACATCTGAATATCTGGCTCTGGAACTTGTTCTATGTTCCTCTATCATCTCTCCAAGGTGTTGCTTACAGGTTGTTGGTATTTTAACAGTGAGGTGACAATGGCACTGTTGTCTCAGGAAGCCTACAGTGCACCGGTTTTTCTTATTAGGAAGTTACACCGGCTCATTGCCTGTGTAGCAGGAACAAAATTTAGATGTGTAAAAAATATCACTTGAGAAGAAATCTTCTATTAACTGGCCTCATTTAGCTCTGGGATCCCCATTTCTGCTAATGGTAGAGAAAATGTAAAGTTGACACGAGGTCACTGGACTTCTTTTGGTTTATAAATTATCTCTTTCCTGCAGTCTATAACAGCCAAATCCCCATGGAAGCTATTCCTCAGATCTTAAGGGAGTCTCCATACTCTCTGTTTTCTCAAGATACCATCTCTGAGAAGTACTAATGTCCATCATTACTAGCATTATACTACAGAATACTGCCCAGGCACAGGGGAGAATTGGCTACTTACCCATCACGCAATGGGTATAAGAGACACAGGCTGAGAGAAGAGGGTCAGACAAGAAACAAACACACACTGTATGATCTTGTGAATCCAGAGTTAAAACTAACCTACATTGACAATGGGGTCCTCTTTGGCAGGGGCATTGCCAACATTACAGCAAGGTTCTCTTCGGTAGAGACATTGCCTGGGTGGGAATGCAAAAGAACCTTCTGCAAGTACGAACCTAAGTGAAGTGATTGGCACACAAGTGTCTACACAGGCAAGCTTTCATTTAGTAGTGGTGTATGCCACTATGTACATACTACATTTCAATACAACAGCAGAAACCACAGGATGGCCTGAGGGTATGGGGCTTTGAACAGTAGGAAAGAAACAACTTCACCTGCACAAATTCACTTGGCTTTTTTGAGGGACTGTGTATTGGTTCACCCAGCCTTTGTAAGCAGCCCTGCGGAAGATCTGATCCCGTGTGTGTGTGTGTGTGTGTGTGTGTGTGTGTGTGTGTGTGTGTGTGTCCCTCCTGCACAAGCATGTGTAAATGTATTTGGAGGTCAGGCGACAGTCTCGGTTGACATTCCTCACATTACCTCCTTGTTTTTTGAGGCAGGTCTTTCAATGGCCTGGAGCTTTTGGTGTAAGCTAGGCTAGCTGGCCAGTAACTGACAGGGAGCCTTCTGTCTCCCCTGCCCTCCCCAGTGCTAGGGTTACAAGCCTGCACCTCCACGCCCAGCTCTTGTATGTGGGCTCAGGCTCTCATTCTTATACAGCAAGCACTCTATTAACCTAGCCACCCCCAACCCTACTCTTCAAGGTCTTTTAAAAGCCCACTCACTGATGGGGAGGCTCTTCTTGGTTGATTCTCCAGACTTCTGCTCCCCAAGCCTTCTCATACTTCAAACTCTTGTCACCAACCAACTGGGAAAACCCCAGAGCCTAAATAAAATCTCCTGTCTGAGTCCTCAGTCATCCCAGTCCTTTCTCAGCTACGTTTACTTCATCATGAAGCCCCCAGAGCAGTGGAGGGTAGGGCTGAGAGTGGGAGGGGCTGTCACCTCAGGCCTAGCTGTGTGCCCTAATAACAGCTGTCTAGAAGTCCCCAGTGTGGGGGCTTGGCTTCCCATGCCAGGGATTATCAAAGGCAAAGGGCCCCAGGACAGGCAGCTATAACACATATAGAAGAAAGACATTCTGAAAAAAAAAAAACATTAAAATCTATAACATCTTTGCTTCTCCACCCTTCCCCATGTTCTTTAAGTGGAGTCTAGTAAATTTTTGCTATTCTTTTCTTTTTCATCCATCATTTAAGAATTTGAACTAGTATGAACAATACTTTATCAAAGAAAGGGCTTTTCAAAGAATTGCTCTAAATTCTAAGTGGGACAGTTTCTCATTGTGAGGTCCTAGGCATTGAAATCGTATGACATCCTTGCTCCCCAACCCAATAGACTATCACTCAACAATCATTTGACCTCCCCAAGCACCCCTACTTATATCTACAGCTCCAGGTACCTTGATGAAGCCTAAACTATTTCCTTTACAGACAAGGGGAAGGAGGCTGCAAACTGGAAAGGGGTTTGTCTAAGCCAGGGAGAGGCAAGGTGGACTCAGCCCCAAGTCTCTGCTTTCCAGTGTCTTGCCATCTCTCTGGCTTTGGTTTGGGTTTGAGGCAGCTGTGTGGGCAGTTGTGTTTCTCACAGCCTATCTGCCTTTCTCTTGGTTAGGTAAGCGGTGCTCAATCACCTCCTCTTTCCATGTCCAGGGAGGAGGCAGCTCTTGTGTCCCTGAGTACTGGGTGCCTTGTGAAGAAGAGCTTCAGGGTCTCCTGTGTGAGTTTGTTGGAAGATACAACCAGGACCCAGCCTGCTTATCCACACTCTCCACTTGGCCACCTCAGACAGACAGATGGACAAACACAAAGCATCCAGTCTTGGCTCCTATGCCCTCAAGTCTTAAATCAGCACAACGAGGGGAGGGGTACTTAGGTCTGATTTAGTCTGCAGAGGTGTGGTAAGTGCTCAGTCCAATTCCCATCTTCCCAACACATAACCATCAGTGGAGCAAAGGGGAGGGAACAGCAGCAAGTCTGGGAACACAGCAGAGAGCACAGGGTTCAGGCACGCATGTATGCATTCATTTCATGCATGTGTACTTTCATTCATGCATGGTTCATTTGTTCTTCACGTGAATCTTTGTGAGCAACCCCAGGGCTTAGGTCCATTCTGAGCACCAGGAACACAGTGGGAACACAACCAACCCTTTCTCTACCCTTATGATGATGTTCTTCAGATGAGCTCAGACCCTGGCCCTGCCATCAACCACCTGTGTGGCTTGAGGTTTAGTCTCTTTGAGCTCCTACACTGTTATCAATCAATATAAAACAAAACATAAAACCCCAGGAAACACAGTTGTCGTAGAGAGCCTGGTGAGAAGGAGGTGGGTTTTATGCTGGGGAAAGTCTGAGGTGCCCCTGGGTATTTTTACACAGGGGGAGGAAAGTTTCTCAGCGATGCCAGGAGTAAGATGCCCAAGGAGGGCAACAAGACACAGGAGTTGGAGGCTGTCAATTTTGTGTAAAAATTCACTACAGAGTGTAAGAGTAAAGGATGGGTCTGAAGGACACTGCTGTCACCAAAGCTAAACATCCCTAATATTTACAACTTGACAGGATCTTGAATCACCCAGGAGACAGACCTCCAGTTTATAAGAGTGATTGCTAGTCCTGAACATGGATTGTAAGCTGCAGTTCCAGACTGAATGACAGGGGAGAAAGGGAACCCAGCACCAACATTCACCTCTCTCAGACGCCCGAATGTGAAGGCAATGTGACCAGCCACATCCTGTCGGCCATGCCTTCCCTACTAAGGCCAACTGTGAGCTCAAATAAGCCCTTCCTTCCTTTAATGGCTTTGTCAGGTGTTTTGTCACATGACAAAAGTGACTAATACTCCTGGGGGGGGCAGGGGTTGTAAGCCTGTAGGAATTCTGCTGAGGCTTTCCTGGTGGCCCGGAAGTTGCCTGTGCACATGAACGAACACCTCATGGCTCTGGGCAATGCACACTTGGAAAAGACGTCACACCTTTTCCTCTTTCTTTGTAGTTTATTGAGAGTCTATTATGTCCTGTGTCCCATCTAGAACCTGGGACCCCTGCAGGGAACACACTCAGCCATGTCCCTGCTTCCTTGAGCTAGAACTCTTAGCAGGGGCCAAGGGGACACACCACCATTCAGGTACGGGTCTGCTAGGGGTCAGGAGCTTCCTGGAGCAGACAGCATTTGAGCAGGGACCTGAGTGAAGACAGGGAATGAGCCAGGCGGGGCTCTGCAGGAATGGGGAGACAGTGAAGAGCAGGGCCAGGGCCCAGAGGCTGGCCAGCGGGGGATGATTGTCACTCTACACACAAAGTCAGTAAAGCTCTAGAACACGGACTGGCTCGCCCAAGGCAACTCATTGGATAAAAAGGCCTTGAACTCAACAATTTAGCATTGACTACAGATATCTTGCTGCCCCATCCCCTCGACCTAGGCTGACTTTGAACCATCCAGTTCACGGTTCCCCTCTGTTCCTCAACTTCACAAGTGTGGGGATTAAATGTGTGCACTACCATGCCTAACAATTTCAAAACTCACAGGATAATTTGACCCAATTAGGAAGTTATTTATCCTAGCTTTTTCCCCAACTAAGAATCATACGCCATTATTTGTATGATCATTAAATTAAGGCCTAGTGTTTATGGAGGCTACATGCCAGGCACTACAGTGAGATTTATAAACATTCCATTTAAGTCCATCAAGAAGTCTATACGCTATTGAGAGTGGTTGCACATGCCTGTCATCCCAGCACTTGGGAGGTTGAGGCAGGAGGATTTTCAATTCCAGGGCAATATAGGCTCCATAGTGGGACCTTGAATCAAGAAGCCCAAAACTAACTAAATAAATAAAATAAAAGGAAAGGAAGAAATCTGTATGCAGGTATTAAGAGCCTAGCTTGGAGGTTTGAAAGAGGACTCAGAGAATAAGAGCCAGTACTGTGCTTGCAGAAAACCTGAGTTTGGTTCCCAGCACCCATGTTGGGCAGCCTTTACCACCTGTAACTCCAGTTCCAGGGTATTCAAGACCTTCTGGTTGTGGGCACGCATGTGCCCAAGCACACAGATCCACACAGATACGTGTGTGTGTGTGTGTGTGTGTGTGTATGTGTGTATATATATATAATTAAAAATAAACAATTTAAAAATGATTCCAGTTTCACAAATGAGGAAAAACCTAAGGTTTCCTCCAGGGACACAGAGCTACTGAGTGCTGGGGCAGAGGGTGGAGTTTAGCAGTCTGATCTTTTTTTTTTTTTTTTTTTTTTGGTTTTTCGAGACAGGGTTTCTCTGTGGCTTTGGAGGCTGTCTTGGAACTCACTTTGTAGACCAGGCTGGCCTCGAACTCACAGAGATCCGCCTGCCTCTGCCTCCCAAGTGCTGGGATTAAAGGCGTGCGCCACCAATGCCAGGCCTAGCAGTCTGATCTTAAGCCACTAAATAACTTTACTGAAACTTAATCCCGAAGGGAAAATCACTCCGCAATAAATGAAGATATGGTTTCTGCGTACTTCTAGTGAGGCATGGGACTGAGACCTTCTACAGAGCCTGGCGTTAAGATCTTGTGCTAGGCGCAGCAAACACACAGAAAGGACAATGACCAGAGGAGGAAGGGAGAGACGGAGCCTCAGCCTCAGCACTGCAGAGGTGGGGTACAGGGCTGGCTAGAAAGCAGACACTGGCTTCAAGACTTTGGGAAGGAATAACAGTCTCAGGACAGCCACTAGTGGGATGGGAGGGCACGGAGGGAGAGAGGTAAGTGCTAAGAGCAAGAGGAAATGTGCAGAGGGCGTCCAGCCTGGGAGTGGGTGGGGAGATGCCCCATCAACATACTCTTTCCATCACCCTGTCTCTCCACCATTTTTCTCTGTCAACATCATCTGTCTCCATCAATGTCACCTCTGACCACCACCATCGATTCTCTTGATCACTGTTAGTTGCCCTTTATCACTGTTATCTTTCCCCATCAACGTCATTTCTCTCCATCACCGTTACCTTGACCGCCACCATCTTCTTTCTCTGCCACTGTCATCACTTCTGTCCATGGCTACCACCTCCTCTCTTCATCTCTCTCCATTACCGTCACCATGGTAATTTTGCAACAACACTGTCTCCTTGCAGCCCTCTAGCTCACTGGAATTTGGGGCAAGTCAAGTCTATGTTCCCAGGCTATGGTCACTCAGAATGGTTCCAGAATAAACTATCTCTTATTTCCTTTATGACGAGAGCTGTAGTTTTTGCATCAGCTCTGTGTATGCCTTTGCATACATGTGCATATACTCTGCACTTTTGTCCAATAGCTGTTCTACAAAAGTAAAGTCCATTTTTAATAGCTTTAAAATCAACTAAGTCATGGATGGGAATGTAGCTCAGTTGGCAGAGTGCTTGCCTACTGTGCATGAAGCCAAGGATTTAATCCCAAGCACAACATAAACTGGATGTGGGGTGTGGTGGTACACACCTGTAATCCCAGCCCTTAGGAGGTGGAGACAAGATCAAGGTCATCCTTAGCTACAAAGTGAGTTGGAGGGTAACCATATCTATGTTTTATTCCTTGTCTATCCTATTCCATTTCAAAAAACTGAACCCAAACCAAAACCTCCCCAATAAAGACAATCACACACACAAATTACACCAAGGCTAATAATTTCCAAAGACAGCAGGGGAGAGTCTTCAGTATTTGATACCTTTTCCAAGAACCCACTTACTCGTGTGTGTGTGTGTGTGTGTACATGTTTTAAGACAGTTTCTCTGTTTAGCCCTGGCTGTCTTGGAACTTGCTTCGTAGACCAGACTGGTCAAAACTCACATAGATCTGCCTGTTTCTGCTTCTGCCTCTTGGGTACTAGGATTAAAGGCATGCCTCACCACCACCTGGCCATGAACCTACTTGTAATATTGCCAGCCATGAGTTGTCACTGTCATTGCTGGGCCTCTCGCATATGGGCTGCAATTCCCATTAACATACTCCCCTTATTGACTGAGTCTCGCTATCTTGCCCAGCTCAGCTGTCTGCTTTTGGCATTTTTTGATCTATTTTGACAGGTGGATGGACTTTTCTGTGATTGTTTCCAGGGTGGCTTGATCCCTGAACTTCACCGGGCTGTTCAGTCAGGACTTTAAGCAACGTGTTTCCCATAGGCAACATCCAGAGTCTAAACCTTATTTGTTGAGGTTTCCTCTCTTCTCAGGATATCCTAATCTACTAACCAGATCCTCAAAGAACATTCAAGTTGCAGTGTTCTAGAAATCCATAGAGGAGATTAGAGAAATGTGTGTATGGAGGCCAGCAGTCAATACTGGATGTCTTCAGCAAGCAGACCCCGCCTTGCTTGAGGAGACAGTCTCTCACTGACTCAGCTAGACTGGCTGGCCACCGAGCCCCAGGGGTCCTCCTGACTCAGCTAGATTGGCTGGCCCCCCCCCCCCGAGCCCCAGGGGTCCTCCTGACTCAGCTAGATTGGCTGGCCACCGAGCCCCAGGGGTCCTCCTGTTTCTCCTGCCTAGACCTAGGATTATGAGACATTGCTGTTGTGCCCAGATTTTTACATGGGTACATAGGGATCTGGGCTCAGGCCCTACCTTTGTGTGGCAAGAACTTTATCAACAGAGCTATCTCCCCTCCATCATCTTAGCGTTCTCCTTTCTGGAGCAGCTTGCAGAGCAACTCCTCTTTGGGTGGGCAGTTGACTGCCTGCCTGGTAAATTCTTTTTCTAAGGGAGAGGTTCTACTTTTTGAACTTGTTATATAATTGAGGGTGACCCCAAATTTCTGACCCTCCTGCTTCTACTTGGAGTGCTGAGATAAGAGAGGCGTTTGCTATCACACCAGTTTATGCCACACTTGGGTTAGAACCCAGGACTTCCTGCATGCTAGGTAAGCATTCTACCAGCTAAGCAACATCCCAGGCTCTCAACTCAAAGAGTTTTTCCTGCTCCACCCCCATCATGCTCCGAAACCCAAAAGTACAAGCCCTCCTGTCACTGTCTCTGCCTCCTGACTATCAAGAAGCAAAATCAGTCACATGTTCCCACCACTGTGATGGTTAGAGTGGGAGCCTGGCCCTGGATTCTGGCAGCTCTCATAAGCTAGTCTTGGCCACTATCCTCAATAGGTCAATTAGACAGAGAAAGAATGGTGAAAAGCAGAAAAGATTGACTCAGTGTGGCTATTTGGGAAGAACAAAGAGTCCAGGGACCATCCTGACCCTTGCCCAAAGCACATCATCAGGGTCCTGCCATAAGGGTTATGTTTAAATGGAAAGAAAGCAAGAGATAGGATAGCTGAGCCGTCCTGGCCAAGGTATGGCTCTGCCCATCACTGACCTGTCATTATCCTGACTCCAAGCCCATCACCGACCTATCAGTCATTATCTTGACTCCAATCTCCCCTGCAGGGTAACCTGACGAATTGTCACAATTCTGTGACATCTATTTCTAGTTGCCACCAGAGTCCGAACCTTTTACTTTTTTTTTGCAGTGTGTGACTCCCGAGTAATTTTTTAGGGACCATTGTTTCAATAGTCTGATAGCCAAACGGAGGAGCATAGGTGTCTCTTTATAGTATCTCTGCTGCCAGGACAGTCACATGGTATTCTGCCCAGGCAACCATGAACTTAACCTTCTGAAACCATACGCCAAAATACATCCTTCCTCCCCCAAACTGCTTCTGTTGAGTATTTTGTCATGCCAAAGTGAGTGGGTTAAGAATACCAAGGGTTTTGTAACACCTGAGCAGATTGGACTCGGTTCCTGTTTTTCCAGGTCCTTAGGATTTCTCTTCATAATTTGTCCTTGGAAGAGCATTTCCCACCAAGAGCCAACAGATGGGTCAACACAGGCAGAAGTACTCCATTACAGCTAATGATGGGACCCAAGTACTTTAGAAGCTTTTACTAATTGAGCGCTGAATATCCCTATGAAGTAGGTAACTATTATTGTCTCCAATTACTGTCAAGGAGCTGAGTGGTAGTGACATTAAGTGGCTGGCCAGATCCGTGAAGTAGAGTTGTGGGCAGAGCAAGCTGGCTCCTGGAGGAAGAATTGCAGCCATGGTCACACACCGGAACTGGCCTAGAAGTTGGAAGACCCGTGTTCTAGTGACGACTCTGCCAATAATCACTAGTTCTTTTTGTGCCTGTGCCAGTGGGGGTAGGGGAGAGGTGGTTCGGCTATTCAAATAGCCTGCCCTCTCTGGGGTTTTTCCCCTGCTGGTGGATATGACATTTCCCCTGAAAGAACATAATACTCTCCCTCCCTTTTCTCTTCCCTCCCTCTTCTTCTCCTCATACACTCACACAGGTACACACATGTACATGCACACGCACGTAGGTACACATTTGCACACACAGGTACACAAATGTAAATGTACACACAGGTACACACATGTTCATGCACTTGCCCACACACAGGTACATGCATGTACACACATGTTCATGCACTTGCCCACACACAGGTACACACATGTACGTGTACATGCAAACACAGGTACACACGTATACATGCACATATAGGGCTGCTGATTGTTCTAGGAGAGCTTATCTTGAGGTGGAAAACAAAGATCTAATTAATTTTTTAAATGTATTATTATTATTACTTTATATGTATGGGCACTTTGCCTGCATGTATGTCTGTATATGTGAGTGCATGGTGCCTGTGGAGGCCAGAAGACAGTGTCAGATTCCCTGGAGCTGAAGTTACAGACAAGTGGATCACCATAAGTGTACTTGGGATTGAAACCAATTGACCTGGATCCTCTGGAATAGTAGTTAGTACTCTTAATCACTTAGCCATCTGTCCAGCTCCCAAGAAACAAAGATTTAAAGGAAGCCAGGGGTGATGGTTCATGCCTGTAATCCCACAGCTTGGAAGGCTGAGGCAGGAGAATTGCTATAAATTCAAGACTCCTACTAGGAGAGTTTCAGCCTAGCAAGACACTGTGGGGGCAGGGTGGGGTGTGGGGTGTGGCGTGGGTGTGGGGTGTGGCATAGGCGTGGCAGTGGCTGAAGTGAACATTTGCATTTTGTCAGGGCCAGATTCCAAGGGAAAAAAGGCCTGGCCTGAGTGGCTTCTAGACTTTCTTATTGGAGCGTGGTTCCCTAGGAGATAGAGACAGCCCAGGGAACAGGGACTGGATAGCAGAAAGCACACCACTGCCTTCAGTAACTAGATGCAGCTTGGAAGGCATCCCAGCAGGCCAAGCTGACGGAATGAGTGAGGCAAGGCCAGGAGCCCGGAGAGGAAAAACAGGAGAGACTGCACCCTAAGAGGTCATTGCCCTGCCCGAGGAGTGCCCAGGTCTATAGGGAGCTGAGAGTGTGCACGTGCCGCTGGCACAAACCAGTGTGAGCTACAGCCCTCTGGGGACAGTGGCTATAGCC
Organism: Mesocricetus auratus; assembly: GCF_017639785.1. Taxonomy (NCBI): domain Eukaryota; kingdom Metazoa; phylum Chordata; class Mammalia; order Rodentia; family Cricetidae; genus Mesocricetus; species Mesocricetus auratus. The sequence goes on from NW_024429266.1 coordinate 161,261,089, forward strand.
CTCTGGGGACAGTGGCTATAGCCCTCTGGGGACAGTGGCTATAGCCCTCTGGGGACCAGGCTGCGGTGGTCTGGGACACAGAGGTGCCACAGAAAAGAGACAGAGGCATGTGTTGACAGAGGGCCAGAGTTAGGTAATGTAGCTAGTGTGCCCCTAGGCCCCTCGGAGTTCCACCCCCACCCAAGTCCATATTGTGGCTGCACTGGCTTGGGCATTTTCTCTTCTGCTTCCAAGTCTGAGATAACAGACTAAGGGCAAGACTTAAATGGGGGGGGGGTGCAGGGAGAGGGAGGGGCTGTCACTATTGGGTGCCTGGTTAGTTTCTGTTCCTGGAATGTAAATGGAGGAGAGGTTGTGGACTTTCCCTTCTGTTTCCAACTTCTTTTTTCAAATGCCTTAGCATGAATTATCTTTGACTAATTCATTATGGTACACAGTTCACCGAGCTTTGACAAATACCACTACCACCCTCATGAAGACTATCCCCACCCCTTAGAAAGAACTGCACGGCTCTGCCTAGTTAATCCCCATCACCCTCCTTCAGTTTCCTCTGTTCTGGAACAGGGCATAAACAGAACCATACGGCACGTCCCAGCTCCACATCCATTTTAACATGCAGATGATGTTTTCAATTATTTGCCATGAGTAAACATGCCACTCTGAGAAGACACACTGCCTTGATCCACTGACTATGTATCCTTCATAGCAAGCCCTGGACATGCAGACCTGAGTTTCCAAAGTCTAAATACCAGACTGCTCCGTCCCTTCCCCCATTCGTGCAATCCTCCAACCTCAGGGACGGCTCACCTCCCACTCCAGCCGAAGCACCCAGAAGTCACAGCACCTGGAAGAGCCCAGCACCCTCAGGCATTCTGTTTGGAAAGGAATAACAATCCCTAAGGCAGGCAGAGAGCCATTACAGCTCAATAGCTAATAATAATATTAGCTAGCCTTTCTGGAAGATTCTTCCTACCAGACGCTCTGCTTGTTGCTCACATACATTAACTCTTGTTTTCACAGCCTCCCAGTGAGGTATTATCTCCATTTCAGAACTAGGAAACAGATTTAGAGAGGTTAGGGCAGGCCCTGGAAGCTGTTAGGAGCTGATTTGCCTGGGTGGTTGTAAAGATGGAGCCGTCCAGGGCTGGCCCCAGCTCCTGTAGCAGAGCAAGGATGAGCTGCCAGGGGCAAGTACCAACAAGGGGAGAATCCTCCGTTTCCATGTGGAATGCTTTCTCTCAGGGCCAGCGTGCTCACCAGCAATCACACTGGGGCGGAGCTCCGTTTCCGGGAGGCCAGTGTCTTTTTATTTAGCTATACCTCTTAATGAGATGTGTAGGCTGTGGAAAGCTACCTCTCCGGCCAAAGCAGAGTAGGATGGACGAGAAAGAGCTAGCCTGGGAACTCCCCCAAGCAAGGCACAGGTGATTCCAGGGCTCAAAGCTGGGGAGACTGAGGAAAAGCAATACGGTGAAGAGTGGCAAAGGGGGAGGGGGAGGGAGGGGACAAAACATGGGGCTGAGATGGCAGGAGAAGGACAAGATGGGGGGAGCAAGATGGCAGGGGAGGGGCCAGATGGTAGGGGCGGGGCATGATGGCATCTGCCTGGAGGCCACCAGTGTTTCTTGGAGGTCAGAGTGGTGTCGGAGCTGCTCTCAGTTGCAGGGTGTCGGCTGTGGACTGCTGTCCAGACCCCTCGCAAACCCTGTTACACACACAGGCCTGACTTGTTAGACCTTCAGGGAGAGGAGAGACTGGATATTAAGAGCCCAAGGGGAGGGCTGGAGAGACAGCTCAGCGGTTAAGAGCAATGGCTGCTCTATCAGGGCTTTTCTTGTGGGCCGCCAACCAGCTCCCAAATCATGACACAGAAACGTATTCGTGATAAATGCTGGCCTTAGTTTCTGGCTAGCTCTTTTAACTTAAATGAATCTATTTTTTTAAAGATTTACTTATTTTCTTTCTTTATTTGTATGTGTGCTCTGCTTGCCAGGAGGGCACTGGGTCCTTGACAGATGGTTGTGAGCCACCATGTAGTTGCGGGGAATTGAACTCGAGTCCTCCGGAAGAGCAGTCAGTGCCTTAAGCACCGCATCATCTCTCCAGCCGAGTGAACCTATTTTTATCTACCTTCTGCCTCTGGGCTTTTTTCTTCCCTTCTGTACTTCTTACTTTCACGGCTTCTCCTGGCTGCCAGCCGTACTTCTCTCCTCATCCTTCTCTCCTGCTCCTTCCTTCCCTTGAGTCTAGAGCTCTCCTCATATATGTTCTCTCTGCCTGCCAGGCCCACCTACCCCTCTCCTGCTTAGCTATTGGCCATTCAGCTCCTGTTTAGACCAATCAGGGGCCTTAGGCAGCACAGCTTTTCACAATGAAACAAATGCAGTACAAACAAAACCAACACACCTTTACACAGTTAAAGTAATGTTCTGCAGCGTTAACGGAGGGAGCACATACTTGCCCAGTTAAAACAATATTCCCCAGCAGACTACTCTTCCCGAGGACCCAGGTTCAATCCCCAGTACCCACATGCCAGCTCACAACAGTCTGTGACTCCAGTTCTAGAGGACACAACACCCGTGGCAAAATACCAATGCCTATAAAATAAAAATTTTAAAAAGTATCCCCATAAATGTTTGTTGGTGGTCTATACTTAAAGAAAATAATTAAAAACAACAACAAAAAAAGGAGGCCAAGGAGGCAGACATGCAGCAGTAAACCTGACCAGGATGTCTGAGCTGAGGACATTAGGAGGGAGTGTCTCTTTCCAACCGAATGTCTCCCCAGTCTCTAAAGAGAGACATGGGATAGAAATTTAACAACTTAAGCCTCTCATTGATGCTGTCTCCAGACTGTGACCCCAGCTCTTGAAAGGCTAGGGAGAAAAATCTCTAGGAGTTCAAGGCCAGCCTAGGCTACAGTATGAGCACCTGTCTCTAAGTCTCCTCCCCCCAAAAGGAGGACTTAATTGACTTCATTTTCAATTCTGGAACTGGGACTTCTTTTTATAAGGCAGAAGTACTCGGATAGGCACACGTGTCTGGCCTTGTAGACGGGCTGTGAAAAGCCAAAGCAAAGAAAAATGGCTGTTTCCTTTGCAAGACTGGGAGCTGGAGAGCAGAAGCAACGGAGCTGTGATTTGAGGTAAGCATCCTCTGAGGCTTACGTCCCAGGGAAAGCAACAGCCAGGGAGCCTGGCCCGTTGGGAAGTTCATCTGTTATTTCTCTAGTCTTGGTTTCTTGGAAGGCCGAATTAAACAGCTTTAGTTTTAGCTTGGTGACGTTTAGCACAAGTGATTCCATCTTGATTTTCTGCCAAGGCTGTGAGAACGTAGTTTAAACAATGAGATGCAGCAGTGTTCTTGCAGGGATGCTCACTGTACTTGAGACTGGGGTGCCGACCCGTCTTCCATGTGACTTTATGAGGAGAGACACGAAGCTTTTGTTTCATTTATTCTACGCAACCTTGGCAGGGGAGAGGGTAGGAGTCACCACCTCCTCTTATAGGTGAGAAGTCAAGGCTAAGGGCACTGGAATGTTCTCACAGCCATAGAACTAGAAGGTGCTGGAGATCCGGCTGACCATTTGGGGGTGGGGGGGGCTGTGTGGGGGTGGGGCTGGCTGTGTGGGGATGGGGCTGGCTAGGGGGGTGGAGCTGGCTGTGTGGGGGTGGGGCTGGCTATGGGGGTGGGGCTGGCTAGGGGGGGTGGGGCTGGCTGTGTGGGGTTGGGGCTGGCTATGGGGGGTGGGGCTGACTGTGCGGGAGTGGGGCTGGCTATGTGGGAGTGGAGCTCACTGTGTGGGGGTGGGGCTGGCTGTGTGTGGTTGGGGTGGGGCTGACTGTGTGGAGATGTGCCTCTCCACCCTCTATTTGAACCAGAATCACCCGGGGAACATGGTGCTGTGTTGCAGTATATGACAGGACCTAATACAGCCCAGTTTAGCCTCACTTTGAACATAGCCAACGCTGGTATTGAATTGGTGGTAATACTCTTGTAGTCTGAACCTCCTAAGACCCTGGTGCCCCAGTAGCCTGGGCTACACAGCTTGTCCTAAAGTTTATTTTGCTTTTAACTTTTTTTGAGACAGGGTCCCATGTAGCCAATGCTGGTCTTCAACACAGCTTGTGACAAAAAAAAAAAAGACAACCCTGAATTTCTCTCTGCTTTTCCTCCCTCCAGTCTTCGAGTGATGGGATTACAGGTGTGTCACTGTTGTGTGAGAGACTATTTCTGGAAAGACACCACACACACACACACACACACACACACACACAGAGTCTACTCACTCTCAAATGGGAACCTATGACAGACCAAAGAGGCGATTCCACTAATGTCCAACTTGGTAAGCCAATGCGTTTTTATTGGGGTTACCAATGAGGGAGTGGGCAAGGGGCTACTTACAGGAGCAGGGGTGACTCAGAAAAGCTGCTGCCGCACCAAGAGTCACCCCAACACAGGTGCAGCCTCACAAAAGCTGTGCCAGTGGCTCAGCAGCCGGAGAATCTCCTCTTGGCAGCTCCGCTGGTCAGTCTGCTCTCTTGGCAGCCATAAACTCCTTCTGTAAAGCTGGGAGGGGCCTTTGGAAATCTTCCACGTTTTCACTTTCCAGAGATGTGGCCTCTTCCTTGCCTCTGAGTCCCAGGAGCCTCCTCCTTGTCCTGGAGGGACTGTTTCATCCGGGAGGAAACTGCCATATGACAGTCACCACACTCAGTTTATTGGGTGCTGGGGATGGAACCCAGGGTTTCCTGCATATGCAACCAGCTGAGCCACATCCCCAGCCCTGGGGGAAACATTTAAAATGTAGCTATTGCTCAACAGGATATCTGGATTCTGTTTGGAATTGGATCCAAGCATCCCAATTTTTCAAAAGGTCTTCCCTGGCTCCAACATCCAGTTAAGGTGAGAATCCCAGAAATATATGAGATTTAATTAATTATAAATAATAAAAAAAGAAAAAGCTTAGCTCAGACTGGACTCAGCCAGGTTCATACTGGATGCGGGGGAGACTTTTACTCCCTGCTCTCAAACAGTGCGTAGTATGTTGTCAACCACAGGCAGCTGGCAGACAGGCTCCCCTCTGAGCCTCAGATCCCCTGATTCTGGAGCCAGGACTGAGTATGCGCCTGTCCAGCGTGCTGCCTCTCCTGGTGGATTATACGAATCAATTCTATAAACATAACAAGGCGAGATATATGTTATCCTGCCAGTCAGGGTGACAGGGGACTCTCCCTAGGGGTCTTACATGACAGAAGGAGAGCTCAGTCAGTGTCCAGCCTCCTGCAAGTACAACATCTAGTTGGTGTGACCCGCACACTGCTGGCTGGTAGCCAGCTTTCCAGGACCAGGTCCTGCCTGTGCTGACTGGAGAGAGGCTGAGACTGAGGGAAACACCTGTTGCCTAGGCAACACACTCTGCCTCATACAACCAGACACTTGAAAAAGAGAAAAGCAGAGAGGGAGAGGGGATGTGAGAATGGGGGGGGGGGGTCAGGCCAGATTCTCCGAATTTGCTTGTTTGTGGACGGTCTATCGATTCCATATTCTTTCAGCCTAGGCTGCGGGAAAGCAGTCAGGACAGAGGTTCTCGAATCTTCTTGGGATTTGCTATACAGAGGGAGGAAGCCAGACATCATTGTCTTATATTGGTTGGGTTATGTGGCCACCCTTATCATTGCTATGATGATAGAGACTCTCTCTTCTCTCCTGTTTTCTCTGAGGAGGCGGCTCTGTCTCCCACTGTCTCTGTGTCTCTCTCTGTCCCTGTCTCTGTCTCTCCCTCTTTCTCTCTTTTCTCTCTCCTTTTCCCCTTACCTTTCACCATCTGTTGTCTGTCTCCATCCCGTTGTTTGTCCCCTTCCAGGGTCCCAGCTGACCTGCTGTGGTCCCATCTCTGTATTCCTAAGACAGAGTCTTTGGTGTATGTAGGCCCCAACCCCAGGGGATGAAATGGCCAGGCTATGCCCAGCGTTCAGGTCTAGGCTTTTGTCCACAAAACTTGTTGGCTAAATATAGCTTGTGGCTTCCTTCCATACATTGGGCACTCTGCAGGGAAGGAGCCAGGAATCGAACTCAAAGGCTCAATGGCTTCTATCCTCCAAAGACAGAGGTTCAATGAGCACATGAGAGAGGGACCTCTCCTTGTCTCCTCATTCCACATGGCTGGGCAGGAACAGAAAGGCAGGCACCAGCCATCTCTATCTCTCTCAGGTGTGTTCTTCCATACAAGGCTGCCTTCCCCCATCTTGACACCTCTGCTCTCTCGTGTGCTCCTCACTAATGGAGGCCCCTCCCCTTCTCTTATTGCAATGGTAAGATGGGGAGTTGTTTTTATCTGGGCAATGCTGGGGCGGAGCCTTGTGCATGCTGGGGTAGCATTCTGCCCCTGAGTCCTAGGGACTGTCTTTATAACTGAGATACACCGTGAGTCCTAGGGACTGTCTTTATAACTGAGATATACCGTGAGTCCTAGGGACTGTCTTTATAACTGAGATATACCGTGACTCTTAGTTTAGATCCTTCATTTTGTTTTTCTGTTTTCTACATTATGTATGCATAGCCACAGTGGTTACTTTCTTTTTATATATAAATTATATTTAAATTAGAAACAATATTATTTTATATATCAATCCCAGTTCCCTCTCCTTCCCATCCTCCCATGCCTCCCCCTCCATCCCCCATCCCATCCCCCATCCACTCCAGGGAGTCATTTGGAGCAGGGCCTAGTTACTTTCCATGAGGAATGGGCTCCCAAAGTCTGTTTGTGCACTAGGGATAAATACTGGTTCCACTGCCAGAGGCCCTATAGACTTCCTAGGCCTCCTAGCTGACACCCATGTGCAGGGGGCCTGGTCAGTGCTTACACCAAAGCCTGTCACCTCTATGCAGCAGCAGTAGTCACTATGAGATTTACAGTACTAACACACACAATGAAACATGGTTTGAAATTCTTTTTGCTAATCTGTACTTGGTACAGTTTCTGCAATGAATACATATTAATTTCACTTTTAGAGTTATTTCCAAACGAGTTTAACCTTGCATATTGAATCATTCATATGGATGTGGGGTTCGTGTCTATGTGTATGGGGGTGACACATTGAGTACGGTGCTGAGTTGCATTTTTCCCATCACTGACATAGCTTGTGGTGTTATGTAGCAATGTTGTCGTGTCCTCCTTGAATTCCCTCCTTGTGTTGTGAGTCTGGCCTTAGACTCCTTCAGAAGATCTTGGCAGGACTTTCTGTTGGGGTCTCATGGATGTAAACAAGAAGTTTGCAGGGCTCTCATCTCCTGGAAACTTGATGGGACGATGGGAATCCTCAGGGTCAACTCACTGGGTTTAGAATCACCAAGAGAACACACCTCTGGAAAGAGTGATGAGGGTGTTTCCATTGACATTTAAATGAGGAGGAAAGCTTCATTCTAAATGTAAGTGGCACCAACCTATGGACCAGAGCCCTGGACCAAATGAAAACGAGGAAACCAGCGATGCACCAGCATTCATCTGTCTCTGCCTCCTGACGTCAGGTGCAATGTGATCAGCTGTATACACTATGCAATATGATGGGTAACACTCCTGCCACATGCCTTCCGCACCATGATGGATTGTACCCTCATACTGTGAGCCAAAAGTCCTTCTTTTCTTCAGTTGCTTCTTGCCAGGTATTGTCATAGCAATAAAAAAAATCCTAACCTAGAAGAGAAGGGCCTGCTTCCAGCATCCCACAGGCTGCTGTCAGAATTCGTTATTGGTGTTTGAGGACTGAAGAATTCGCTTTCTTGAATCAGTTGGCCGCAGACCACCTTGTGGGCCCTGAAGGATAACATGTGGGTTTCCCCAGCCTGGCTGCTTGCTTCCTAAAGCCAGTCCAGAATACAAAGACCGCAGTGACTGACACAAGTAATGTGATCAAGCTCACATAACCACACACTGTGGGGAATGAAGGAAGCCCTGAGTGGGTCAAGTCTTGAGTGGATCTGTATTGTTGACGTGGGCACGGGCATGTCAAAGGTCAATGTCTTAGCTCCAGGAGTGGCAAAGGCTTCTTTGGGTGTAAGTACAAATGTTGACAGTGTTCAGAAAATGTCCACTGTAGCTTTCTAGCCCAAGGTGTTTATGGTCCGAAGACTCTTCTCCTACAGAGACCGCTTCTGTGGAGATCTTCTGACCCCACCCTCTTGTTCAGCTGTATATAATAGCCTTGCCTCCTGCTGAGCTGTATGCAATAACCCATGCTCCCTGTTCAATTGTACATGATAAACATGGTGAACTTCCACAGTTCTGAGACTTTTCCATCTGAGAGCCCACACCACCTGATCCCAGCTTTTCTGTCCTTTCTTCATGTCTCTTGATGCCCCAGTTAGGTCAATCCCTGGAGCTGTGCAGGATGAGGCAACACACACTTTTTATGTTCCACTGTACTGTGTAGGTTAGAAGGAAGCCATAGGCTTTGTCCCTGGGGAGCAAAGGGAGGGATTCATTTAAAGCAGGATCACAGGTGGGTCCTGAGGTCATCTCAAACCTGTCACAGATGCTGTATTGGAATTCACTTAGCATATTTGGCATATTAAATAATAAAACAGGGTTGGAGATGCGGCTGAGTAGAGTGCTTAACATGTGCCAAACCCTGGGTTGGATCTCCAGTATTGCATAAGCAGGGCATGGTAGTACATCCTTCTAATCCCAGAACTCAGGAGGTAGAGGCAGGAGGATCAGAAGGTTAAAGCCCTCTTCAGGTATGTGGTGAGTTTTAGAACATCCTGGGCTATAGACCTTGTCTCAAAGGGTGGAATAAAATAAAATACAAAGCAAAACTTTACATTCTGTTGTGGAGACTGGTTTTTATAGAGCATGAAAAAGTATCTCCCTTTTTAAATGATTCCTACACACATTCTTTTTTTTTGTGTATGTGAAAAAGCATCCACGTATTTTTTATTTTATGTATTTGAGTGTTTGCCTGCATGCACGCATGTGCACATGTGTGTAGTGCTTGAGGAGGCCAGAAGACGGTATTGGATCCTCTGGAATTGGAGTTGCAGACAGTTGTGAGCTGCAACGTGGATGCTGGGAACCCAGGTCCTCTAGAAGAGCTGTGCCCACTCTTAACCACTCTAGGGCCATTGCTCCAGCTCCTCCCACTCATTTTCTGTTTGCCTTACTATGCACAATTTTCAGTGAAGTGTGATGTACTTAGGCAAAGAGAAGAGACAATAAATGTGCCATCTGATAAACCATACCACATGACTAGAACCAAGATCGAGATTCTATACAAACCTGTCCCCCAGAAAAGCCCCAGGGAAGGCTCTATGCACTCTAACCCCCAAGACACTGCCTAGGACTCCTGCTCTCCAGAAAGTCTGCCTTATTCCCTTTCCATGCTTTCTCCTCCAGCTTCTCCATGCCTACCAATCCCCCTTTGATGTCATTCAGGAGTGTCTCAGAGTTTTACTACTGTGAATACACACCATGACCATGGAAACTCAATACAGGAAAACATTTAACTGGGGCTGCTTACAGCTCAGAGATTTAGTTGAGCTGTCTGATGTTGGGCAGGCAGACATGGTGATGGAGAAGTAGATAAGAGTTCTACATCTGAATCAGCGGGCAACAAGAAACAGAGAGGGCCACTGGGCCTGGCTTGTGCTTCTGAGACTCCAAAGCCCACCCCTAGTGACATACATCCTCCAGTAAGGCTACGCCTATTAAAATAAGGCCACATACATTCCAACAAGGCCACACCTCCCAATAGTGCCACTCCCTATGAGCCTGTGGAAGCCATTTTCATTCAAACCGCCACAAGGAGTAAGGGCTGACTTATGAGGAACTTCTGCTCAGCCAACTAGAACCACAAAGAACCTTCGCCCCCACCCTGGGGCCGACAGAAATGAAGTTGTGGCTCATGTGGGTGGAATCCCTGAGCTGTGTTAGCATTAGACAAACTGGATCAAAAAGACCTTTGCTGGAGAGAATGAAGACACAGAGTGCTCCTTTCATGTACTCCTCTGCTCTTGAGATAAATCTCCCAAAGGCACTGGTCCCGGGGAGTGAGGGCATCTCACAGGTATGACAGACAACATCATTCTGCTCTACAGAAATAGAACACAGACCACAGTATACAGTGTTTAATTTCTGGCCACCTGTATGAAAAGTAAAAGGAAATAGGCTTTAATAATTAAATACTAAAGAACAATAATTTAATTTTAATACATGTTTAATTTATCTGAAATTCTATCTCTTAGCTTATTGTCAATATAAAATGATGAACGCAGAACTAGTGAGACGTTTAAGTATAATTGTTTTACTTTTTTTTAAGTATTCATTTTCTGAATTTCAATGTCTTAGAGTCACCATTTTAATTTCAATTTATTCTTTTTGAGATAAAGTCTCATGTATTCCAGGCTGACCTCAAACTCTTGACTTGGCTGAGGATGACCTTGAACTTCTGATGCTCTTGCCTCTGCCTCCTGAGTGCTGGGAATACAATTGTGCAGCATCAGGTCCTGTTTATGTGGTGCTGGGGATTATATTCAGGGCCTTATGTATGTTAGGCAAGCGTTCAGGCAACTGAGCTGAATCCCAGCCTCATATTCACCATTTATTGGTCGATTCTAGCTCGCCAATTAAAGTCTGGATTTTTGTTGTTGCTTGGTTGGTTGGTTGTTTTTTTTTTTCTTCTGATTTCTCTTGTGGAGGGGGGAATGTCATCAAACAACAGATTCCAGACTCAGTCCTACTGTAGCCAGAAGGCCACTTTTACCAGCTCAGGATCAAGGGGCCTGGTTGGCAAAGACTAAAAATAAATTTAAAAATCTCAATTTTAACACATTTCCAGGGGACTGGGTATGCAGCTCAGTTGATAGAGTTGACTGGGTATGCAGCTCAGTTGATAGAGTGCTTGGCTAGACTAAACCAAGTCCTGGGTTCTATCCCCAGCACGGTACAAACTGAGTATGGTGGTGTACCCCTCTCACTCCAGCATTTAATAGGCAAAGGCAGGACGACCAGAAGTTTGAGCTCTTCCTTGGCTACGTAGTTTAAGACTACCCTGGGCTCTGTAAAATCCTTGTTTAAGATGAAAAGAGAAAACTTTTTTTTTAATTTAAATGTTTCAAGAGTGTGTTGCTATAATGCCCTGATACCTTGAATTCATTCATCAACATTTTTTCATGGAGGGCGCAGCGATAAAGGGCCTCTGACTCTAGCAAGAGAGACAGACATGAGCAGACCTTTAAAACATCAGGTGCAAACCCAGGGTCAGAGATAAGCTGCCGGGAGGGAGTGAAGAGCCCAGCTCAGGGCTCCTACATTACATCCATTACCACTGGGAGGTGCCTGACAGTCTCCTTCTGCAGCGGGTTCTGGGTCAGGAAGCAGTCTGGTTAAAATGCAAATACCTCCTCAGGCAGGGCGAACACGTAATGCCTATTTCCATGCATTAGTTTTGAGACCAGATAATGTGTGCTACTTAGCAGAAAACAGAGCTGGAGATGCCGGGGAAAGATCTGAGACTCAGGGCACAAATGCGGGACAGGCTGGCCCGGACAGCTTCTGAGAGGTCAAAGGGGCAAAGGAGTATGGAAAGCAAACAGGGGTGTCAGAAGGAGCAGGAAGCGGCCAATGCTGCTCCTGGGGAAGCCATGGCTTCCCGTATCCTCACATACACAGCAGCACAGGGCTCTTCAAAGTGTGGCCTGAAGACCTGGGAGACTCTGCCACCCCCTCCCCCACTCCATCTCCTTGTACTATGCCAGTCCCCAAACTTTCCCACCCTCTTTCCTATAAAATGATCATATATCTTAGATACAGGAGTTACCGCCCCTGGGGCTGGGGTGATAACTCAGTTGGTAAGGTTCTTGAGGACCTGAGTGCAGATCTCTAACACCCAAGCAAAAGCCAGGCACAGAACGTGCTGTAACGTGAAAAATAAAAGACCCCAGAGACAGATGTTGGGGTTCAAGCTTCAAGTTGAAGATCAGAGAAGCAAAGCAGCCAAGCCAGTAGATCTTACCTCTACCCAGCTGAAACGGCAATCCTGTCTCTACAAACCCTCAGAGGCAAAAGCTCTCAGTTTCTGTCTCCTCCTGCCTTTTATTCCTTCTCCTTCTGGCCATATCACTCCTGTCTCTACCTCCCTAGTGCTGGGATTAAAGGTGTGTGATCCCAGGTGCTGAGATCACCTTTGTGTGAGCTATTTCTTTTAGGTCTGGATCGATTTCGTGTAGCCAGTGTGGCCTTGAACTAACAGAGATCCATCTACCTCTTAACCCTAAGTCCTAGGACTAAAGGTATGTGCCACTACTGCCTGGCTTCTATGGATAACTAGTATGGCTGCTTTGCTATTTTGATCTCCAGTGGCTTTAATGAATCATAAACGAGATATCACCACAATGTGTACTTGTAATCACAGCCCTGGGGAGTGGGACAGGCTGGGACAAGTGTGTAACCAGCCTAGGGAACTCCAGGTTCTATGAGAGACCCTGTCTCAAAAAATATGGTGGAGAGTGATTGAGAAAGATATCCAACATCAACCTCTGGCCTGGCCTCTATACACACACACACACACACACACACACACACACACACACACAGAGAGAGAGAGAGAGAGAGAGAGAGAGAGAGAGAGAGAGAGAGAGAGAGGGAGGGAGGGAGGGAGGGAGGGAGGGAGGGAGGGAGGGAGGGAGGGAGGGAAGGAGGGAGGGGGAGGGAAGGAGAGGGAGGGAGGGAGGGGGAGAGAGAGAGAGAGAGAGAGAGAGAGAGAGAGAGAGAGAGAGAGAGAGAGGCTCTTTTTATTTGAATGGTGTTACACGTCATCCAGAGGGGACTCACAGCACAGTAGAGGATGTGTACAGGTGATGCTCACACAGGATACTATTAAAGGGAGCAGAGCGATGATACCATCAGGGAGCCCCACAACCAATTCACCATGGGTAACTATTGACAACTCAATTTCCATTTTGAGAAGTGAGACTTTCACCAGCCAAAAGCAGATTGCTGGCTGCAAATCAGCTGGACACTTAAGGGTTTCAGGTTTCAATTGGGAGAGTGTTCTGTGTGAAGGCTCTACTCCATTACGTTCCCAGAAATTAAGGAAAACCATAGCTAGCCGGAGGTGGAAGCTTGTCAACCAATACTGTTTGAGTTTCTGATCAAAGGGGGCTCCAGGTCAGACCCTGCAGGGAAACTCCTATACCTCTGAGGACTGTCATTTCCGTTCCTGGATGGCCAGGATATTTGTCTTTCAGATTTGGTTGTTGATATGCTCTGAATATCTCTCCTGAGCCCCACGCCCATGTTCAAATGCAGTCACCAGTGCAGTGCTGTGAAACAGTAGCGTCTCTAGGAGGTAGTGAAGTTGTAGAGCCTTTATGACTAAGGACTTCAGAGAAGAGCCTCAGACAGTGACTCCTAGGGGATGGAAGGGCAGAGAAAGGAAGCAAGAACTAGTTCTGTGTCCTTCCGTCCCTTCTGCCATGCGACCCCTCTGTAGGACATAGTAGCAGTGCAGCTTCTTGAAAGTAGAGACAAACCCTCACCAGAACCTAGACCTACTAACATCCTGGTCTTGCACCTCAGCCTCCAGAACTATGAAAAATAAACGTTTCTCCCCCCCCCCCCACTGTAAATTGTCCAGCTTCATGTATTTTGTTAGAGTAACTAAGGTATTTAATAATGGGCTTCTTGATAATTAGACAAAACAAAGGGTCTTGGTGGGAGGGTGAAGGGAGTTCTACACAGGCAGTCAGTGTTGCTCTCGGGGATCAACCACCGTTTCCATAGACACAGCAGCCACCATGCTTCTTCCTCAAAGCAAGCCTGACATGAAATAACACCTTTACTCCCAGTGGCTTTCCATTACTACTAGGACAGTAAATGCCTGGCCAAGGTAGAGAAGGCCTTTTTGTAATGGTCCTGGTGGAAATAAAAATACCCTAAAATGTCACTTGGGCCACTCCTCCGCTTTGGCTTTTAGACTTTTGAGAAAGTACACCCTAAGGAATTGGAATTTCCTCCTGGAAATCTCACAGTGGGAGAAGAAAAAGACTGAAGCTGGCTTGATCCCAAGGAGGAATCTGTATTCTGGAAAACAGTTTTGATAATTTGATGGGGGCCCTTGCAGAAGAGACTGGAGACAAGACAGTGGTGATGGGCTGGACCATGCTTAATCAGGGCTGCTTAGTCAAGGCTATCTCCTGCCCGCTATTTAAGGCTGTATTCCAGCTACTCTTAACGTCTGCACTCCCCAAAGGCACTGTCCCCCTCCCCACCAATGTGTGGGCTTCCACTTCTGTCTTTTCTATTTGGGACATGTTAGACCAGGCTAACTCTGGGGCTCAGTCCACATATTTACCTCTCTGATAACCACTTGCCTTCCAAAAGGGAAAAAAAAATATGGTGAGGTGGTCTGTCTTCTTGGGGGCTCAACCAAGCCTCTGCTCCTCCATCATCCTTCTATCCTGGGTGGAATCTGCCCACTTCAGTGCTCACCTCCATCCTGGACTGAACACTTGAGGACCATTCTGTAGCGGAAGCCCTTAGCCCAGGCTGTGCAGGCCACATGGAGTGACAAATAGACTTTTAAGAGCCTTGACCAGAGCTTCTCCCGACTGCTTCCGGCTGGGATGCAGATGATGCTATCTTTCCCATGAATTTACCAATTGTCTGCATCTCCCCTCCCCCTGCATCCCTCCTCCATCTTTTCTCTTTTAGGATTCAGGGTCTAGGCTTGGCCCCAGCTGAGCTCCCTTGACTGAACAATGTCAGAGGGTCACCACCTCAGTCCCCCTTCTGAACACTTTCTGTACAGAAGGTTGTCAAATATCTGTGTCTGAGAATGTCACCGACTCTGGGAGGTAAAGTTCACTGTTCTAACGTTGTCACTGGTAACCCTGGTGTAGATAAACACTAGACCCATAAACAGAGCATAAAAACATTAGCCACTAACACCCTTCCCCAGGCAGGGTCTCTCCATGCCAGAGCTTCTCACACTAGACCCATAAACAGAGCATAAAAACATTAGCCACTAACACCCTTCCCCAGGCAGGGTCTCTCCATGCCAGAGCTTCTCATCCTTTCTAGGCCACAACGCCTCTCTCCTCTCACAGTAGACACTTCCTGCTTTAACTGAGGGCACCTCAGCAGGCATCCCAGAACAATAGGGCACTGTGCTCTGAAGATCTAGTGAGGGTTGACTGTCACACAGCAAGCGATGCAGGAGGTGGATGTGGGTCTGTGGGTGGATGTCAATATTGAGTTGTCTGTCAGGTAAGGACTGCAGGCCTATATCCTGCAAGGACAGCAGCTTCTGCCTGCAGGGCCCAACCTGGTTTCATCAACTGAAACTGTTTGTGGAAAATCACATGACTCTGGTGTAGCCCTGACGGGACAGGGACGGTGGAGGAGGGTGGAGGTCAAAGACTTAGGAAGGCTGGGGCATCCTGGAAAAGCTCAAACCAGATCAAATGAGAGGGGGAGGGTGTGGGGGGACACTAAGAGGGCCGGACAGTAAGTTCCTGCGGAGCATGGAGACTTCCAGAGTCCAGACCCCTGCCTTGTCTGTGGTAGAATATTAAGATATGTGACTTTTGTTTATGCTGTATTTGTTTAACTCTGTAAAGCTGTGATTCCTTGCTTGTCTAAAACACCTGATGGCCTAAGAAAGAGCCAAAGGGCCAAGAGCAAGGCAGGAGAAAGGACAGGTGAGGCTGGCAGGCAGAGAGGATAAGAAGGAGAAATGAGGAAGCAGGAGGAAGAACGAGAGAACAAGGAAAGGAGGACACGAGGGACCAGCCACCCACACACCCAGCCACCCAGCCTCTCACCCACCCACCCAGCTTCCCAGCCACCCAGCCACCCAGCCACCCAGCCACCCAGTCACCCATCCACCCATCCACCCAGTCACCCAGCCACCCAGCCTCCCACCCACCCACACAGCCACACAGCCTCCCAGCCACCCAGCCACCTAGCCACCCAGCATCCCAGCCTCCCAGCCACCCAGCTACCCAGCCACCCAGCCACCCAGTCACCCAGTTACCCACCCAGTCACCCAGCCACCTAGTCACCCAGCCACCCAGCTACCCATCCACCCAGCTACCCAGCCACCCAGTCACCCATCTACCCAGTCACCCATCTACCCAGTCACCCAGCCACCCAGCCACTCAGCCACCCAGCCACCCAGCCACCCAGCCAGCCACAGAGTAAGAGTGAACAAAAGATATACAGAAGCAAGAAAGATAAAGGCCCAGAGGGAAAGGATAGATGGGATAATTTAGATTAAGAAAAGCTGGCAAGAAACAAGCCAAGCTAAGGTCAGGCATTCATAAATAAAAATAAAAGTCTGTGTGTGATTTATTGGAGAGCTGGGTGGTGGGCCCCTCAAAAAGACACAACAAGTAAAAGACTAAAACGTTGCCCAGCACTTGGTTCTCCTTCCCTCCCCAGGTTCCTCACTCAGATGAACCCGTCTCTCCTTCTACTGCGACTGTGTCTTGTGCTCCAAGGGGTGATGGGAGAATCCACAAGGACAGTGCCTGCAGAGCACTTAGCACAGTGCCTGCCATAGGGAAGGCTTTCACAAATATTAGCCATAGCTTAGTGTGGTGGTACACATTTGAGATTCCAGCACCCAAGAGGCAGAGGCAGAATTGTGGATTTGAGGCAGCCAGAGTTACGTAGTGAAACTTGCCTTAAAACCACAGCAAAAGTCCTAACTATAATCCTTAATATAACAACAACAACAACAACATAGGTCAATGGGATAGGAAAGTCTTTTTTTTATTAGAACTCCCACGAACGTGTATGTTCCCATGTTCTGAAGCATTCCAGAAAGTATGGCAGAGTGAGACCCGCCACCTAGCCAAGCCTCTGAGACCAAGGGTTCCAGCTATAGAGGTGGGGCTGTGCATCAGGATACCGATGACTCATCCGTACTTGGGGAGAATCTTGGGAGCCATCCTACCACTGGGATGAAGTGGACAGTAATGAATGGTGTGTCACCCACTCATCTTGTCACCGGAGGCTGACGTCAGAGCCTGAACCCTAAGCCCTAAGAAGCTAGGCTTGGCCACTCACACTCAATAGGCCAAATAGAGATAAGGGATCTCATTCGGTTCCCATTGTGGTGCCCTAGACCCTGACCAAAAGCCACTTGGGAAAGTCAAGGGTTTATCACAGCATGTGTTCCCAGGTCATAGTCTACCATGGAGGGAAGTCAAGGCAGGAAATCAAGTGGGAATGGAAGCAGAAACAGTTCGGGGAGGCTGCTTCCTGGCTCACTCTCTGATGCTCTCCATGGCCCTCACTCAGCGAGCTTTTTTTGTAAAGTCCAGAACTATCTGCTTAGGGATGTTGCTGCCCACAAGTGGGATGGGCCTTCCCTCATCAATCATCCATCAAGACAATCCCTCAAAGACAGAGTCACAGGCCAATCTGATCAAGGCAATTCTTCAATTGACGTTCCCTCTCCCCATGTTTTCGTCAAGTTGATGATAAAAAATTAGCCAGCACAAGAGTCAGTGAAAAGAAGAGAAAGGAGATTTATTCAATGTGGCCACAGTGGGGGAGAGGAACAAACAAGAGTCTAGTGCCCCACCAAGTACACCTTGGGGTACAGCATGTGTTTGGGTTTAAACAGAGGGTGAGACATATGGACAGTTAAGAAGCCCTGGACAGCGGGGCAGTGCTGGCACACGCCTTTGATCCCAGAAGGCAGACCTTAGTTTGAGGTAGGCCTGGTCTACAGAGGAAGTTCCAGGACAGCCAGGGCTACAGAGAGAAACCCTATCTCAAAACAAACAAACAAACAAGAAACAAAACAAAGAAGAAGAAGTAGGAGGAGGAGGAGGAGGAGGAGGGGGAGAAGAAGAAGAAGAAGAAGGAGAAGGAGAAGGAGAAGAAGGAGAAGAAGAAGAAGAAGAAAAAGCAGCAGCAGCAACAGCAGCCCTGGACAAGGTGGCCCTCATTGTGGTCATCATTGTCACAGCTCTAATGCTGTCTCATTAGTTGTCTCAATGTGTGAAATCTCTTCCCAAAAGGCAAACTCCTCTAACTGGCTTCATTCAGCTCTTCCCTTCTCTCAGTATGATGTAACTGGAAGAAATTCTAATTCCTTAGGGAACCACTGTTTAATAGTCCCGTTGCCAACGAAGACAGAATGTCTTCACTCCTGCCAGAATCATTACAGCCTCCCCAAGTGTCTCGAGTGCACAGCTTGCTGCAATGACCCTGCACAGGGACCCCTGGCCACTGCTGACCCTACCCGCCCCTTCTCCTATTTCTAGTAGCAGCCCAGGGCTGCTCAGGTAAACAGCACTAGGAAGCTTGCTAGGGCAGGGTGTGTGGTGCAGACTCACTTTAGGAGAAATGGGTAGATGTGGGTAGATAATGTCACCAAGCAGGTGTGCCAGGACATCCAGTGACTCAGGTGCAGGTGTGCAATGGAGATGAACCAGGACATCCGGGGACACAGGTTTAGGGAAGAGGAAGACGACTGTGTGATAGTTAACCTTGTCAACCCAACTGCACTTGGAATCACCTAGGAGACCCATTTCTGTTGGTGAGAATGTTTCCAGAAAGGTTTTAGCTGAGGTGTGAAGAGTCATCCTGAATGTGGATACACCATTCCATTGGCTAGGGTCCCTGACTGAAGACAAAGGAGAAAGGGGGCTGAGCAGAGGCCTCCATCTCCCTCTACTTCCTGTGACTAACTACCTCACATTCCTGCCACCATGCCTTCCCCGCCACGATGGGCTGCACCCTCAGACTGTGAGCCAGAAGAAATCCTTCCCCTCTTAAGTTACTGTTGTTAAGAATTTTGTCCAGGCTGGGCGGTGGTGGCGCACGCTTTTAATCCCAGCACTCGGGAGGCAGAGGCAGGCGGATCTCTGTGAGTTCGAGGCCAGCCTGGTCTACAGAGGGAGTTCCAGGACAGCCTCCAAAAAAGAATTTTGTCACAGTGACAAGAAAGGCGCTCACATGGCTTCTTCAGCTCTTTTCTCTTCTCTCTGTTTCCTTCTGGCTTTCCTTCCTTTCTCTTCCTCTGCGTCCCCTCTCTCCCCTGGCATACTGAATTTCCAAGAGCTTCCATCACTAACCACTAGAAATACATCCATCGGACGCAAAGGAATCCTTTCTTTCATGTTTCTGGAGGATTGCTGGACACAGATGGCCCCGGGACTCAGAGAAGGAAACTTTCTCCTAGCTTCTATGCCTGAGGCAAGCCATGCCCCTCGGCTCGCAGACACATCCAGTCCTGCTCTGTCTTCTCATGGACCTCTCCCCAGGTCTCCGTACCTATTTCCTCTCTTAATTTATGTACAAGAACATACATTTAGGGGCACCAGAAATGCAAGGCCCTCTTTTTTCTGGAGCCCTCACTCAGGCTCCTCTGCAGGTTGCTTTTTTGAACAAGGTCAGACACTGAGGTTCTGAGAACATGTATCTGGGTGAGGAGAACACTGCTTAACTCACTAACGTCTCTCCATTCCCTCATTTCGCTATTTCCATCAGGCGTTCTCTCTTCCCTCCTTCTTGTCCCTCCACAATCTTCCTCCCACTCCTTCCCCTCATCTTCTCTTCCTTAATAATTCTGTTGCAGGTTCCCACTAGCTTAGGCTGCATTGAACATAAGCCCACAAGTAATTCTGGTTGTGGTGCCTGGCAACTCATGATTCTAGAATTCTAGATTCTTTTTTTTTTTTAATTCTTCAACTGAGCAAAACAAATGCTTTATGTTTTTTTGTTTTTGTAGGTAAGTCATATGTGGCTATAGTAGGAACAGGATTAGGCCAGAATGTCATAGGTCCAGCGAAGAGAGCCAGCAGGGACTTTTTTGGTTGTAAGCGAGGCGGTCTCTCCGAAGTGGTCTTGGCAATCAGATGGTGACGTTCCATATCCACTGAGATGGGTTGCCAATACTGTCATGCAGCCCAACAGCATGCCAGCCCCAGTACTCTCAATGTCTGCCCTTGCGGCCTCCGGCCTCTGTGCGTGCACAAGCTAGCTTACTTGGATCTCTGCCTCGTCACCTCCTATGGCCCAGGCTCCCCACTCACTTCACCCTGCACTTCACAGGGCAGGCGTTCCAGGGAAGACGCCACCGAGGCTGACACCGTAAAATTCTGGTCAAGTGCCCAGGCAGCAGAGACCAAGGGCAAGATCAGCTCCATATTCCAGGATGGTCTGGCCCTGTGGAGGCTGCAGTGTCCCCACAGGACCCTTCTCTAAGTGTGTTGGTGTCATGAAGTTTTCTCTAGACACGCTGTTCTGTACCTGCAGGTAGCAGGCACCAGTGGAACTTCAAGACAGCTTTCTCCCCTTGATTTCAGCCACTCTGCTCTTTCTCAGCCCGTGTTCGGTACCAAGAGACATTGGTATTGTTGAGCCTCTGAATGTGTGAGAACCAGTCATGGATAAAAGTGTAGATCACCCCCTAGACTATACTTTTTAATGTGCATCCCAGGAGAGTCTTAGTTTTTCTTGTGTTGTTTGCTTTTTGTTGTTGTTGTTGATTTTGTCAGGGATTCCTGTAAGCAAGCTGACCTTGAACTTGTTAAACTTATGATCCTGTAGTCTCTTCTTCGAGGGCTGGGATCGTGTGTGTGTGTGTGTGTGTGTGTGTGTGTGTGTGTGTGTGTGTGTGTGTCTGTGTGCACACTCACCTGTGTTATACCCACCCTTCCTGACTCATTCCAGGTGCTTTAAATTAAAAGGAGCAATGAACCCAGGTGGTAGTGAGGTACATACCTTTAATCCCAGCTCTTGGGAGGCAGAGGCAGGTGGATCTCTGCGAGTTCAAGGCCAGCCTAGTCTACAAATCGAGTTCTAGGAAAACCACGGCAATTACCCAGAGAAAGCCTGTCACAAGAAATTAAAAAAAAAAAAAAAAGAGGAGAAATGGAGAGGACACTCCCACTGCTTCTCCAGTATCCAGTGTGGCTTCACTGCTTCCAATAAGCTGTCCTTGAATTCAGATTCCTGCTGAACTTCCACTGCCTGGAGGGAAGACAGCAGCAAATGCTGGCAGGAAGCCTGGAGGCAAGACCCACTGGGTTTGGAATGTGAGTCTGGTACTTCTCAGACCTAAACCATCCCTCAGTGCCCTGGGGCAGTCCAGGTCTCAGCTTCACAACCATGTGGAAAGTGTATGGGAAGCTACTCCTTCCCATGGGATCCTTGTGAAGATCAAGGACAGTCCAGAAAGCAAGCCATGTTTATTGAGCACGTTCTTCTGAAAGTTTGAGTGGGTTATTTAGTCACAGCCCAGGTTTGACAACCTAAGCACATCTGTGACAGGGTGACAGCAGGGTAACTGATGGGCAGGGCATCCTGCTGTGTTCCAAGGCTCCCCAAGCCTGCCTGAAGGCAGCCTCCACCCTCGGGTGAGCTCACTTGCAGAAAACTAAGATTCTTTGAGGTATGTAAATGAACGTAGTACCAGGGCTGGATGAAGACTGTGTTAGAGGCAGCAGCTAACTATCTTAATCCCCCATCTTCTTCAGAGCAGGCCTGGTTGTGTTTTCTCTAGCCGCCTTTTTTATTACAGGAGCTTTCCACATGTATTTCACCAGATAACAGCAGCAAGAACCCATTTAGTCAGAGCCCAGGTTTGACAAGCATCTGCCACGGCCCTCCTTCACTCTCCATTCCCCACCACCTTTCCCATTCTTGAATCATTAAAAGCTCTTGTTTAATTTTGTAAAAAACACATTGTAGTTTTTAGAACCATTCTGCATTCCCTGCAAAATTGAAAGCAAAGCCTATAGATTTCCAGACACCTTTCCCCAACACAGTCCAGTCTTCTGGTTTTCAATAACCCACCCCAGAGTGACACAGTACTGTCACCCAAAGTCGATGATTTACAGCTGAGTTCACTCTATGGGTCTGGATAAACGTGTACAGCAGTGAGTCGTTTTGTCTTTAAATACTACAGTGAGCACAGACACCACAGTCCCCCGATAAGACTCAGGAGCAAGGTCACAACACTCTTGCTCCTGAACCCCAATCCCATCAGGCCTTCGAGCTTGCAGATAGGGAATGTGGGGTACAGAGGGCTGGGTTCAAAACTCACAGGGTCTTGTCTGCTTAATTCACAGGACAGACGATTCTGGTTTCCTTTTGTCTGTAAATGGATGGTATTTAAAAATAAATAAATAAAGGGGTGTGTCTTTGACTTCTCCAAAAATTTGGATTGAAACTTCAGCCTGTTGTGACCGTACTGAGAATGGAGACTCTTGGGTGATACCTTCCTGGTAGAAGGATTTTGTCCTTCAGATTTTGCCATGTGATGTCACAAGTCCTTCCTCCTGGAGGATGCAGCCTTTAGACACCATCTTGGATGCAGAGCTACCTTCATCGGGCATGAAACTCGCCGGCTTTCCATCTTGGAAGAAGCACATTTTGTCCTTTATAAATTGTCCAGCCTCTGTCCTTTTGTTATGTCAGTAACTAATGACCTGAGAGACTTGGATACCAAATGCCCTGTGTGAGTTGGGAGAGAAGTTCCCATCTTCTGTTCTGTTTTGACAGGGCCTCACTATGTAGCCCAGGATGACCTCAAACTTTTAGTAATCCTCCTGCCTCAGCACCTGAGGCCTGTACTGCCACACCCAGATGCTGAAATTTAGACCTTATTTTAAAAAAAATTACCCACAGAAACACGTTATTTGTGGAGAGTGAGCATCAGAGAGTGACAGAAAACTGCTGTCAACTTCTAATTGGCATTTCTTTATATGTTTAATTTAATAGTATGTGTTATGGTGGATGTGGGTACATGTTCATTCACACACTTCCCAAGGTTGGTGTCAGATGTCTTTCTCAATTGCTCCTCACCTTAGTTTCCGAGCCAGGGCCTCTCTCTTGAAGAACCTTCAGCTCATTGATTTTGTACGGCAGCTGGTCCACAAGCTCCAGGGATGTGCTTGTCTCTGCACCCACAGTGCTGCCATTGCAGACAGTTTCAGTCCCACCGGGTCCTTACACTTGTGTTTCAGATCCTGGCTAACTAGGCCACCTCCACAGCCCCTAACACCCCCTCTCTCTTTTACATTCCAATCCCAGTCCCCCTCCCTCCTTTCCTCCCACTCCCTCCACTCCCCCCTCCTTCCATCTGCTTCAAGGAGAGGGTAAGCCCCCCCAACACAGGAAGTCCACTAAGTCTGTCCTATCATCTCGTTGAGGTAGGACCAAGGCACCTCTCCACCCCCACACCCCTGTGTCTAGGCTGGGCAAGTTATCTCTCCATATAGAATGGGCTCCACTAAGTCAGTTTGTGCATTAGTCCAAAGCAGAACTCTTGGCATCATGATGTTGAGCAGACGTTGGAATGACTATTGCAATGTCCTGTGCCTCGTCACCGTTCTGCCACTCAAGGACTCGTTGTTAGTGAGTTAACAATGGCCTCAGTATTCCCATCTGCACAATGTGCTGGGGGATGTCCTCCACCATTTCCCCTTCTAGCCTACTGCATTGACAGGCTGTTCCAAGGGCCCGTCTCCCCCTCCCCATGCAGACCCCGGGCTCAGGGCTTCCAGGCTCAGGCTGATGGATAACTCAAGCTTTAGACACACCAGGCTTCTATTTACGTATCCCAGTAACCTCTTTATTTTTAGACACAATGTTATCGATTTCCATTTAGCTGGTGGGCCACTCTGAGATTCTTATCTTCCTCTGCCAGAGGAGCTGGCCCCTGCTCACGCAGGATCCAGAGAACAGCACTCTTCTGTATTAAATGCCTTTTTGATTCTTTTCTCTCTGCTGTTTTCCTCTGTGGAGGTTATTTTGCTAATTAACCCCATTTATTATTTATCATTCAGATGGCTGTGGTTACACCCACTCAAGACAGGAAAATGAATTCCGATTCCACAGAGTTTGCCCAACTTTGAAAAGTGCCTGTACCCATCAGTCATCCTCAACAGGCTGACAAGACAGGCTGAGTAGCTGGGGTTACGAGGGAGAGAAAGGAAAGCCTGGCTGGGAAGGACTAGGACCATCACCTGTGTGAGTCTGGGCAGGGCTGCATCCCGCCAGGCGGTGGAAACTGCTCTCACATCTAGATCTGTCCAGGACCTCTCTCCTCTAGACTTGTAGAGCCTGAGTGAGCATCATTCCCGGACCATTTTACTCCATAGTGCAGTCCAGCCTAAATGGGAGCAGAAACAGCCAGCAGGAAGTGCCATGCTGAAAAGTGGACAACAGGAAGTGCTGCGCTGGTCCTTGTATCTGTCGCGGCCCTCTCTAGCAGCAGAAGTCATACATGCCATGGTCACGTCAGTTCTTTCGTCAAGTTACTTCTCCTGTTGCTGTCACAGAATGCCAGACAAACGCAACTGAAGGGTTTATTCTGGGTTATGGGTCCTGGGTACTGCCCATCATGATGGGGAAGTCAGGGAGGAAGGAGCATGAGGCTGCTGATCGCATCTGCAGCCAGGAACCGGACAGAGACGGATGCTGGTGCTCAGCCAGCTTTGTGCTTAGTCAGTGCAGGACCCCAGCTGGTGGCATGGAAGTACCCAAAATGAAGGTGTCTAATCTACAAACTCCCTCACAGACATGCCTAGGGCTACATCTCCTATGTGACTCTCAATCCTGTCAAGGTGACAATATTCCTCTTCATCCTTTCTAGTATTCACGATTCTGGTTCCAAGGCCCACCTATCTCACAGGCACAATGCCCACCATCTCTCTTGCTTTTGCCTTGACTAAACCCCTTTGACTGCATGTTCTTGCTCCCAATTATCTTTATCCTGATACCTGAACGGCTGAACCTATCTCATCAAAGCCTTGATGCAAATATTAATAAGGCCATTCTCAATTCTTGTGTATGCAGTGCATGTCTTCATTTGTGTGCAGGTACACGTATGTATTAGTGTAGAGGCCAGAGGTCAACCATGGGGGTCATTCCTCAGGAGCCATTCACCTTGGTTGGTCTCTAATTGGGCCTGGAAATCACCAATTAAACTAGGCTGGCTGGCCAGTGAGTCCCAAAGATCTATCTGTCTTCAACTTTTATAACTCTGGCACTTGAATTTCAGATACATGTCACCACAACCTGATGGGGGAAGTCCTGTGTATATGTCAATAAAGCACTGTTGGCCAATAGGGAACCAAGATAGGTGGGACTAGGAGTCCAGGAGGACTCTGGGAAGGAGAAACACAGGGAGTCGAGATGTAACTGCCATGGGGTAGGAAGCCTGGAAACCTCTCTGGTAAGAGAAATACTTAGATTAACAATTATGAGGTAATTACTTAAGTCAGAGCTAGCCAGTAAGAGACAAGCAAGGTCAACAGCTTCATAATTAATATAGCCTCCTGTGTGTTATTTGGGACTGATGTGGCTCTGGAACCAGGCTGGCGGGAAGGCTTCTCTTTACAACAACCAGCTTTTTATGGATTCTGGGGATCAAACTTAGACCTCATGTTTGCAAGCCAACTACTTTACCAACTGAGCTCATCTGGGTACTTTTATGCATCACTTCCTAGGGTTAGGAAAGGAGGTGAGCAACTTGGGGGCAGGTAGCTGATTTCTAAAAATAGATGAGTGGGATCATGAACTTGAAGGTGATAGCTGTGACAAAGCCTGGGTAAGGTGATGACTCCAGTCTCCTCTCCCATTGTTTTACTTGCTTTTCTATTGCTGTGACTAAATTCCATGACCAAGGCAACTTATAAAGAAAGTGTTTAATTGCGCTTATGGTTTCAGAGGGTTGGAGTCCACAATGGCAGAGAGAAGGCATGACGGCAGGAATGGGGGAGCATACAGCTCAAACAACAAACAGATGATGGAGAAAGGCACACTGGGAATGGCGCTAGTCTTTTGAAAAGTCAAAGCCGGACCCCAGTGCCACATTTCCTCCAACAAGGCCACAGCTCCTAATCCTTCCGAAACAGTTCTACCAATTTAGGACGAGCCTATAAGGGCAATTCTCATTCAAGCCACCACAACTTTGATCAAGTGAATCCCCCTGTGCTGTGAAGTTGTGTGTATGTGTGGGGGGGGGGGGGTGTTGAAACTGAGTTCCTTTTGGAATATCCTTTCTACGGCAGACTGGGGGGAGTCCAGAAAAAGCCTCCTCCTGTTTCTCCATCCTCATGTGCCTAGTGCAAAGTTAGGAGCATACCAAGGCCTCATACTTTAAGGGAGCATGTCCTAAACTCCTCCATTCAGTAAATATGAGGAGATAGAACATTCTAGAATGTTGTCTGGGTTCATGGCTTCAGCAAGATACAAGAGGGCACTGTTTAACAAGGTAAAGAATGTTTCGTGTGATGGTTAATTTTGATTGTGAGAATTAGAACCACCATGGTATCATACCTCCTGGTGTGTCTTTGAAGGTATTTCCAGAAGGGTTTAACTGAGGAGGGACGCCCATCCTGAATGTGGGTGGCACCCTCTGTGGGCTGGGGTCCTGTTCTGAACAAAGAGGAGAAAGGGAGCCGAACACCAGCATTCCTCTTTCTGTTTCCTGACTTTGGATGCCATGTGACCAGCCACCTCTGTCTCCTGATGCAGTGACGTCCCATCATGATGGACTGTACGGTCAAACTGGGAGCCACACTGGACCACTGCTCCCTTAACTTGCTTCTTGTCAATCATCTGCTCACAGAGTCAAGGATTATGAAAAAGACACTGGTTAAGGGAAGTCACGTGCACAGAGAGCATGCTTAGCCTGCAAGCTTCCCGCAGCAGAGGCAAGAATGAATAAAGAGAAACGACCCTGTTCCATAGTCAGCCTCCGGACAGGAAGGGTAGCTAGGCACCATGGAGACAGAACTCACTCAGAAAGGACCACACACGAAGAAACAGCCGCCATCTTAAGCTGTTGTTTTATGGGGGTGCAGAAGTCTTTGAAGACTCTGTATTTTGACCTCTGACAGGAGCCTAGAGCAAGACATTAAATCACAGCTCCGCAGAAGGAAGCCAGCGTCGCTGCCCCTGGGTATGTCACTTGAGAAAGCTTTGAGCTCTGCACCCAGAGAATTGAGAGATGGGATGCAAATGGAGGGAATTTACACCAATTAATACATTTTATAAACTCAAAATGAGGAGTTCAGGACCTTAGTGTGCAAATTAGTGCCCGGGGACAATTACAGAGGAAAAAAGGGAAGGCCCCAATTCCATCAAATACCATTAACAACATGTCAAATAACAAATGTAGACACTCCTTTTTTTTTTTAATGCTGAAGCAATTAGAATCCATTGTAGGGTTTTTTTTTTAACTGATTGCTACAGCAAATTAGGTTTTTAATAGAAATTAGAGAAATTTCAGATAAATAGAAACAACCACCAAAACTAAGATATTCAGATGCCTGGCATGGTAGCTTTTACCTCTTAGCACTTGGGAGGTGAAGGCAGCAGGATCAGGAGTCCAAAGCCAGCCTTAGCTACATGAGGCCTTGTCTCAAAACAAGAGGGTTGGGCTGGAGAGACAGTTCAGCAGTTAAGAGCATTGTCTGCTCTTCCGGAGGTCCCAGGTTCAGTCCTCAGCACCCACATGGCAGCTCACAACTGTCTGTAATTCCAGTTCCAAGTGTATCCCACATACAGCCATACAAGCATGCAAAACACCTGCATGTAAAATAAAATGCACATAAAATAAAAAAAGAGGGTTGGAGAGATGCCTCAGCTGGCAAAGGTACTCACTGCCAAGCCTGACACCTGAGGTGATCCCAGGGACTCACAGGGTGGAAGGAGAGAATTAGACTCTAGCAAATTGTCCACTGGCCACTACTAACCAGGAAGCAGCCTGGGCAAGTTTCCAGGGTGGACTCATCCCCTGGCAACTATGCCCCTGAATGCAGCCTCCAGCCTCCTTTCTCTTCCCTGTAACAAGACTTCTTCCATTCAGAGACAAAGGTATTTCCTAACCCCGGAATCATCACTGACCTCATGACTTCTGTCCACCAATGGAAGGGGTAGGTGTGGCAGCATGGGAGTCAGAGCTCAGCACCTGGGCTGGCCTGTTGGGTGATGATCTGGAGAGAAGCCCCATTCACTCCAACCAAGACTGTTAGAAACCAGCGTTCCAGCTAGACATTGGGAAGCCTGCGCATACCCGCCAAGCCCACTCAAGACCCAAGAACTCTAATCAATCACTTACAAAACCAAGATCCAAACAGGAAACACATGTGGGCTGTGTCAGTATGCAATGAGGTGGTTTGTTACCTGGGGAAATCCAATGGAAGCTTGGCCGAGCATCTGTGGAATTAGCATAGGACATGTGTGACTTTGAGATTCTGAGTGTCAGTGCTGAAAAGACCAGCCAAGCCACAAAAGGCAGGCAGCTGTGTCTGTTTCCATCACTGTGAGACTCAGTGTTCAGGCACAGTGACAGGCACTGGCCAGTGGGGCCTAAATGAGAGTGGTGACATTTGTAGAATATTTCCTATGTGGCTGGCATTAGGCTATGTGCTTTTTTATTCATTACTATTAGTCTTCAAGAAGCACAGCAGTGTGTTTTCTTCAGTCTCCTGCTCTCAAAGGTATGGCCACCAAACTGGGGGACATGTGAGCATGCTATCTCATATGGCAAGTGACTGAATTTGAGCCCTTAAACAGGGAAGTTAGGGGGCTGGAGAAATGGCTAGACAGTTAAGAGCACTGGCTGTTGTTTTAGAGGATCTGAGTTTGATTCCCAGCACCCACAAGGTGGTTCACAACTGTTTGTAACTCCAGTGACCTGAAGCCATTTTCTAGCCTCCAAGGGCACTAGGTATAAACATGATGCACAGACACACATACAAGCAAAACATCCATATGCACACACAGAAAAAAAAAACTTACAAAATAGAGAGTACTTAGTAAGTGCAGTCAGTGTCATCACTAGAGTCCTTGTCACAGGCAGGCAAGAGGGCAGGTCCACAGAAAGGAGACATGACTGGAAATGAGTTGGAGTGATGGGCTTTGACGATGAAGAAGGTGCCATGAGTCAAGGCATGCAGGCAGCCTCTAGAAAAGTGAAAAGGTGAGGAAATGGATTCTTCCATAGTACTTAAAGGAGGACTCAGCCATACCAAAACCTGAACTGACTTGAAAATCCCCGAGGTAGATGAAAAAAACTTGTCATCTAAAGTCACTGAATCACTGTAATATTAGTCACAATTAAACATAGTTTTAATCACTAGCGTCCCTTTTGCAGTAAACCCTTCTGCCACCATTTCTGTTTCAGTTTACAGAAACCAAGGCCCAGACAGGTGGAGGCATAGCCTTATCACAGATCAGCACTGGTCCCCAGTGTACTAACTCCCACCGGAACCTGGATTCCAGCCCAGCCAGGGACATCTCTGTAAAACGGAACAAGGAGTTGATCTGACGGCTTTGGAGGATCCTTCTCCCTCTGGCTTTCTGTAACTTATTAAACACAAAATCAGCATCTTTCCATGCTAGGCTCCTAAGCTCATAAGAGGTCTGTCCTGGCTAGTCTTTATTGTCAACTTGATAAAACACACCGTCAACTAAGTAGAGGGAATCTCAATATTTTCATGGCCAGCTTGGTGAGCGGGCACTGGAGGCATTGTCTTGATTGCCAATCCACTATGGACGGCATCATTCCTAGGCGGTATGCCTGCTGGGTAACAAAGCTAAGCATGAACCAGTAAGCAGAGCTCCTCCATGGCTTCTGTTTCAGTTCCTGATTGAATTCTGCCCCCAACTTCCTTCCCTCAGTGATGGACTATGACCTGGAAGTAAAAGCTGAAATAAACCCCTTCCACCCCAAGTTGGCTTTGGTCATCGTATTTATTATAGCAATGGGAAAGAAAACTAGGAACAAGGTCCAGTTGGAAATAAAAAGCCTGACTGTGCCTGCAAAATGACAGGGAAGAAATCTCTGGAAAAAGGATGTGAACCACACAATACTCAGTTTTTTGAATATTCTGGTGAACAGTACTACAGTCCCTCAGAATCCACAAGATAATCCTTGGGGTCACTTTCCTACCAGTCTGTGTGTAACTGTCATGGTTGGCCTGGATTTGGTCCCACCCAGGATGAACTGTGATTTGTCCATGCCTCTCAGTAAAGTCTCACCCTTGCCACAGGTGACTGGGTCAGGTATTGTAAGGACGATGGTGAGGGCTTTTCCCAGGGATTGGAGCAAGAAATTCTTTTTTTCTTTTGGTTTTTCGAGACAGGGTTTCTCTGTATTGTTTTGGAGGCTGTCCTGGAACTTGCTCTGTAGACCAGGCTGGCCTTGAACTCACAGAGGTCCACTTGCCTCTGCCTCCCCAAGTGCTGGGACTAAAGGCGTGCACAACCAACGCCAGGCTAGAGCAAGACATTCATATACTTACAAGCAAAAGAGAGAACAAGTCTCCTAAACCTGTGTCCTTAAACACACTATTCCAGAAGTTTAACCCACCTTTGGATTCTTGTTAATAAATCCCTTCGTGGTTTAAGGCAATTTGCCTTTAAAATTTTTGCTTTTAACTTTAAAAATAATACAACTACCCTAAGAGGCTCTTTTTTCTCCCAGTGTCCTGACCCCATTGCCCTGTCAAGAAACAACTTTAGGGAGAAAAGGCTCGTTTTGGCTCACAGTTTGAAGGGATACAGTCCATCATGGTGGGGGGTGGCATGAGGTAGGATAGTGGGATTGGCAGGCAGGCAGGAAACAGAGCAAACAGGAAGTGGAGCCAGGCTAAGGAACCTTAAGGCCCACCCCCAATGGCCCACTTCCTCAGTGAGGCCCTACAGGTAGACATGCCTCAGCTGGAACTCCAACCTAGCCAGAATATCAGGGTTCATGCCACCTCTCAGGGGACCTGGGAGGCCTGGTGTTCCTGCCACTTGAACCCTGAGTAATTAAAGAATGAAGACAGAGGATCTTGCTTACTGTCCAAACCTAGGTGAAGCTCTGAAGGCCGCAGATGTGAGCAAGGGCTCTATCAGCGATCATCAAGCAGAGACCAACCCCACTGTAGGAAGGGCCCATGTGCCACAGTAAGGAGACCTGCCTTCTGGTCTAGGTCCTCCACTGAAAGGCTCTGAGTGAGATCTTCGCTAGTTGGACCTTGTCATCCTTATCTGTAAAACAGGTTTAATCTGAATTAGGGATTTTGAACCTGGAATTCCTGTAGGCGTTTCAAATGGTCATAGAATTTTTTTTAATGTGTTCAGGTGGTTTGTCTGCATGTATATTTGTGTACACATGTGTGCCTGGTGCCTAAGAAGGCCAGGAAAGTATATTGGATTCCCTAAGACTGGAGTTACAGGTGGCTATGAGGTACCAGGCTCTGGGAATCGAAACCTGGTCCTCTGAAGAGCGGTCAGTGCTCTTAACTGCTGAGCCATGCCAGCAGTTAGTGAGATGTCCAGAGCGTCTATTACATTACCCAAGGAACCAGTGACAAGACTTTTGTTTAGGACTACAGGCCTGGAGGCTGGGGAGATGGCTCAGTGGGTAAGGATGCTTGCTGAACGGGCATGTGGTCTTGAATACAGATCCACAGTGCCCACTGTGCGTGGTGATGCACGCCTATAACACCAATGCCGTGGAACCGGAGACGGAAGCTCTTCAGCGTTCACTGGCCAGACAGACCGGCTGAAATGGTGAGGCACAGGTTAGTGAGCCCCCATGTCAAAAAATAAAGTGAAAGCAATAGAGGAAGATATCTGTCATCAAGACATCAACTGGGCAAGTGGACCTTTACTCACAAGTGCCCATATACCGCAGAGAGGGAGAGAGAGAGAGAGAGAGAGAGAGAGGGAGAGAGAGAGGGAGAGGGAGGGAGGGAGGGAGGGAACTGTAGTCCTAAGATTCCTCAAAGACTCTGCTCAGAACTAGCCATCTGTGTTTCCCCATGATTTTCTGGAGTAGGACCCTCATAAGGATCATATTCTAAAGGAGCCAACCACAGAAGCCAAAACTCCCCCAGACTCAAGTGTCCATGAAACTCAGAACTATGTGGAAACTCAGACCACACATGTTGCTGTGTACAGGAATTCCTAGGTAAGGTGACATTTGAGAGCCACCGAACTTGACAAGAAGAAACAAAGAGAGGGTATTCCAACACTTCACCTGAAAACAAGCGTCTCTTAGGCCAAACGCCACCCTGTAATGAGACACACATCCTTCCCAGGGCTGCTGGGGCAGAGGGGCGGCAACCCATTCTTCCAGGCAGAGGCTGGGATAGGGCATGGTGAGTGTCTTCTGTAGAGGAGAGTGTGGAGAGGCAGGGAGGTACAGAAGTTGGGGAGGAGTTTCTGGGAGGCTGAGGAACAGAGTACTCAGGGAGGTTGGTGGGGTTGGGAAGCAGGGGCGGGGGTATAGTGTGAATACGAAATAGTCCCTATATATTGAATGCTTAGTTCCCAGTGCTCTTTTGGGGACTTGGTAGAAACTTTGGAAGGTGGAGCGTTTGCTGAAGAGAGCAGGTTCCAAAGGCATGCCTTTGGGGGCGACACCTGGGTCCCAGTCCCTTCCTGCCCATTTCCTGACTGCCATGAGGTGACCAGCTGCCTCCGGACATCCCCACCACCACGATGTTCTGCAGACAACTATGGACGGGCGCCTCTGAAACGGAGCCTTAAAAAAACCCTGGCATCCCTTCAGTTGTTTCTGTGAGGCACTTTGTCACAGACACGAGAAAGGTACCTCACATAGCAAGCGAGGCGAGGGAGAAGCCGGGGCTGAATGTCAGGACTTCTGAACTTCAAGGAGGGCCTGGAGCCTGTGCTGCAGGCAGGGTGGAGGGGAGTGGCACACAGGTAGGACTTCCAAACAGCCTGGACCTCCAGGGAAAAGGCAGCCTGGCTTGGCTCCCGCCCTCCCACACGTTTCCTCCTATTCTGCCCAGAGTTCTGGCTGCAGAAAACAAAGGCTTCTGTGCAGAGAAGCCAAGCTCAAGCTGTCCCAGGGTGGCTTACTAGGTTAAAGAGGGAGAAATCAACACTAATTAGCCTCTTCATTGTGAACTAGTTATCTCCTGCCATATAGTGGTTTCAAACAGCACACAGACAGAGACCACCCCACCTTCCCTGGGGCTGGAGGACCCAGAGCTACTTACCTGAGTGCTGGTAGCTCAAGGACTCTGGCACAGCTGCAATCAAGTGTCAACTGGGACTCAACCACCGCCACGCCTAGGCTAGACTTCAGATGCTAACTATTCACCTCCTAACTGTTGGCAAGAGGGTTCAGCTTATCTCCACACTGCCTTCTCCACTGGCTGCTTGAGGGTCCTCAAACGCACAGCACAGTTGATTTCCTCAGGTGACCTAAGAAAGTAAGAATGAGGCCACCTTTGTGCACTGACCTGGATTCCACACAGTGCCAAATCTTTCACACCGTATTTACTGTGAGTGTCTAGTCCAGCCCACGTGTAGAAGCGGGGGATTCTCATCTCCACTCTGAAGGGGGAAGTGTCATAGGATATTTCATGAACCTGGAAACCACCGTGACTTCATCTAGAATAGTAACATTAAGAATATTCTCAGACTGCTGCAATGGCCATGGCGATCTGAGTGGCCTGCACCGTCACTCGGGGCCATGGTGACACCTGACCCTGGGCTGCTGCTGGTGACCATGCCTGGGTCTGCGGCCCAACAGCAGCTAGGTTCTGGGTTGATGTCCATGGTTCCTGTTACCACAGGGGTCATAGGAACCATGCATGTTGAAATCAGAGGACCATGCTAAGCCAGCCCTGTCCTTCACT
The DNA here is from genome assembly GCF_017639785.1 of Mesocricetus auratus. NCBI lineage: Eukaryota > Metazoa > Chordata > Mammalia > Rodentia > Cricetidae > Mesocricetus > Mesocricetus auratus. The sequence continues at coordinate 161,294,730 of NW_024429266.1, forward strand.
GGCCCCAGAACAGTTGGCCCTGGCCCTCGCTGGACACTGAAGCAGGAGAGCTGGTGCCCTTCCCCCATGGGAAAGCTGACCCCAGCACTCAGGAGAGATGACCCCACCCCTCATCACAGGGAGAGCTGGCCCTGGCCCTCGCCTGAGGGGGTGGTCCCAATTGCCGAGACTGAGCAGGTCAGCAACCACATAGACCCATATCATGGATCCTGGGTTGGCCCACCCTAACAGCTGCCCCATCTTTGACCTGCTGGAGTGCTCAAAGGGACTGGGCCTGCAGAACGGTAACCTCAGGATCTACATGACTAGAGCAGCATCAGGATATCTGAGAGGAGTTCCGACAAGGGCCCAGTGATGAGGCTGTACCAGAAACCAGAGGTCTTGAAATACACCAATGATTCATTGCAATGAACATTTTGCGAGTGGAGCTGATTGGACAAAAGGGGTATACTGCATGACATTCCACAGCTCCCGATGCTACTAAGATGAATGAAGAGATTGGAAAGATGGAGGAAGGAGGTGGGTTGTTTGTTTTGTTCTTAGTTAATTTTGAGGGGCAGGCTGCAGGGGTGAAGGGTAGATATGGAGGGACTGGGAGGTGAGTAGTATTGGGGTACATGATGTGAAATTTCCAAAGAATAAAGAATTATGTTTAAAATAATTTAAAAAAAGAAAAAGAACAAAACAAAAGAATATTCTCATGTGTGACATGCACATAGGAATAAATCGCCTAGGGATACTACTCCCACCACTCCCCCCATCTCACCCCCCCTGCATGCTACCTCCCAGAATGCACATTTTGGTACGTTTTCCAAAATAGTCAAATGCAGATTATTAGGAAAAACCAACCAGGGGTTCATGTTCAGGTCAGAGCCTGGGGGTGCAGGAAAGATGAGCAATAGCAGAAAGGGCGTGGAAGTTTTCTAAAGCCAGACCCTGGTGATGGAGAGATGGCTCCGTGAGCAAAGGCTGGCCACTGGAGCTGGAGGACCGGAGCTCAGATGCCCAGCACCCACGGTCAGGCTGGCATCGTAGCACGCATCTGTAATCCCAGCACTTGGCAGGAGAGACAGTTCCTGGGCGCTTATTGGGCAGTCTAGCCAAAATGAGAAGCTCCAGGCCAGTCTTAAAAGAAAACAAGGTAGAGTCAGGCATGGTGGCGTACACCTTTAATCCCAGCACTTGGGAGGCAGAGGCAAGTGCATCTCTCTGAGTTCGAGGCCAGCCTGGTCTACAGAGTGAGTTCCAGGACAGTCAGTTACATAGTGAGACCCTTTCTCGATAAACAGAAAAACAAGGTAGAAGGGATAGTAGAAGACCTGGTGTTGACTGTCAGCCTCTCCTGTACACACACTCTCTCTCTGTCTCTGTCTCTGTCTCTCTGTCTCTCTCTGTCTCTCTGTCTCTCTCTCTCTCTCTGTCTCTCTCGCGCGCGCGCACTCTCTCTCTCTCACGCACACGTGCGCATACATACAAACAAGCAATTCCACTGAAATAGGCAGCAATTACAATGCCAGTGTGAAATATTCTGATTCAAACGGGGGAAAATCAAATGTATAAACTGATCAGAGGCCAAGAAAGACAGAGATGGGTAGCATTTAGCTCAGGTTCCATGCTGGACTCATGATGGATACAGCCTCAGCTATCACAGCACCCTTCCCCATTCTGGACAGAGTCCCAAGGAGTTGGGAATGCAACACAACACACAGTTTCCCACCTACTGTCCATGAACTGAGGCCCCAGCCAGGAAGCACTGGCTCTGACACATGACACCACTGGAAAGTTCCGGCCAGAAAAGACATCTCTAGCATGCCATAGGGAGGGCAGGGCACCAGAGTCATACCTTTCATAATTAGTGGGACATCATGGGAAGCCAGGCGGGGCTTGGTGGGTGAGGGGGGCTCTTAAGTACACTCATCTCCCTGGAACTCGGGTCTGGTTTTTTTGTTGTTGTTTTGTTTGTTTCAAGACAGGGTTTCTCTGTATTGCTTTAGAGCCTGTCCTGGAACTCACTCTGTAGCCCAGGCTGGTCTCAAACTCACAGAAATCCACCTACCTCTGCCTCCTGAGTGCTGAGATTAAAGGCGTGTGCCACCAACACCTGGCTCCTTAGGTCTGGTTCTTAAGTTGGGACATTTTGCTAACAGGCTCAGCACCAAGGCCCATCTTTGCCTCTGTTGGGGAAGAGAATTTAGGGTGGCTCAGGAAGTAGCTTTTCTGTTTAGTCCAGTGGTTCTCAACCTTCCTAGTGCGGTGACCCTCATTGTGATGATCCCCAACCATAAAATTATTTTCATTGCTACGTCATAATTGTAATTTTGCTACTGTTATGAATCGTAATGTAAATATCTGATAGATGACCCCAAAGAGGGCCTGACTCACAAGTTGAGAAACACTGGTTTAGTCTCTCTGATTTTCCAACTATGGTCTGAATTCCTCCTGATCCCTGTTTATGGGATGCTGTATTGTGCCTGCCCCAGACAAGAGTTGTTAAGCAGCTGCTGGGGCCTCTCTGTTCTAAACTGAGCCACTATTGTCTCTTCCCCATAAGGAACCATGACCAGGGTGGTTACAGACCTCTGGCCTAGGCTGCAGTGCCGTCGGCCTGGAAAAGGACAAAGGAGACGCAGAGTCCTCAAATAGCATGAGTGGCAAGTGAGCATTGCTACAGCAGGTATCACTCCACTGGTTCATTGGTGCCGGCAACAAGGCTGGTACCCTACAGCTTCACCACCATTGCTGGGGCAGTAGGAAATAGGCTGACGAGGTCCTAGGGTATGTGTGTGTGTGTGTGTGTGTGTGTGTGTGTGTGTGTGTGTGTGTGTGTGTGCTTCGAGGATACCTGAGGCCTCAGGAACATTCCCTCAGAGATTTCCTGTGTGTTTGTGTGTGTGTGTGTGTGCTTCCAAGATACCTGAAGCCTCCGGAACATTCCCTCAGAGATTTCCTGGCTTCAGTTTTCCCCAAACTTTGGGACGAGATTAATCATTGCTCAGTGGGTGGACAACGCATCAGCTGGACAAAAACCTTGTCCAGCCTTCCTCTCTTCTGCCTCTTGTTAGTCTTTAATTCAACATTTCCTTCTTCTTGCCTTCTCTCCTACCTCCTCCCCTCCTTCCTTGTTTAAAAACAACAACAACAAAAAATAAATAAACACTGGGTCTTGCTATATAGTTGAGACTACCCTGGACTTACCAGGTACCCCAGACTGATCTTGAACTCACGGCAATCCTCTGCCTCAATCTCTCAGGTACTGGGATTACAGGGGTGCAGCTTTAATGGAACCTTGCTTTTTTTCACACCAGGCTTTTTTGTTGAAAACATTTCTACGAATTAAAATTCTGTGTTAAAATTCTGAAATATTCCTCCTAGACTTTCTCTCTGCACACACAAAGGGAAACAGAAAAGTCTAGAAGGCATACTTCAGAAGTCTAGAAGGAATCCCATCCAACAGGAACCATGATTAAGTGTAAGAGGGGAAAAGAAAATTGCATAGCTAAAATTTTAAATTATATAGGCATATATATTTATATATAATTAGGGTTTCCAACCTGGCAATTTGACATTTTGGTGAGAAGTTCTTTATTGTAGGGGGCTTCCCTATGCATTGTGGGATGTTTAGTTGCATCTCTGGTGTCTACCCGCTAGATGCCAGAGGCCCCTCCCCGAGCTACCCTCATAACCACATGGGGATGGACTGTGGGCATTAATTACCAGGATGTAGCAGCATTTTAAGCTTAGTGCACATGGTACTTGGCACAGAGGGCCATGCTGGGATTGAACATTTTAAATATTAGTTATATAGCTTATATTGTTTTTATTTATTTTTGAAACAGGCTCTCTCTATGTAGTCCTGTCTGTCCTGGACCTTGCTGTCCAGATCAGACTGGCCTTGAACTCACAGAGATCTACCTAATTCTGCCTCTGAAATGATGGGATTAAAGGTATGTGCCAAATTATTTTGATCATATGCTTCCCTTCCCCCACACAATCTACATTGTAATTAGGTGTGTGTGTGTGTGTGTGTGTGTGTGTGTGTGTGTGTGTGTGTGTGTGTGTGTGATGACATGGCACATGTGTGGAGGTCAGAGGACAACTTGGAGGAATTGGTTCTTTCCTTCCATCGCCTGAGTTGTAGGGATGGAACTCAGTCATCAGGCTTGGTGGCAAGTGACCACTGACTCATCTCACCAGCCTGAATTAGCATCTTTGCTATGATCATGATCATAGATTTGCTTTGAGACCAGGTATCACGTAGCCCAGGCTGGCTTCGAATTCACACTGTGGCCAAGGATACCTTTGAATTCCTGGTCCTTCTGCCTCCACCTTCCATACTTGGGGACCCTAGGCGAGCAGCACCTCTCCCAGATGTCTCATCATTTGTGAATGCTGTGAATAGCTCGCCATCATTTGCAGGCACCTGCATTGTTGGGTTCAGGTGGTTTCCAAATTCCAGGTCATGAACCAAGTTTAGTAACACAATCTTACGTGGTTTTCATTGCTGTCCTGAGGAGCCAGTGAGAGAGAAGCAGCCAAGCCACACATCCTAACTGGGGCTATGAAACTAAGAGGTATGTTCTCCATAGCCCGGTCCATCTGTATGAGCGCATATATACATGTGTGTATACAGGGAGGTCAGAGATCAAGGTCAGGATGCTTTCCTCTGCCACTCTCCATCTTATTCTTTGAGTCAGGGTCTCTTGCTGAACCTGAAGCTCACCCATTTGACCGGAGTTGGTGTATTCTTTGAGCCAGGGTCTCTCGCTGAACCTGAAGCTCACCTATTTGACTGGAGTTAGTGTATTCTTTGAGTCAGGGTCTCTCGCTGAACCTGAAGCTCACCTATTTGACTAGAGTTGGTGGCAGCAAGCCAGCAATCTTCCTGCTCTCACCTCTGAGGTGCTGGGATTACATGTGTGCACCACAGCACCCAGCTTTTACATGGTGCTGGGGACCTGAACCTGGTTCTCCAGGCCTGTGCAGCAGTTACTTTCTGATTAAGCCATCCCTCCATCCCCATGGCCCCTCTTTTAAAAAGCTGCATCACCTTTCTCTTCCTGTTGGGCCTGATCCTCCTAGTGCCCTCAGCTCTGACTTCAGGAACTAGTCCTGGTTGGATTTTTTGTTGCTGTTGTTCCTGCTTTTATATACCCATTGTGTACATTCCTGAATGCATGCATGTGTACATGTGCGTATTTATGTGTGTGTTTTATCTGTTTTTCTTTTTTGGGGGAGTGGGTTTCAAGACAGGGTTTCTCTGTATTAACAGTCCTAGCTGTCCTAGAACTTGCTTTGTAGACCAGGCTGGCCTTGAACTCACAGAAATCCATCTGCCTCTGCCTCCCAAGTGCTGGGCCTAAAGGCATGCACCACCATTGCCCGACTTGTCTGTTTATTTTATTCTGTTTTGTTTTTACTCTAGGTCTTTCTATGTTGCCCAGGCTGGCCACAAACTCGCAATCCTCCTATACCTCAGCCTCCTGTTTACCTGGCTCAGTTGCCTCCTTTCTGCCTTGAGTCACTCAGGGTTGTTGTAGTTAAATGCCTGTAAGGTTCTCTCTTCATCCCTTCCTTCCTTCCTTCCTTCCTTCCTTCCTTCCTTCCTTCCTTCCTTCCTTCCTAAATTTTGAGTGTGCAGAATTTGATGAGAAAGAGAATCAGTATGTTTGCATGGTATAAAGAGCTAGAATACAAGCACCCCCTGTGTTCACCACTCAGTCCAGGAAATAGACAGCTAATGCTATGATAGGTTCCTGTCTCCTTGCAGACAGCTTTCCCAGAGAGAACTGGCAGGGAAATGAAGGGTCCCCTGAGGACAGTGGAGGCAGAAAACCAGATGGAAATCTTGCATTTCACCCCAATTGGCTCACAGTTTTCTCAACTCTGAAATGGAAGGTTGTCCTGGAGATCTACCCTGGGCGTGCACAGCATCAAGGGGGCACTGAGCACAGGAGCCTTTCTTCTCATTACCCGGGTTTCAGAACAGGGATTCTGCAGCTCTGGAGTTTCCCTGGCCCTGCAATTCCATGTAAAGCATGCCCGGCACCTCAGTTTCTAAAGGTAGGCAGTAAACGGGCAGACGAACTAGGAATTTCCAAACTCTCCTGCTCCATCCTGTTGAGGAATATTATTTTAACTAGGCAAAGATGCGTTGCATTTGTCTATGCTGTATTTGCTTAATTATGTAAAGAAGTGTTACATTTGTTTCACCTTGCCTGCCTAAGGCACCTGATTGGTCTAGTGAAAAGCAGAATGGTCACTAGCTAGGCAGGAGATGGACAGACTGGGCTGGTAGGCAACGGGAATAAGTAGGGGGAGAGTAAAGATGGAGAGGAGAGCATGGGAGAAAGAGGGGGAACTGTTTGGGGGCGGCCAGCTGGATGGAGTAGGACGTACAGAGGGAAAGAAAGGTAAAAAGCCCTGAGGCAAAATGTAGAAGAGAAACAGGTTAGGGTGTAAGAGCTAGCAAGAAACAAGCATAAGGCTGAGCTCTCATAACTAATATTAAGTCTCTGTGTCGCGATGTGGGAGCTGGTTGGTGACCTAAAGAAAAAACCTGTTACACCACCCCTCACTGATTTTAATTCACTATTATAATTTGTTGGTGTTGTTGTGAGGCAGGGTCTCACATAGCCCAGGCTGGCCTCCAACTGGGTGTGTAGGTTAAGAATGACCATGAACTGCTGCCCCTCCTGCCTCACCTCTGCAGTGTTGACTGGCATGATAGGCATGCCCCAACACACCCAGTTTTCTCCTTCTGCTAATTATTAAGCCAAGGAAAATGAGTTATAACAAGCAAGGACTCAATCCAAGGGCTCTAAATAGGTCCCTAAGCTAGATCCCAGAAAGAGATCATGTGACTGGCCTTGGAGGGGAGTAATGATGATCGGGTAAGTGATAATGACAATTTTGTTACGTTGTTGTGTTTGAATTTTGGAGACAATCTGACTCTGGAGTCCAGGCTGGACTCCAACTCCAGGTGATCTGCCTGCTTCCCCAGTGCTGGGACTGCCACTAGGCATGGCCACACCTGGCTTAATGATAGCATTTCAAGCATGTTTCCTGAGGATCCTGTGTTAAGAGCTGCACTTGGATTCTCCACTTAACTCCAAAGACAGTCCCCTAGTCCACACGGAGTGTCTTTATGGCCATTTTACAGATGTGCATACTGAGGCTCAGCGAAGCCCTGTGAAGGATCCCCTGTCACACAGCCCCTGCCTTTTCCATTGCTAATCCTCTGCTCCAAACCAGCAGGTCTTAGACACTGCATCCAAATCACAGAGGATCCCGTGGAAATGCAGACTGCTGGCGTGAGACCTGAGAGACTGCATCCTAGCACACTGTCAGGAAAGCTGACCTGAGAGACTGCATCCTAGCACACTGTCAGGAAAGCTGACCTGAGAGACAGCATCCTAGCACACTGTCAGGAAAGCTGACCTGAGAGACTGCATCCTAGCACACTGTCAGGAAAGCTGACCTGAGAGACTGCATCCTAGCACACTGTCAGGAAAGCTCACCCTCTGAACAGTGAAGCCAACCCTCTGTCCCTCCAGAGCTGACCTGGGAAGGGACTCCAGGTCTGCAGAGTCCCTGGTTTCCGCAAATATAAACCGTAGGGCTATTTTTACTCCATCCCAGGAAAAGAAAAGTCAGGGCACCTCACGCTCAGCAAACACTGCTGTTTGTGGGTCAGACACACCAAAAGGGAAAGGTTTCCTGTTGACAGGAAGAAGCTTCTAGTCTCTGCCTGTGGCCACGTCTGCTTGTCCACACAGTGGCTGAAATCTCTACTGTGTAGTCCTCCCTGTGGAGGACGCGGAAGCATCATACAAACTCATGCTTGCTATGCCACCCACACCCCCGTGGCAGCCAGCAAACCCCAGCCACAGCAAAGCAGCTTCTATCTAGGCTCTCACCTAAGGCTGGTTCTTTAGCCGCTTAGTTATGCAAGAGTGCTGCTGGAGGATTTTCATACAGGATATTACCCAGAAGACCATTTCAACCTTGGATACGTGCTTGCAGAGACCACGGGACAGTACCAACGTGCAGGCATTGGGGACTCGGCGGACCTGGCCTTCCTGGCCCATTCATTCCTGATCCTGCCGTGTGGTCCGTGTGTCTTGTACATCCCCAATCCCAGGGAAGTTGACAGGTTACTGAAAATGTGGCCACAGTTCCATTAAGTGCTCAGGAGGAAGCAGATAAGCCAGGCCAACTGCTCTCTCTTTTTTACAACTACGATAAGTTATTACAAACCCTTTCCTCAGTCCACAGTGTCCTTTGCTGGGAATCGCATCTGTGTGGAGAAGGAACAGGAAAGGAAACACAACACCCCGCCCCACCCCTCCTTAACCCCTACCCCCATCCCCCCCTCCACCTCGCCGCCGCTGCCTCTGCACCGAGCACTGCAGCTTTGAGGTGAAGGGTGGGGCGCTGTGGCATGAAACAGGATGTGGTCTGCCTTGAGTGACAGAGAACTGAAACGGCCTCGAGCACAGGGTCTTGAATTGGTTTATTTTCTTATTATTGTGACAAAATACGAGATAAAAAGGCAACCTCGATACCTCAGCTCACAGTTCGAAGGAACACTCATCATGGCGGGAAATCACGACGGCTGGAGTGAGAGGTGGCTGGTCACCGGGCATCTGCAGTCAGGAAGCAGAGACAGCACAGCGCTGGTGTCTCGTTTTCACGCAGCCCAGGACCCCAGTCCATGGAATGCGCTGCCCACATTTGGGGGAGGGGGGCTTCCTGTAAACTCAACCTAGAAACTCCCTCACAGACACGTAGAGAGGTCTGTCACCTAGGCTACTCTAGAGCCTGTGGAGCTGACAGTCAATATTAGCCACCACGAGGGTGATTACAGTAGAGCACAGAAATCAGGCTTGTCACAGGGAGACACCTCTCACACCTAACGTGGGATCATGAGGTGAGACTCAAGCTGGGCTTGCTGCAAGTGCCTTTTCAAGGACTGTCAATGGCATCATCCTGGGGACATGGTCAGTTACCATTGCTGGCAAGTTAGACATTGTGTTAAGTCTTGTATTTTTAATTCTTTCTACTGTGTTATGACACCTTCAAGCTGTTGCCAATAGTCTCTACTTTCCATGTAAGCCGGCTTGAAAAGGCTACTGCAATACACAATACCCACAGAGCCAGCTTCACGGGAGTGAGACTCACACCACCGGTCTGGGCCATGCATTAAAGGGCCCCACCGCTGCTGTCACGTTCTGCTCTCGCCACCATGGATTTGTCAGTAACACTTGAACAGGAGCGCTTTCCTGTACCGGGCCTAGTACCTACTGTGTTACAGGAGGTTCTGGATACCAGGGATGAGCAGCAGGGTTCTAGGAGCTCACATTCTTTTCCTTCCAATGAAAACGAAGATCTAAGTCTGTCCTTGTCAAGGGCAGAAGCATTAGAAATGAGGATTGAGGCGGTGCTGGAGAGAGAATGCTGCCTCCCAGACACCATCATGAAGGACTAAGTTCAGTCTCCAGTACTGACACAAATGAAGTAGGAACTGAAGGACCAGTGTACTAGCATGCACACGTCAGTCAGCCCATGTGGGGTGTGTGTGTGTGTGTGTGTGTGGTGTGTGTGTGTGTGTGTGTGTGTGTGTGTGTGTGTAAGGGGGTGATTGGGCTAATGGTTGCATGCTTGGTCTGCTGTAAGGAATGGTCCCCTCCCTATACTGGGACAGTTGACTGGGGCGGAGTAAGGATGCTGGGTTGGGGGCGGGGGTAAGCACTGTACCTTCAGCTACAGTAAGCAGGAATAAGAAAGGCCTGTCCCAGGAAGTTCTGCCATACTGGGGGTGCAGGGAATCTGCCCCTCAGGCAGAGGCATAGCACTTAGGGCAGCCATTCTGCTCTGCTCAATATGGCCCAGATTTAATGATTCACTATGTCTAAAGATGCTATTTTTGGCAGTGTGAGGGAGGGACCACCGAGGACATCACTGGAACAGCTAGGGAGACAGAATTATACCAAGACCAGTTTCCTCGGATATGATCAGATCATGGAGTCTGTGGAACATAGGGAATGCTCACTGGCCTGAGCTCACCCGATAAGCTAGGCTGGCTGACCTGTGAGATCCGCCTATCTGTGCCTCCTAATGCTGGGTCATAAGTGCACACCCCTGTGTCCAGCTTTTTCAGTGGGATGCTGGGGACCGAACCCAGGTCCTCGCACTTGTGCAGCAAGCACTCCACTACCAGAGCTCTTTTTCTAGCCCTTGTATTTTTTTTAATGTATACTGCTTTATTTTGAAAACTTCAGGTTCCTAGTCTATAAACCATGTGTAAATTGTACTTTTCTGTATGACTGTAAACATCTCCAAGGCAAGAGCTAGATAAAAGTTGTGGGGAAATAATATCCAATGGTGAAACTAGCTGACAATGTGTTCATGCTTTCCACTTTTCTTCAGCTTAGAAACTTCCTAAATGAAATGCTGGGGGTATACACCATCCTTCTCCACGAGGTGGTCATCCCCAGAAGACAAGACACTGGCCATCTTAGTTTGGGCCCCCTTCCTCCAGATGCAGGTCAGGAGGTAAAGATTTAAGCACAGTCTGTTTCTCTTTCATTTCTCTTTCCTTTCTTTTCTCTCTTCTCTTCATTCCACAGGGTCTTGTGTAGCCTATGCCAGCCTCAAACTCCCTATGGAAGACAGCCTTCCACAGCATCCCCCTGCTTCTGCTTCCTGAGTACTAGGACCTCAGGTGTGAGGCGCCATGACTCGTTTATTTGGTTCAAAGGGTTGAACCCAGGGCCTCCTCATTCATACCAGACAGGCATTCTACCAACTGGGCAGCATCCCCAGGGCCACAGCTTGTTTCTTTTGGGAGTGGTGATCTAGCAAGCATGTGCAGACAAGCAAAGAAAGCGATACTGCGATACCATGTCACCATCTCTGAGGGTGAAAAGGCTCCTCACCCACAGACACCCCAAGTCTGGAGTTTGGTGGAGCATCTCACATGACAGCTGTGTTGTAACTTGTGCTTAGAGGCTTGGGAGGATCCTGGGTTGCAGTGATGAGAAAAGATGCCCCCAAAGCAATTGGCAACTGGTCTGGGCTCCCCAACGGGAAGACCTGGAACATGCCCCTCCATCCTTCCATGCAGTCACTCAGGTTATTGTGCCTAGCACAAGGACAAGCCCTGATGGGTACTGGAAAACCATACTGGGGAGAAAACAATCCCTGTCCCTAAAGGAGAAAGGGCAAATTGGATAAGCAAACAAAACCCAACAAACAAGAAATGACAACAGTGGGGCAGTCGCATACCTCTTATCTACTGCCACACTCCTAGCACTAGTGTGCACTGGCCAGAGTTCTAGAAACAGGGGCTATGCAAAGACGAAACAACAGAAATAAACACATGGAGAAATGAAAGAGAAAACTATGAAACAAGAACTGCAGATCCAAAGCTGGGTGTTGGTGGCGCACACCTTTAATCCCAGTACTCCGGAGGCAGAAGCAGGAGGATCTCTGTGAGTTCGAAGCCAGCCTGGTCTACAGAGCAAGTTCCAGGACAGCCTCCAAACAACACAGAGAAACCCTGTCTCGGAAAAAAAAAAAAAAGCAACAACAACAACAAAAAACCCTGTAGATCCAGCTGGCCAGTGGTGGCATAAGCTTTTGATCCCAGCACTGGGGAGACAGAGGCAGGCAGATAGATCTCAGTGAGTTCGAGGCCAGCCTGATTTACAGAAAGTTCCAGATCTTCAAGCCGCTATGGATGTCTTAAGTAAGTAGTCTAACTCAACTCTCTACGGGTTTAGATGGGTGAGGTACTGCAAGGAGAGAACAACTCTTCAGATTTAACCAGAGGGCTCTCTTCTCCCCAGCCCTCCCAAGGAGACTGACTGTGGCTTGTGACCTGGGCTGTAGAAAATCTCAGCAAGTGGACTTACATTCCTAGGGTAGCATTAGCTGAAAGGGACACTAGCGCTACCCTCAGGTCCCAGGCTCTTCAGGGTTTTGTGGCAGATTCTGTCGTCTGCATGTTCCCTCTAACATTCCCAGATATTGACACACACACACACACACACACACACACACACACACACACACACACACACACACACACTTTTTTTAAGGACAGAGAACCTGACAGAAACAGCTTAGTGGGAGAAGGGTGTGTGGTTTGGAAAGGAGTAGGTCATCAAGGCATAAAAGGCCTGACAGTAGACTAGCTTCAGTCTGAGGGTGAGGCAGCTTGTTCACACACCTGGGTGGAAGAGGAAACATGGAGGTTGGACAGGGCCAGAAGCAGGGCTGTTGTTTCTAAATCCCACCCCTTACCGATTTATTTCCTCTAGCTAGGTTCAGTCCAAAAGGTCTCTACAACCTCCCTAAAGAGCAAGTACCACCAGGAAGGTGTGTGTGTGTGTGTGTGTGTGTGTGTGTGTGTGTGTGTGGTTTCACGTTCAGACCACAACTGGGCTTTTGTGTGGTGGCTGCTATTGTTTAAAAACAAACAGAATTAGAGCTTGGAGGATTGCTGGCCTATTGCTCAGTCTTCCTTTGTCAGCAGGGTGCAGAGCGAAGCCTTCTGTTCCCTCAGGTCTTCATTGGTTTCCTGTAATTGCATGAGGGGGAAACTCTTTGCTTTTCTGATAGGAAGCTGAGGAGACCTCTCTCTCCTAGAAGTCTGATGGCTTGTGCATAGTGTAGGGTTGCTGATGGAGGCTGCTTTGATCTGAGGCTGGCTTCCTAGCACCCTTCAGTGAGCCTGGCCTGGCAGCTTGCATCCAACACTGCGATCCGGCTTGACTCCTCTGCTGTCCTTTCCAAGGACATTTGGTCCAGGCTGGGCCCTAGGATTTCTCGGGGCTCCATGGAGCTGGCCAAGGCCCCGTTTTTCCTTTTCCCCTTTTCCAGGCTGGCTGGTAGCAGCAGCCTCTATTGGCTCTACTCCCAGACCCCTGCACACAGCAGTCTCAGGAGCTTCCTTGAATGAACACCTGCTTAAGGGGAGTGTTCCTGCCTGAGGCTGCAGCTGCTGTGCTCAGCAATAGGCACCCAGGAATGAAACTATGCCTAGGGCGAAGCCTCACAGTCCCCAAAGTCCCGCCCCAGGTCCACCTGTCAGTCTCTAACACTGCCTCTGGGCGAAAAGAGCAACCTCAGGCTCCCTGCACTGAGATGCCTGCTGGGCTCTGTCCTCCATCCTCCTGGACAGCCCTGCTAATTACAGGCCCTCCCATCTTCCTCAGCAACACCCCCTCTCCCTTCTCTGTCCTCCAGATCCTGCTTTGTCATCTCAGTAGACTGGCTAGTCTTCCTTAGCTGGATCCTCAAGTGAATGGAACCCTCGGGGCCAAATCCATCACAGATCCCAGGACTGGAGTCAACCACCTGTCAGGGAGCTCCAGGTTGGAACAGCAGTTAGATGTATAGAAGATGGATGGATGGGTGGATGGATCCGTTAAACATGCAGAGTGTGTCTACAACATTCCTACATGGATTATAGAACAGAGTCCAGAGAGTGTGAGAAGAAATCCCAGCCTCATTTAACGGGGTACTTTCATGTCTGCTGAATCTAATAATAAAAATGTTGAGCTTGTATTTTTCTATGCTGTTGCTTTATTTTTTTTCTATTACTTTATTTTTATGACATTTTATGAAAGTGTTGGTCTACAATGGCTTAAAAATATTAAAAGCTGGCCCATTAGCTAGATAATTTGAGAAGCACTTATATATACCTCCTTATTCGAAGACCAACACCTTGTGTGTATGTGTGTGTGTGTGTGTGTTACTGTGAAAACACAGCAGGACAGATAAATGCAGATGAATCTGTGTTCTCAGGGAATGCTTTTCCTAATGAGACTATCAAAACCAAAGCCAAACAAACAAATAAAACAAAACCCCCAACTAAACCTTTCTCAGGATCCAGCAGGCTAGAGTGAAGTCAACAGCTGCTTAGGCAGACTTCTGAATGCAGAGCCCCAGAGGGAGAATAAATTGCAGCTATTAAGATCATCCTATTTGCCCAAATGACCCCTGCAGCCTTCACACACAGGGGTCCTGCACCACGGCTCTGTCCCCACAGCGCCTCTCTCACCCCCACCAGAGACATGACTTCTAAATCTGATGCCTAACTTTCCCCAAATCTGGCTTCTATTAGAGAACTATTCCCAAATTAACCTCTGTGCCCTCTCAAGTGAGGAATGTGAGAGATTTCCACCAAGCCTTTTTTTTCTATTTCCAACAGGCATGTGTGCCTGCAGGAGGCAGAGACTTCCGGGCTGGAAGTGGCAGAGCCGGGATCATTTCAGCCACTGTTCTTTGAAAATCTGCACAAAGCCTGTTCTTTTCAGGGCTGGGTTCCAACCCTGGGCTAGACAGGGGCCCTACCTCTGGCACCCCAGCCCTTTGCACAAAGCTTTCTTAACAAAATGCACTCCCTCCTCCCCAGGTGGTCTCTCCAGGTGCTAGCCCAGAGCGATGTTTAATTCATGCTAAAGGCTTTGCCATTAAATCACTTCACAAGTGCTGAGCAAGGGGGAAAATGGCGGCTTGCCGAGCCCAGAGCAGCTGTGATGAGCAAACGAGAGTTACTGAACTTTATCAGAGTGCCTGAGGAGAGGGCAGACACCACCAACAGCCCCAGCCGCCCTTCTCCGCACTTGTTCAGAAAAAAGGTCAAAAAAGGTGGTGATCACGCATTCCTGGCCACATTCAGCCTCCCCCCAGAAATGGTCTTTGTAGCTATCGGGTTATTTTTCCAAAGACAGAAGCTGAACACAGATCAGTTTGAAAGTTCAGGGTCCAGACTTTAACTTCACAAACTATGAACTACGGTTCCAGTTCCAGCATTTAGATACACCAGCCACAGGCTGTGGGTTTAGAATTAGAAGCAGTCCTGTTCAGTACAGACTGCCAGGATACCACGCCAACCCCCTCCTAACACCCACATCCTCCAGCACCAACTCTGGCCTCCACCGTGGCACTCGATTTGGTCAGCACGAAGTGGCAAAGGCAACTCCCAGAGATGGGAAGAGTGTTTGTCACCGAGTGACCTTGTCGGTGCTCCTTGGAACCTAGGATGCACTGCATGAACAAGCCTGGGCTAGCCTCCTAGAGGATGAAATGGCACACGGAGAAGATATGAGCCGTTCCAGCTTTAGCCAGCCATTCAGGACCAACCAGTCCACTTGATGTGGACACGTGAAAGGCCACATTGAATTGTGCATCCCCAGCTGAATCACCAGATGACCAGAGTTCACAGAGACCAGACAAGAACCTGTTCACCAACTGTCTGATTGTGAAAAGTAATTATTCATAGTTTGTGTGTATGTATGATTCACACATGTATACATGTGGGTGCCTATGTGTGCATGTGGGGGCCTGAAAACAACCTCAGGTGTCATTCCTCAGGATGAGGTCTACCTTGGCTTATTTCTTATTACATTTATTTATTTATCTCTGTGTGTGACACATGTGCCATAGCACACATGTAGAGGTTAGTGAAAAGTTTCTACAGTTCCAAATCAGACCAAATCAAACCGAATTAGAAAACACCCCATGTTTAATGGAGACAACGCTCCCAGGCGACCTTCCAGTCCCCCAGAGAGGAGACAGGAAAGGGAGACCGGGAAAAACCGGTCTGTTTTCTGGGGGACAGTTTAAATACCTTGTGAATGTCAGTCCTCTCCTTCCACCATGTGGCTCCAGAGGATTGAACTCGGGTTGTCAGTCTCCATGACAAGCACCTTTGCCTGCTGAGCCATCTCTCTGGCCTGTCCAGTTTATCACTTGAGACAGTTTCATTGGTCTGGAGATCGCGGTTAGGCTGGCTAGACTGGCTGGCCAGCAAGTCCCGGGTCTACCTGTTGTAAGAATTCAGTCATTATGCTGGCCTGACCCTGTCACCTGGCAGAGTGCACTCAGGCAAGTACTCTGGTCAGCCCAGGGTTCCATGGCTACTGGTCTGCACGCAGGTGCAAAGGACCACTTTAAAGTAAAGACTCCGCCCACTCACGCTCTCCTTCCGACTCTCTCTCTCTCTCTCTCTCTGTCTCTTTCATTCCTGCTGTTCTCCTGGGGCAGGCAGGACTTTCCCTGTCTCCCTCTTCTCTTCTGTCCTCTCTCTGTCTATTCACCTCTTTTCTCTTTCCATCCCTCCCTCCCTTTCTTTTTTTTAAAAAAATTTTTTTAAAGATTTATTTATTATGAACACAACACCCTGCCCCCGTGTACGTCTACACGCCAGCAGAGGGCACCAGATCTCATTACAGATGGTTGTGAGCCACCATGTGGTTGCTGGGAATTGAACTCATGACCTCTGAAAGAGCAGTCAGTGCTCTTAACCTCTGAGCCATCTCTCCAGCCTCCCTTTCTAATAAAACTTCCTAAGCTCTGTCTGCCTGGCATGTTTGTCATGTGACCCCCTTCCCCCGTGGTCACCCTCGCCTGCCATGAACTCCACCAAGGTTCTCCTAGCACTTTATCCTAATTCCTGTCTCTGCCTCCCCAGCGCTGAGATTATAAATGTGCGCCCACACACCTAGCTTTTTCCATGTGGGCTCTGGGGATTGAATTCAAGCCTTCACGCTTGCAAAGCAAAGTCTACAAACTGGGCCATCCCCGAGCCCTTGTTTGTTGTTTCAAGACTTGAGGAGTGGTTTGGTGTATAGCAAAATCCAGTTGGTGCACGTACATACATTGCATCAACTTTGTAGGCTTGCACTTGTTCTAAGAGTAATTCTTTTGCTAGATTCCCCAGGGTGGTCTGGATGGGAAATGTCCCCCACAGGCTCACGCGTTTGAATGCTTGGTCCCCAGGGGTAGAGCTGTTTGGAGAGGTTATGGAATCTTTAGGGCAAGGGGCCTTGCTGGAGGAAGTAACGGCTTTGAATGTTTATAACCTGGCCAGACTTCCATTCACCTTTTCTGTTTTCTTGTGCCGGCAAGATGTGATCAATCAGTTTACATTCACCTGCTGCCATGCTGCCCTGGCCATTACGGACTCACCCTCTGGAACCATAGGTAAAAATAAATTTCATTTCTAAAGTTGTGTCTTTTGTCACAGTAACAGAGACAAAACTAGTCCAGCCCTGCAGAAGACCAGGCTAAAAATCAAAATGTGAACGTTTACTAAAGGTCCATGTCACCAAGCTGAAGCCAAGCTGTTTATCATACCCTCTGAGAAAGCAGAATCTGAGGGAGCACAGCCAAATAAACAGGAGGCCAGGTCAATTGTCACTATAAGAAGTTCCCAGGCTTTAACTCCTAGTCAACAACCTCTACCTGGAAGTAACCCGATGTTTTATTGCCTGTCTCCCAGGTGCTTCATACAGAAAACAGCTTTGAAACAACCTTCTACAGGTTTCTGCTTTCTTCGGCCTTTTTAAATTTATTTTTTTTTATTCATATTTTTTTGTCTATCAACCTGCTTACTCCCTGGCCTCTGACAGATTGCTCTACAATAAAAACAAACAAACAAAAGCCAGCTACACTAAATTGTCATCACTTTAGACTTTGCTAATGTATTCATCCATTTGCCCAATTAACAAATGTTTATTGATCCTCATCCGGTGGTATAGGCCTGTCAGCTCAGCTACCTGGAGGCTGAGACAGGAAGATTCCAAGTTCAAGTCCTACCTGGGCTGCAGAGTGATTTGAAAGCCAGCCTGGGCAAGTTAGTAAGACACTACCTCAAAATAAAAGTCAGGAGAGGTTGGGGGTATGTCTCAGTAGTAAGTGCTGGCCTAGTTTGTGGGAGCCCCTGGCTTTAATCCCCAGGACTGAGTACCTCCCAGCTCACTGTGCATAAAGGCCACACACAGAAGGAGGCTGTGCTGTCCCTGGAGCTAAGGGTACAGCCTAGGCCTCTGACAACCAGGAAGTGCTCAGAAACTTTACATCTAATAAACATATGAATTGGAATAAATCCCCAGGGGACAATTATAGAATCTGGGCTTTTAAAAGTGCAGACTGTTCGACTCAGCAATTCCACTTCTAAGAATTTAATTGAAGGAAATATTTTCTGGATGTGTGCAAAAAAAAAACTTAATTACAAGAATGTCCTCTCATTGCCTTGCTTATGGTGGCTTCATTTGATTTGGTAGGTTTGAAAGCCCCTTACTCGGTGCAAAATAACCTGGTGCAGGTAATTCTGGTCCACTCTGGAGTAGTTTAGTGGTTGTTGCTTGACACAAAATATTTAGCCATTGTGATGGCTTGCTTATAATGTCAACATGACAGAATCTGGGAACTCACTGGAGACAAGCTTCTGGGCATGCCTGTGAGTGTTGCTAGATTGGATGGACAGAGGTGAGAAGGCTTGTCAGCCCAGCTATCAGGAGGCTCACTGCACGGCACCATTCATTCTATAGGCTGTGGTTCCTGACTGAATAGAATAGAGAAGGTAAGCTAAGCATCAGAATTCAGCCTGTCTCTGTCTCTTTATCTCTGTCTTGTCTCTCTGTCTCTGTCTGTCTCTCTGTCTGTCTCTCTGTCTGTCTGTCTGTCTGTCTGTCTGTCTGTCTGTCTGTCTCTGTCTCTGTCTCTGTCTCTCTCTCTGCTTCCGCCATCCTTGCCGACAGAGTACAGGGCCTTAAAGGCCTGACCACCACACAGGCCCTTGGCTTCCTGACTGTGGATACTGCTTCAAGTTCCTGGTGTCCCAGATACCCCACAATGAAGGATGTGCTCTCATGCTGTGAGCAGAAATAAATCTTTCTTTTTGAAGTTGCTTTGTCTGGCATTTTGTCACAGCAAGAAAACAGGGAGTTAATGCAATTAATTTTAGAGAATTTGAAATTTTATTTGCTCCTTTTACAAAACGTCCGAGTTCAATGAAACCCAAATAAAAAGTGGAAGGATATAAGTGATTACATAAAATTACCATCTGATCTCTACAGGCACATTGTAGCACACATATGCAGCACCCCCACCCCCCACCCCCACTTAATACATACATGCACAATAATAATAAAGTTAATAAAGTTACTTTCATCCAATCAAGTACACCCTGGCTTGCTATGAGGAAGCAATATGCTATGTTTATCAACAAAGCATTGGTTAAATAGTATTTGGTCCCATGTTAAAAGATGAAAATAATAACATACAAATAGCAAAAAAGTCAGAAAAGATATCCACCCTGGTGTTAGCAATGGTCTTTTGTTTTGTTTTTCATTTTTTCAAGACAGGGTGTCTCCATGTAGCTCTGGCTGGCCTTGAACTCACAGAGATCCATCTGTCTTCTTCTCTGGACAGAGTGCTGCGATTAAAGGCATGTACCACCATCACCTGGAGTAACTTGGCGATTTCTCCCACCTTGTTCTATTTCATTTTAAGTTATTGTTAGTGTGTGTGTGTGTGTGTACCATGACACCTATATGGAGGTCAGAGAACAATTTCAGAAGTTGATCTCTTTCCACCTTTTACACAAATTCTGAGGATTAAACTCAGGTAGTCTGGCACGTGTGACAAGTGCCACCTTGCTGTGCCTTTTCTTTCTTATTTTTCAGTTTTTCTAATTTGTCTGAGAAGGAAAGGCTTCACTATGAAAAGAGAACGTATAATCAGGGCTGGAGATGAGACTCAGGGGTGGTTTCACCCCAGCACTAATAAATAAGCAAACAAAGCCTGGGGAAATATCTCAGTAGATAAAGAGCGTGCTGTGCAAACACAAGGATCCGAGCTCAGTGTCCAGAATCCTTGTAAAAAAGCATGGTGTGGTAGCTCATGTTTGTCATCCCAGGACTGGGCAGGTAGAAATAGGAGGATCTCTGGGGCTACTGCCCAGTTACTCAAGCCTAATGGGTGAGCTCCTGCCCAGTGGGAGACCCTGCCTCAAAAATTGGGTAGATGACATCACTGAGGAACAACACTGGAGGTGTGACCTTCATACATGCAACTGCACACACAGGAATGAGTAAATACACAATAAATTAAATAAATAAATCATTAATATCTTCCAGCCAAAGAATATCTAAGAATATAACTACTGACTAAAAAGTTGGTGTTATTACTATTATTTCTCTTTCTGGAGCTGAGGTTTGAATGAGGTTTTCACATGAACACTCTACCACAAGTTGGGTGACCACTTGTTGCTGCAGAAGTTACCATGTATAGAACCATGCAGCATGTTAGGGTTAGAAAAGGCAAGTGCAAGATCTTGGCTTAGTTTGGGTAACCTAGGGATGGTGTAAGACAGCAGGCTCTCTGGAGACCAGCTGCTGTCAGAGAGTGAAGGACTTAAAGAAAGGATGTCACTAGGAAGCTTACCTATGTGCAAAGAAGAATAAAGCAAAATAAACACACTGACGAACAGTGGTACCCCAGCTTATCAGAGAGGAGAGAGGTGACCTGGTGGGGGGTTTACTTTGTCTGACTTTGTTACCCCGTGAGGCTGTCTGTCAAAGAGAATGCTACAGCATCACTGAGCTAGAGAGCTCCCATGTTAGATGTCACCGTTACTATTTCTCTGTGTAGCAATAAGAGCAGGAAATTGGCTTTGGCTGGGCAGTGGTGGCACACACCTTTAATCACAGCTCTCAGGAGGCAGAGGCAGATGGATCTCTGTGTGTTTGAGGCCAGCCTGGTCTACAAAGCAAGTTCCAGGACAGGGCTACACAGAGAAGCCTTGTCTCAGAAACAAACAAAAGCCAACAGTAGCAAAAGAATAGGAACTTGGTTTGTACCTCTAAAGAATTCATTCTGGGCTGGGTGTATGGTTCCGTGGCAGAGCACTTGCCTAGCATGCCCAAGACTCCGGGCTCAATCGCCAGTGACCTCCTACCCCCAACACACACACTACCCCACTTTATTTTCAGTAGCAGAGTCTTTGGTTTGTTTAATCACACTCTCCTGAGAAGTTTTAAGAACCAAGATTCATCAGTCACCTTTATGTGTATTGTGAATCTTGAGCACTCTAGATAAGATGTGGAATAATGAACACTGGGTTTGTTTCCAACTTTTGAGTGAGGGTTGCTTAGGTTTCTTCCTTCTTAATCTAGTTCCAAACAGGTTCTAAGTGAAGGGAAGTACTGTGATGCTGAAAACCAAGAAAACCCTAAGAGAATGAAAGGAAACAAGAGTTTGCTGGAAGGTGCGTAAGAGGCTGGCAAGTTGACTGCAGGATGCGGCTCAACAGTAGTGTGCTCACCTAATTTTCGCAGCCTTGGTTTTGATCTGCATCACTGGGGAAAAGAAAAAGAAAGAAAAACCCAAAAGAAAAGTCACTCCAGGCAAAATTTCCCCTTGGAACATAAAATCTTTGTATAAACATAGTAACCGAAAGGTTTTATTATTGATGAACTCAACATTTCAACCACACTGACAGCTTAATCAATTTGCCTCTGGCCAAATTGCTCTTGATCAAATTGCCCGCTGTGATTTATACACTAGAACATTGGAGATAACCTGACCCCCCCCCCCCAAGAGGGTCACCAAAGAAACCTAAATAAATTGTGGGTCATTGACACAACAAGCACCATGTGTGCATTGAGACTGACATCCTTAGACACTTCTGAAAGGGATAAATGAACCTTTCTAAACATTTAAAAATAGTTACAGATGCCAATCAGCCCAATTAGTTATGACCACACAGCAAGCTCCAGGCCTCGGACCAGCAGGGAACCACACTCCTTCCTCTTAAAGACAGACAGACACACACACACACACACACACACACACACACACACACACACACATACACACACACGGATAAGGTGATGGTTGGGTCAATAACATGCTTGCTATGCAAGCTTGAGAACCTGAATATGATTCTCAGAAAGCACTTTAAAGCCAGGCCATGGTGGCCCACGCCTTTAGTCCCAGCACTGGGGAGGCAGAGGCAGGCAGATCTCTGTGAGTTCCGGGACAGCCAAGGCTACACAGAGAAACCCTATCTGGAAAAACCAAAAAAAAGGAAGAAAAAGAAGAAGAAGAAAAAAAAAAAGAAACCCCTTTAAAAGTTGGATAAGGTGGCCTGCACTTGTAAAGCCAGCAGAGACAGGGGAATGGATTGCTGACACACTCCAGACAGACTAATGAGGAACTTGTCTCAAAAAATTCAGCACAAGACTTTTCACATATGACACCACACCTACAAACACACATGAACACACCTGCCTTCACACACTCACCACACTATGCATTTGCTCCTTCAAACCTGTTTCCTAAACCTTTTGGCTAGCTGTCTCAGAACATGCCTATCAAATGTTTCAAATGGTGGAAGTGACTCCAGGATATTCAGATCAATAGCTCACATCAACCCAGGCACAATGTGACCAGCCATCATGGCCTCCTTTCTCGAAGGTGGTTTTTTTTGGGGGGGGGGGGGCAGTTTCAAGACAGGGTTTCTCTGTGGCTTTGGAGGCTGTCCTGGAACTTGCTCTGTAGACCAGTCTGATCTCTAACTCACAGAGATCTGCCTGCCTCTGCCTCCCGAGTGCTGGGATTAAAGGCGTGTGCCACCACCACCTATCTCGAAGGTGTTTTTTTTTGAATGGCCTTATTAAGGTATATTTGGGAGATGGTGTTCTATACATACTAAAGGACACAACAACAAGGAGAGTGTTCTGGTGAAAGCTCCACCCCCAGCCCCTGGCACCCATATACGAGTACAGAATGTCTGGGTGAAAGCCCACCTCTCCCTCTTCCCAGACCCTGCCCCTCAAAGAGCTTGCCTAACAGCAGCCCCTCCACATAGATGCCTTCCACTGGCAGTTCCTCCCTGGAGATGGCCAGGACCATGCCTACCGGCTATTCTAAGACCCAGGCCACAGATCTGCCATGTGTGCCTTCGTGTTCTATCCCCTGCCTTCCTGCGGGCCACCCGGGAGTGCTCTGCTTTGCATTGCCCTGTTTATTAAATTTGGATTTATTAATTTGGTTTGATTTGGCTTATTGCATCGGCAGCGGAGGAACCCAGCAACTGAGGATCCAATACTTAACAGAGAGTTTTTACACATTCACATACCCATGTAACTGCAGCCACAGTCAAGATGCATATAGCTACCCCCATCTAGAAAACAGATCTGCTTCCTGTTGCTACAGATTAGTTTGCATTTTCTACAGTCTCGTATTATAGCCAGCACTCATACATATTCTTTTTATATCACCTAATATGGTGATCCCTCAGCTGTACTTCTACACACAGATGTCCCATGTTCTGTTTACATGCCTCTTGGTTGATGGACACTGCTGTTTCCAGTTCAGGATGATGACACACTTATTCACAGCTCTCTGTGTACACATATACTTGATTTTCTGTTGGGTGACTGCCTAGGAGGAGAGGGATTGGATTCTATGCTTATGACTAAGGTTCTGAGAAACTGCCAGACTGCTTTCTGGCACCTGGCCCCAGCCTTTTCTTTCTCAGTTTCCTTAAATGTTATTAATTCCACAGGTATTTATTGAAACCAACAAAAGCAGCTCACGTGGGTCCTCCCCTTCAACCCCACTTTCCAAACCGGGACATCATGGGAGAGATCCATTGGTTGTCTCTGTCCTGCTTGGTTCCTGGGAGATCCTCTGCAGACAGCCCTGAAGTTCCTGCCTGGGTAACTCTGCCGTTTTCATTCCTGTGTGAGGGTCTGGATTTTTTTTTCCTTCTGGTGCCAAGGATTGAATCCAGGGCCTCTTACTTGCTAAGCATCAGCTCTACCACTGACAGTGGGCACAATATGACCAGCTGCCTCAATAGACTATACCCCACAATGTAAAGAAGAACCAGGGATCAGTAGCTGGCATTTTCTACATCAGCAATGCACTGGCTGGTACAAGCTCACAGAGGCCTAGCAACTCACAGGAGGTGGGGAAACTCCATTCTACAGTCATTTATGCCATGTCACAATGATGTCTTCCTGGTTCCAAGACATCTACAAAGAATGCCACAATACAAGCCCATGCTCCTAACTGTACATATGAAATCCACCACCATCTACACCTGAGATCTCTTCTTTACACTTTCTCTTCCTCTCTGGTTGTCACAGGGACTTTACTCCGGGCACAGCATCATCCTTCATTCATGCATCCAGTACTCAGGGACTCTTTATTCAGACTTAATGTATGCAAGGCTGTGTGCTCAGCCCTGGGGATGCAGCCCTCAACAGCCGCAGCCCATCCTCCCCTGAAGAATCTGCTGTTCTAACAAGAGGGATGAATGTTACTCAGACGTGTCAGTAGTCAATTCCAGCTTAGTGTCAGGAAAGTATTCCAGTGTGTCAAGAGCTTACTAGCTATCCACAAGGTCCTGAGAGTGGGCTGTAAGCCAGGCACCTTCCAGGGTGTGCTGGCTAACAACTAGAAACAAGCCATAGTCATCTGAGAGGAGGGAACCTCAATTCAGAAAATGCCTCTGTAAGATCAGGCTGTAGGCAAGCCTGTAGAGCATTTTCTTAATTTGTGACTGATGTGGGAGGACCCAGCGTGTTGTGGGTGGTACTACCATGGGCTGGCGATCATGGATTCTTTAAGAAAGCAGACTGAGTAAGCCATGGTGGTCACCTGCCTCCGGGGTTCCGCTATTGAGTTCCTGTCCTTCCCTGCGTTGTTTTTGGTCATGGAGTTTCATCACAGAAATAGAAACCCTACGACACAGGGTGATAGATGTGACTGCTCATGGCAGGTGAGGCTTATCTCTCCCACTCACGCCCTTCATGGGGACAGGAGTGGGGTCGGGGGAAGCCTTTCTGTTCTGGGGAAGAATGTTTGCAGTGAGTGCTATGTGAGCTGCTCAACCTTACATGTCCTTGCGTTAGTAGGAAGGCAGTGCTTATTTCAAGCATACGTTTTACCAATGACAGTTACTGACTTAAGGGCTTAACCTGGTCAGGCATCTTAGATACTTTGTATCATTCAGTCACCTCAATAACCCCAGAACAATCCCCTTCCTTATTGTCTTTAAGCCACTAAAAGCCAAGCCCAGGGAGATGGAAGAACAAGGAGTTTGTTTGAGATTGAAGGGATACAATCAGCCTATGATAGGGGAGTTGGGGTATGACAGGTGTAAAAAAAGTGAACCCCATGGCCACTGGGGAATTCTGGGAAATGACATAGGGGACGCATTACTGAACCCCACACTCAAAGGATGAAGGGGTTCTTTGGGATACCGGCTGAGACTGCATGCCTGGACGGCACCGGCTGCATAGCAGTACTAAGTTGCAAATAGCATGATGAGGAGAGAAGGCCTGCTACTCCCACAGAACAGATAAGGGGAGGAAGGCCTGGAGAAACAGATCCAAGGTCATCATTTAGACAGTACCAGAGACAAGGTGATATAGAATGTTCCCAGCTCTAGCAGAACACAAGCTGCCCCAGCAGATGCCTCGTTGTTCTGTTTCCCTCTTAGAACGGCACAAGGTAAAGAGCCTGCCGGAGATGTTGCAAGGGTTTCCTATCTGAGGAGTCTGAAGGTTGCAGACAGATGACTCAGGAGTTCAAGGCCAACCTGGGCTACCCGAGAGCCTGTCTTAAAGGAACAAATTCTCATCACAGAATCCGGGGCTAAGGAGTACGTTCAGTTGCCAGAGTGCCTGCCTGTCCAGTGTACAGAGCCCTGAATTTCATCTGTGATGCTCCACAAACAGGGCACAGTATCACAAGTCTACAACCTAGCAATCAGGAAGCAGAAGCAGGAAGATTATAAGTTTGGGTTTACATAGCAAGTTTGAGGCCAGCCTGAACTACACAAGACCTTGTTTTTAAAAAGCAAACTCCAAAGTTGGCCTCTTTGCTCAATAGCAGTCTCTCTCATCAGACTTCAGAGTCATTTCGTGAAGCCCTCAGAGCCCCTCAACCCTATCGTCTCCTGGCCATTTTGAACACAGTGAAACTGAGGCACCATTGGCTCATAGTTTCTCATGAAGCTGAGGACACAGCCGTATTTACAACGGTAGACCGTCCAACAAAATCCAAATGCCCCTCAAATCCCTTTTTCCTGCTCCATGAAATTCCTATAACTCAATTAAAGAGGGTACAAAACTCAATCAGTTTACATGGTAACAGAAAAGGACAGGGCTGCACATGAAATATCCCCCCATCTGTGGCAAAGGGCACGGCCTACACACTTGGAAATCACAGGCGAAGGCCCTGGGGATTTGTTTTTCTTTCTCTGACCCGGGTACTCTGATCTCTCACTTAACCTCTGACCTCTTCAATTCAGATAACCAGGGAACTGCAGCTGGGGCTGGGGCAGCTCTGACCTCCCTGCTCGCTGGTCATGGGGACAGAACAATGGTGGGCAGAGACAGGTCAGGACAGTGGCTGGTGGGGGCCAGTCCTCCAGGGGACTCTGTTCTATAATCCTCCCTCCATTCCCACACCCCAGGCTCCTAACTCAGACCCCAGAGGCCGCTCCTTACAGCTAATGCCGTTTGGGGAGACATTAAAGAGGCATCAAGACCTTGTCCTGAGTCCATTCAAAACCCTCAGGCTCAGCCTGGGTCTCGCCAGTTTCCCCTCCCCCACAAGATAGGTCTTTTCAAAACCAGACCCAGAGTCCGGGTCTTCACGGCAGCCTCTTGGAGGTGGGTGGGAGCCACTTGTTTGAAATTGAGTCAGTCATTGTCATTAAGCCATATATTATCCTTCTCGCCAGTGGAGCTGGGAGAGGACTTTTCAGTTCCCCGTAGGAATCTCCAGAGCCAGAAAGTCTGAATCCAGACCGTGCAGGTTCCGGGGCCACGCCCCCTACATCCCCCCAGCCCTACCCCCACCCCGCTTCTCTTCAATCCCACACTATCGGGGAAACTGCCGAGATGAGTTTTAAACTTCTGCTATTCACTTATAAATGAGAAGGACTTTGGCCGCACAGCCCAGCTCCCTCGGGTTCCCAAGCTGTGATAATACTGTGGTGACTGGCTGTAACCTGGACATCCAGCTCTTCAGACACATACCTCAAGGGGCAGGCTGCACTGGAGTCTTGGTTCCACGTGCACATGCGTGGGCCATTCACGCACTCATCTATTCATTCATCTCATCCTCTGGGAGCTGCTCCTGGCACAGGATAGCTTATGAGTAGCTGTCATTCATCCTTACAGCCAGCATTTATCAGACTCTCTCCCTCATGTGGGGGCCTGGAGAATAACTGCCCCGCCCCTGCCCTCAGCACACTAACACTGTCAGGAGTCTTGCCAAAGACGTCTCCAAAATGACCTGGGGAGCCACTTGCGTGTGTGCATCTAACCCGCAGCTGTGAAGACAGGACAGGAGGATCTTTGGGGCTTGCTGGCCAGCCAGTTTCAGCTGAATGATGAAGGTTTGGTGAGACACTTTGTCTCAAAAAACAAAGAGGAGACAAAGCTGGAGAGACCACTCAAAGGTTAAGAGTGCTTGCTGCTCTCACAGAGGACCTAGATTCGGTTCCCAGCACCCATGTGGCAGCTCACAACTGTCTGGTAACTTCTAGATCTGACACCCTCACACAGACATCCATACAGGCAAAATACCAATGTACGTAAAATAAGAATAAATAAATTATTTAAAACCCTTTGAATGGGAGCCCTGAGTCTTAACCCCAATTTGTTCTGTGTTGTTTTCATTCTCAGGCAAACTCCCAGAAACAGAATCTCTTATTTGGTAATCCTAGTACAAGGGGGAATTTCTCTTTACAAGAAGCCCCACCCAAGTGCCCAGGGCCTAGCTCAGTTGACAGGGTGCTTATCCAGGATGCATGAAGCCTTGGGTTCAAAACCCAACCACACATAAACAAAATGTGGCAGTTCATACCCCAGATCCCAGTACTAGGGAGGCAGAAGGGTCAGGGGCAGAGGCTCAAGGTCTTCCTCAGTTACATACAGAATTCAAAGCCAGCCTGAGTCACATGAGCCCTGTCTCAAAAAAAGTTCAAGGCTGACTCTCCCTGGGATAAGCTGATCTCAACCTCACTGCTGAACCTCTCTGTGTCTGGTGGAGGAAACATGATTGGCTGGCTAAACCTAAGTGGCATGTGTCCTGGGACCTGGGTGACTAAAGATGGGGAAGGATTTTTCTTAAAGGGAATGTAATCCTGGAACCAAAATAGGAACAATGAGTAGGTCAGAAGCTAGTGACATGGAGAGACCCCTCCCTCCTACCTATCCCCAAAAGCTCTTTGAACAAAGCATACTCTGTCAGTGTGGGACCAGGGCACAGTGTCACATGTCTCAGTTCCAGAACTTGGGAGGCTGAGGCAGGAAGATCTCAAGTTCAAGGCCAGCCTGAGCCTTGTGTCAAAGAAACCAAACCGGGCTGAGGAGATATGTTAGTCAGTCAAGTGCTTGCCTCGCAAGTATAAGGATGTACATTTGATCCTCAGAAACCATGTGAAACAAACAAAAGCCAGCTGCAGTGACAAGCATGGGAGGGAGAGACAGGCGAATCCTTGGGACTCATTGGCCATCAGTCTAGTCTCTGGGTGTGTTCCAGGTCAATGACTGACCTTTCTCTCTCTGTTAAAGTTTATTTAACTTTATTTTATGTGCATGAAAATGTCAGATCCCCTGGAACTGGAGTTAAAGACAGCCTTGAGCTGCCATGTGGGTGCTGGGAGTTGAACCCCGGGTCCTGTGGGAGAACAGCCAGTGCTCTTATTCGCTAAGCCATCTCCGCAGCCTGAGGGACCCTTTCTCAAAGACAGGAGGACACCACCTGCAGAATGACATTCAAGGTTTTCCATCTGTCCTCCACCAGCTCCTGCATGAGAATGTGCTCCCAGTATCCCACATGTATACCTGAACCCAGACATGTGTGGCCGAACACACACACACACACACACACACACACACACACACACACACACTATAGAACCCCCATCAGTTCTGGGTGAGCAAACTCTCAGAGGTCACTTCTGCCTCTCCGTGGCTAGGACTCTGGCCAGTACCACCTATCACCATGAGTGTCTTGATGTCACCATCACCATCACTGACCGCCCGTACCACTTTCCTTATCTGCCGGCAGGCATCCACAGACTTGCAGCCCTGCCTTCTGCTGTCCAGACCCCTGATTCCTTTCCCAGATTTAACCACTGAAATTTAATGCTGAGCACGGCAGAAGCCTCAGATTGGCCCAGCCCTCGGTCAGGTTGACACTCCTGACTTCCAAGTTGCTTCTCTGATCTTGTGAACATCACTTCGGTGCCAGCACAGCTTCCTTTCAGTCCTCCAACCCCGCTGCCCGGGCCCCCACAGTCATCCTTCAGCAGAGCCCATTTTCTATAGTCCTGACCTCCTTGCCATGCTTGCACCCAATCCTAATTCCTCCCCCAGGCTTTCTTAGCTGCAGCCTGTGCCCCCTCCCCCGCAGGACCACTTGCTTGAATAACGGTTGTGGTATGTGTTTCTTCCTGCTTCTCTGTCCTTGCCCAAACTCTCCCCCTACCTGACATTATTTGCCCAAATATACATGAAGGCCTACTATACCTCAGAGACCTGGAGTGGAGGCTATGAACTCCCTAATAGAGACACTCTGACAAAGACAGACAAAGCACTCAAACCCGGCTGCTCGGAGGAAGACTCCCGGAGGACGGAAAGGAGGAGGGGGTGATCTAGGGCTAAGGGGTATGACTTTCATGAAGTCCCATGCCGAGATGTCATCCCAGGGCTGGGGTCACAAGTCTGAAAGTGCTCTATGTTGTCTGAGCTCAGTGCTTCCTGGGTGCTGGTCACTGGTTACCCCTTCTGTGCTTCATGTCTTCTCTCCCGCCACTGGCCGGCATGAGGCTGCTGTGTAGAAACTGCAGTTCAGAGGGGAGTCACCTGGCTTGTGAGCAGCAGAGCTGGGCTGGTCTCTCTGGTCACCACTGCACACCCAATCCCACCCCTTGCTAGCCGGCACCTGCCCCACACCAACCACTCACAGAAGGCCTGGGCTAGGAATGAGGGGCTATCCTTCTAAATGACCCGCCACCCTCGCTCTGTCTACTGCTCTGCATAGGGTGGAGGCTAGGATACCGAGAGACACTAACAAGAAGTAAATACACAGGAAGCCATTAGCACAAGGCAGGCACAGGGGCAAGTCACAACGAACTCATAAGCGAGTCACTATGTCACTTCTCTGCTGGAGCAGAGATAAATAGAATAGGAGCTGGAGAGACGCTCAGCAGTTAAAAAGAGCACTTGTTCTGGAGGCTTCCATTCCCAGCACACACATGGTGGCTCACAACCATCTGTCAACACCCGTTCCAGGGGATCTGAAGCCGTCTTCTGACTTCCACAGGTATCAAACACACGCATGGCCCACAAGCATACACACAGGCAGAACACTCATGTATTTAATAAAAGTAAATAAAACTAAAAGAGAAAACAGACTCAAGTGCAGGCCCCTCAGGGCCTCTAGGCACGATCTCTCTCTTGACAGACAGGGAGGGCGTTTGGCTGCAGACCCCCTCTCTCTCTACAGCCAGTCCTCTCTGGCTGTTCTGTCTTTTAACTTCTCTGACCACAGTTTCCCAGGGACCATGACAGATGGGTCCAAACCATGGGTTCAGCAAGCCATATTGGATGCTGGCTATTTGTCAGGCCTAGGGTAAGGAGATGGGCATATAAGGGAAACGAGCTCAGTGAACTCCGGGAGTTGAATATGTTCTATCAGGGAAATGCACACCAACACACACTTTTGCACACAGTCAAACTTCCGAACAGGATAAGCAGGGTAAATAAAATAGAGCGGGGTAGAGAGAAGAGAGCTGTGCATGATGAACTACTCAAGAAGGGCTGTCTGAAGAGATAATCCAAGGTCGCCTACCTAGTCAGGGAGGGGAAGACTTTGCAGCCCATAGGAAGAATACAGCCAGCCGGAAGCTCTGGGGAAAGTGACTGAAGAACGTGCATTAGGTACAGAACGGCTGGTGGGACTAGAATATGCAGAGCAGAGAGAATGGGAGTGGGAGGAACCGTGGGAAAGTTGAAGGAACTGAGCTACTAGGCTGACTTGGGAGCAGAAGGCTGGTTCGCCTCAGGGAACAGAGGCTACCACGGGATCTGGGGCTTCTACACAGGTACATACGGTAATTCTTTCCCACCACCTCTCGCAACAGCAGCGACTGGAGCAGCCGGCACTATATGAATTGATAGTCAGAAGCTGTTTAAGGGCCCGTGATTGAGGAGATGATCTCAGATAAGCTGCTCCGGTTTTTTAAAAAAAGGCCAACAGCTGCCTGGTTCCACGTCAGCGCCGCGGTAGCGGCTGCTCTGCGGCTCGCCTCCCTCCCCACCAGTAACCCCGGAGGAGGGAGCTCCCCCGCACTCTGGGGGAGGGATAGCCCCTTCAGTGACAGATGAACAAGAGGGCGGTGGAAAAGGCAATAGCCGGGGCTGAACATGTCAGTTTCCTGTTCTTCATGTGCGGGTCTCAGCTGTGAATAACGATTTCACAGAAAGCTTGGGTTGGAAGAACAGGGATTTGAGGAGACATGGACTCATCCCAAAGCAAAGGATGGGAACCCCCCAGGGTTCATGTAAAGCACTTCGGGCAGAATCGGTTCTTTCATCCAACATACTATACCACCCACCCACCCACCCACCCATCCATCCACCATCCACCATCCATCCATCCACCCACCCATCCACCCATCCATTTACTTAGTCGCTCGCTCAGTGACTGCAAATGAGTAACAGCTTGAGTTTTGACAGCTTTGGGCTGACAGATTCGGCCGCTTTGGCCACTTACTAGCTATGTGATTGCAGGCAATTCCCCTCCCCTCTCGGAGTCTCTGGATATTTACACCTGCCACTCAAGACTATCTAAGGATAATTAAAATAATACCCAGTAGAGACTGAGCTCAGAGCCTGGCAAGTACTCGAAAGCAATTGTTGTCTAGGCCAGATAGCTGCAGATGAGCTTCAGGGTTCTGCAATGCAGAACCTGGTAAGAGTGAAGGGACCGCAGCATGGAGGGGCAGTCAATAAATGCCCTGGGAGTTACAGACACGAAAACAGAAAGAAGCAGAAAGCTTTCTTCCTAGGGAAAGGACGAGGAAGACTCAGGGCACTTTGAGTGACATTTGAGCTAAGCCTTAAAGGATGGATAAGAACAGAGTCTTGTCGGAAAGGGTATAGGGCAGACAAAGGCATGCCCTTAGCACCTTTGCTGTGCTCAGAGTGGCTGGTGATCAAGTTATGTTCTTCAACAGGAAAACCGTTCAAGCTGCAGACCAGCACCTGTCTGCGCTGAACCACCAGGAGATTCCTAGACAGATCACAGAGGAGGCACTCAGGTTGGAGGGTCTTTGGTCTCGCTGAAAGAATAACTTTCTGCAGGTGCTGGGGGGAGAGGGCTCAGCGGCCAAAGTGCTTGACGAACCCAACACAAACCCTTGAGTTTGGGTTTGTTCCCAGAACCTACATTGAAAAGTCTGGTATAGCACAAACCCAGCACTAGGAAAGTAGAGACAGGAGGATCCCTGGCTTATTGGGCATCCAGTCTAGGCAATCAGTGAGCTCCAGGCTCGGTGAATGACCCAATCTCAAAAAATAAAATCAAAAACCGATTGAAAAAGACAACTATTATTGACTTGACTTCTGGCCTCTACATGCACACACACACACACACACACACACACACACACACACACACACACACACCATGCAGCAGATGCCCACATGTACACATAAACACTGAAAACAAATTTTAAAATGTTAAATTTATTTGTATTTGGCTGTGTATGTATGTGTATATACATGCAGTTGTTTGTAGAGGCCAGAAGAGAGCATCCCATTCTCTAGAGCTGCAGTTAGAAGTTGTGAGCTGCTCAGAGTGGGCACTGGGAACAAAACTCAGGAGGAGGAGCAAGTTCTCTTAAGCCTTGAGCTATCTCTCAAGCCACATAAATTAATTTTAAAAAGTCTTCCTGCAAATAAAGGAGGGCAAGAGAGGCAACTCTCCTATTTATCTAGGTCCATGACAAGGACCTACACTGGAACCTTAGTGGGGGACAGTCCAGAGCCAGAAGCCCCAGTGTGTGGGGAGCAGAGGGCAAGAGGCTGATCTGAAGGGTGTGTCAGGTACCTCTAGGGCCGATGTTGCAGGGTCAACTGTTCCAGAAGCCACAGTTAA
Organism: Mesocricetus auratus; assembly: GCF_017639785.1. NCBI lineage: Eukaryota > Metazoa > Chordata > Mammalia > Rodentia > Cricetidae > Mesocricetus > Mesocricetus auratus. Next base: position 161,327,724 of record NW_024429266.1, read on the forward strand.
GCCTCTTACCCGCTCAACTCATTCATTTCATTCTGGGTGTTTGTATGGTCCAGACACAGTACCCAATTTCATCTCTAGATGTGTATAAGCAGCCCAGGTCCTACGTTTCCCAGTCTGGTTCACTTGTGTAATTCTGGAAGCAGCCTCCACAGCAGGTTTTCCCCTCCTCTTCTCTGGTGCTCCCTTCCCTCCCTGTTTTCCTGCCCTCTCTGTTCCACCTCTAGTCCCATCTCCATGGCATGAAAAATCCCAGGAGCTCTGACTCTAGACCAGGTTCCCAGGAGCAGGTGAAGGAATGAGGAGTCCCGTGAAAGTGACCTGTGAGGAACTGGGGAGTGGGGCCCTGGGGGGCAAAGAGGCAAGAAGAAGGCCCCTTGGACTCCCTCCTTCAGTGGAGTGATAGAACTTGGCGGCTTCAGCATCAGAGCCACTCCCATCCGACAGACAGTGAGGGAGCCAAGACAGTTGTGATTTCCTGGTCACATCCAGCTGGCACCCAAAGCATGAGGACAACAGCCCCCGACAGAGACTCAGGGACAACGGAGCACAGGTGATTAGGGTGGAGAGCTGACAGCATCCTCTACACTCTCCAGATGATCACAGGCCAGACTGAATGGAGGCTCCTAAGACATAATAACAGTAATAACGGCGGACCGACACCTATGCTTTACACGGTACTTCACGCAAAGCACGGCCCTACAGAGCGACTACGGATCATCTCACTTACCTACTGGTGACTGCTGCTTCATGCTTTCCTAACTCCTCTAGCCTCGGCCCGTGCAATACTAATATTTCTTTGATCTTTCCAATTGCAGGTGAAGCAACTGTTAACTTGTGTCATAACAGAAGCTAAGAATACAGAATGGGAAAAGAGCCTCAGGAAAGACTACATGGGGACCTACCTACTACTCACTGCCTGGAAGGAAGACACCTATTCCCAGACATCCCACTACATCCTTTTGGGACCTGAAAAGCTCTATACAACTGGGCTGGGGGTGTATCTTAGTCAGAGAGTCCTTGCCTAGCAGGCATGAATCCCTGGATGGTTGGATTCCCTACCTTGCATAAGATCAGCCATGGCAGTACACACCTATAATTCTAGTGCTTAGATCATCCTTGGCTACATAGAGTTTTAGTCAGCACCTATGGGCTACATGAGATCTTGTCTAAAGTAAAAATATTTGTACAGTGTATTTAAAGAACAAAATCCTATTGACAGAATTTCATGGTGATTCGGGACCCTTTAAGGGATACTCTGAAGCATACTTGAGTTGTAGCTGACTCTTGAATGCATCCCTGTGTTAAAAAGTAAGTCTAGGTGCTGTGGGATAATCCTTCTGTATGCTGTGAATTTGCATTATTCTCCCTGGTTGATAATAAAGCTGACTAGGCCTATAGCAAGGCAGAAGAAGGCTAGGTGGGAAAGCCAAACTGAAAAGAAGGGCAGAGTGAGGGAGATGAGAGACCAAAGGATCAACATGTGCTAGAGGACATGTAAAGCCATGAATAGAAATGGGTTAATTTAAGTTGTAAGAGCTAGTTAGTAGCAAGCCTGAGCATTTTGTGATTAATATAAGATTTTGTGTGATTATCTGGAACTAGGTAGTTGAGGCAGAAATGTTCTGCCTCCATCTATCCATCTACATCTAGGGGTTGGAGAGATTCCTCAGCAGCTAAGAGCATATATTGCGCTTCCAGAGGAATGGATTTCAATTCCTAGCAAGCATGTTAGATGGCTCACATACTCTCTCTCTCTCTCTCTCTCCCTCTCTCTCTCTCTCTCTCTCACACACACATACACACACACACACACACACACACACACACACACACACACACACACGAAGTGAAATAAAAAATTAAGAGTAAATCTGTAATTGGGCATTGTGGCACAGACCCTTAAACCCAGCATCCAGGGAGCAGGAAGATATGTGTAAGTTCAAGACTAGTCTATCTACATAGTGAGTTCCAGGACAGTCATAGTTACATAAGACCCCATCTCAAAAAAAAAAAAAAAAAAAAGAAAAGAAAAAAATCAGTCTGTAATATAGTCTCAATACACAGGCACAGAGAGGGGGTGTATCTTGCTCAAGGTCGCCTAGCTAATTGGAGAAAACAACAAGAGCACGACCCCAGGCCATGTAACCATCGGAAGAGTGAGTGCTTCCAACTGAAAGGCTACAAAGGGTCTGACAGATTGAAGGGGGACTCTGTGTGTCACTCCTAGAAGAGTGCTGTAGCAGCCTCAGAAGGAAGACAAGCCTTATCTGTCATCCACCCAGACTCACAAAGGTCTCTGTGGCAGTGTCTGCCTGTTCTGCTCAGGCTCCCCCTGCCTCTAGCTCAATTGTTGGCCTCAAGAGTAGCAAAGGAAGCAGAATAGTGAGTAGTCATGAGCTTCTTGAATCTCATACTCTTGGAGAAAAGCTCCTTCTACCAGGAACCCCCAGCTTGTGGAGTGCTTCTCCTGGAAGTGGGTTACTATTTCAAAATATGTGAAAATGAACAGTCCTTCCCACATCTCCAGTATCCTAGAGCAGAGACCAGAAAATCATGGTCAGTGGGTCAAATCACTGGCTTTGTTAATAAAGTTTTATTGGTACACAGCTGTGTTGTCTATGGCCACTCTCAAACTGGCAGAATTAGCTAGCTGCAATAGAGACTGTGTGGTCTATAGAGCCTAAAATATTTACTAGCTGGCTGTTTACAGAAAAAGTTTGCCAACCCATGGGTGTTATTTCTGGGCTTCTGCACATTCAGAGGTCTAAAATTGCTTATCAATTCTTCAGCACTTCTTTTGAATCCAATCATCAAATATTTATAGAAGCCTACTATATTAGAATATTCTCTTTTGGTTTCAAGGATGGAAAAACGCAATGGAAGTAGGCCTAAGTTAAAAATGGGGTGGGAAGTGGGGGGTGGTTATTGTCTTGTATAACTGAAAGCCCAGGGACTGAGGGATGGTAAGAATAGCTGAGTTCAGGAGCTCAAATCACAGCGGTGGAATAGGTTGGCTTCTCACTGGCTATGGGGGCACATGCCTGCAACTCTTGCACCTGAGTCAGAGGTTGGAAGATTGTTAGTTTCCACCACAGGAGTAGCCTGCCTCTGCTGCCAAAACAGTTACTGTAGGGAAAAGGGGCCAGCCAAAGAAACACACCCTGAGCAGAGCCAAAGAAATACAACCTGCAACCAGAACCAAAGAAATGTACCCTAACAAAGAAACACACTTTGTCCCTAGAATCAGAGCCAATGAAAGAAATATACTCTGACCCTAAAACTAGAGCCAAAAGGCTAAAAAGGACCAGAGAAAGAAACACACTTTGGCCCTGAAACCAGAGCCAAATCTGACCCTAACCCTGTGCAGAAAACTAACCAATCCTCAAGCAGGAGCTCTAGCCAATGTGAGCTCAGCGTTGAAATCTGACCAATCCCCACCCTGGAAGCCCTATATAAACCCTGTGGCTGTTCGTACTACCCAGAGTGGCAGAGGACAGCCACTCTCCTAGATTCTTCCCTCCCAATAAACCCCTTCGATGAGCTTCGGGTGAAGACCTTCTTTTGCAGCAGAGCAAAGAAGACCCTGGGCAGAGCAGAGCAAGCAGGGCAGTAACACTTTTGCTGGGGAAACCTTCCCCTAGCAGAGCAGAGTTGTTACACTCGGCTGTCCACTCCCGGAAGCAGAGCTGAACTGTAGCAACTTGGCCGGAGAACCCTCCTACTAGAACAAAACTGCTACACTGGGCAAACATCCCCAGCTGGAAGACCCTCTCCTGCTGGAGCAGAGCCCATAGGCTGGGAAGCCTTTCCCTGGAGTCCTTGGCTCCCGAGCTCCAGGATACCTTTCCATCTGAGCTGTGTAACACTCAGTATTCTGTGACTCCCGAGTGCCAGAATACCTGTCCCATCCGATCCTCCAAAATGCCTACAATTACATCATCACCTGTCGCCAGGTGCCTTTCATTGTTAGCTATGTGACATGTGCACCCAAAAAAGTGCCTGCCAGAGCACAGCTCACTCTCTTGTCCCTTGTCTCTCTTGCCTCTTGCTCCTCTCTGGCTCTTCTTTCCTCTCCTGCCTCTTCTTGTCCCCACTCCAACATGGCCTTGTACTCACTCTTTCACGCTCTTGCTCTCCCATGACTGGCAACCATGTGGAGTACACATCGTGTGATACATCTTAGTTCTAATGAGTTCTTTGTTCATTGTATCTCCTTTTAGACTAAGGAAACTAACAAAGATAGTCTGGGCTGTGCAGTGAGATCCTTTTGAAACAAGCAAACAAATAAAAAGATGCACAGGGCATGGCAGAGACGACAAGACTTCAAGTCCACTGCCAGATTACAAGAGACTCCCTTAGTCCATGCTGTCTGTCCTAGCTTGCTTTCTGTTGCTGTGATAAACCCCACGGCCAAATACAACTTGGGAGAAGAAAGGGTTTATTTTAGCTTACACTTGTAGGTCATAATCCATCCCTGAGGGAAGTCAAGGAAGGAATTCAAGGGGGAATGCTGCTTCCTGGCTTGTTCCCTGGCTCATGCTCAGACAGCTTTCTTATACTACCCAGACCCATTTGTGTAGGGATGGTGCTGCCCACCCAGGTCTGGCCCCTCCCATAGAAAAATCAAGTATTAATCAAGATAATCTCTTCTAGCCTGGCCATAGGCAAGGATGGCTGAATCAGTTCTTCAGGGAAGGCTCTTCCTTCCCAGCTGACTTTTGGTTGCGCCAAGCTGACAAAAGCTACCCAGGACACAAGTAGAGGACCTTGACTGCCTGTTCCTGAAGCATCCCTAGCCAGACTTTTAGTGACTGTTACTTATTACTAATCTGCAAGGTCAACTAAGCCAGTTTCATACATGGCTGAAATCTAGGGCAAGAGGCCAAACTAGAAGCCCAGGGCAGAGCAGGGAAGATGGATGGGGCAGAAATGAATAGAGACCCTGTCCCTTTGGAAACATTTCAGATGTCAACAGCACAGATTTGAGGGATAACTCAGCACAAAGTTTATGGTTAAAGACCCAGTTAGCTTGACCCTCAAGCTTCTGCTGGTGGAGTTGTGAAAAGACCTAACCTGGAGGGAGATTGGATTGAGAAATGCTGCAGTTATAGCACTCCTCAGCTGGGGTGGGGCGGGGGATGGGGGCAGGTTTGTGAGACTATTACATAACCATCAACTTCTTCAGGATTCAAAAAAAAATGTGGGGAACACAGACTGCTGAGAAAAAATACGCTCTAATACCCAAAGAAAAGGGAGATGGCAGGGTCATGGAGGGAAAAAGGAAGACGGCAAAAGCTTTTGCAAAGAACATGATAGATCTTTTTGTGAAGGGGCTGGAGCTTCATCTCCTAGGCTCACTGCTGCTGGCTCAGGAACACAGGAAAAGTCAGCAGACAAAAAAAGAGCAGACAAAAATACAGACGCACTGCTCCAGGTGGGAGCACCAGGCTAGGGTGAGGAGACAGAGATCATAGCCGCTTTGGACAGAGCATCGCAGAGGAAAGGGGAAACCGAAGGCCCGAGCCAGGGGCAGGACTCCTACCTGTGTGGTTTCCTCGGTTCCCAGGCTGGAAAACCCTTTCCTAGGTGGGAAGGGAACTCCAGGACCCTTCTCTCCCAGACTGCCGTTAAGAATGGCATCCCACTGCACAGGACTCACAGGACTGTTACAGTGGTGGCGTTGCCTATGACCACAGCCGGAAGGTCTTGTCCTAGCCTCCTGTTTCCATGGTCCCCGACTGGTGCTCCTCTGATTTTGTGCCTTTCAAAGAGGGCAAGAATCTCAGGAGGCCATGAGACAAAGGGTTTGTAGCCACATGACCACTTGGTCTTCTCCTTCTGACCCTGCCTTGGACACCTGGAATTCCTGACTCCCTCTGCTGTGATTTCCATCCTGTTCTCAGGCTGTGTGGGTGCCTATTGCGTACCTGAGTCTGAAAATTGACCAATGAACAGCTGTAGGCTAGAAGGTGGGAGGGAGAGCATTTGCAGCAAGCATAACAGGATCAGAAGGGGTCACTGAGAAGGGGATAGGGGAAGGGACTGCCACATCCCACAAGGGCTTTATAGAAGAGGAAGAAGCCTTAGAAATTTCAGCTCAGCCTGGTACCACAGGCCATTAGGAAGGCACATTGGTCAAGGCTGGTAGGCAGGATGTGCCTGCTTCAAGTTTTGTTAGCGCTGTTGGTAGTTTTTAAATACTTGATGCGGCTTAGGCAAGCATCCGCTTCAACTCTTGCCGAAGGCTACAATGGCTGGGCCTGGCCCAAACATGACCTTGTGTTCTGTTCTGCCCGGCTTCCATCACCGTGGCAGGAACAAGAAAAGCAGGTGGAGGTGGCAGGCTCTTCCCCCTGTGGAATCAGACGCTAGAAGGCGTTTCTACAAACGATGAAAAGGCAAACCCTCCTGGGATCCTTAGTTGGGGGTCCAGTAAGGCTGCTTCCCCATAGACACCCTTCAATGACACATGATGGCTGTAGAAAATTGCCATCCTGCTTGTGACAAGGGCGCTCTCTCCCTTTTATATTCCAGGGGTGGAGGAGAGAAGAGCTCCTTCAATGCAGCCCCTCCCTTTCCTTCCCTGAATTGGCCCACACAGCTGAAGCAAGCAGCAGTCGTCTCTCTTGTCTCTGTAGTAAAAATCAATGGCAATTTGGCCCCTGGCCAGCCTCGTGCCACCGTGAAGAAGTCAGTTTCCTTTGCGTCCCTCTGATGAAGCCAGAGCACCTGAGTCTCCCTCGAAGGAAGCCTTAACCCTTGGTATGGCCTGATTTACAGCCGCAGGGTGTCAGCTCTGCCTCAGGTGGCCCAGCCAGATGTCCTCAGCCCAAAGAACGACTGAACTCTGTGTCCCGCCAACAGCTGTCACAGCTGTGACCCCACTTGCCCCCTAGGCTGTTTGGGTGTGTCTGGTTAAGGCAGAGGATGGCTCACAGGGCTTCTGGGAGAGAACTGCCTAAGGGAAAAGAGAGCATGCTGGGCAATGACAAAGCTATACCTGTTCAGAGGGTTATATATGAGCTCTGTCTCGAGGCTTTGTATCCAGCCTGGCTATCCATTAACTAGGCTGAGACCCACAAGTGTGAGCACCAGTCCTACCCACCAGGACAGAACTCAAAGGGACAACACCGCCTCTCCCTGCTCAAGGAACAGATCTACCAGGTAAGCTCAGTGAATTGGATTTTCTTTGTGAACCACGGGTAGAAATCAAGGTGAAGCTGTTCAATGCGGAGCAACGGTCTGTTAACATGCATGGTCACTGAAGTCCCTGCCATAGCCATGAGTCATGTCCTGAGGGTTCTCTATCTAGCCTGGCTGCCCATTAACAGGCTAGGCAGGAGGAGGTGGTAGAGACTGGGGAGACAGAATAAAGAAGGCAATGCTGTGGTGCTTAGAGCCTGCCGTGGACGGGTCATTTCAAGCCTCGTTTCCCACCTCCACTCCCCTGGGAAGTTACCAGTTATTAAAAGCCACATCTAGTCTGTGCTTATATTGTTTCAGGGTCTCATTTCATGTTCATTACTACAATGAAATGGCACGTGTATCATCAATTCAGTTCTACGGGGAGATGCAGAAGTTGGGGCACAAAGGGTGTCTGGTGGATTATCAAACCTTCGAACCAGGAAACGAACCCTGACTGCCCCACCACAGCCCTGGTTCTTTCCCACCACGCCACACCAGCCTGGTTAGTTCTAGGTGGTGGGGTTGCCATGCATGAAGAGATCATGATGTGATTGTAATTCTTATCTTCCATTCCTTCTATGTAGTCAGAAAACAAGAAAACTGATGTGAGTGCAATGGGGTGCATGGAGGGATGGGTGTAGAGTTCCTTAGACTCTGGTTCGAAACCTAACTGGTTAGTCAGCTGTAGTGCAGGGAAGACCCCTCCAAACATGTCCACCTGGACCCTGAGCGGGTAACTGTATTTGGAAAGAGTATTGTGATGATTCGAGTGGGCCCTGCATTTGATGGCTGGTGTCCTTCGAAGAACAGGAAGAGCCGCAGGTGTGTCTGGGTGGCTGAACCACTAGTCACACAAGCACTCGTGCCGGGGTCCAGCTCCCCAGAACCCACGCTCACGGCCAGGCTGGCAAACAAGTGGTGACCAAGGGACCCTGGCTGTCCTTTGACCTTTTCACTTTACACACCCTGGCATGAACACAACTGCACTCACACACACATACCACATTTTTTTAAGAAGCAGAGGAGGAGACACTCAGAAGCAAAGGTGACAGAAGTGGGCTCTGCCCTTTGAGCAATTCAAGCCACAGAAGGCCATGGAGGCTTAGCGGAGTCTACCTTGCTCTTGAGGTGCTGATATTACAGATGTGCAGTGCGGACCTTTTGTTTGTTTGTTTTGTCTTTGTTCTTCAGACAGGGTTTCTCTGTGTAGCTTTGGACCTGTCCTGGATCTAGCTCTGTAGACCAGGCTGACCTTGAATTCAGAGCCTGCCTCTGCCTCCAGAGTGCTGGGATTAAAGGTGTGTGCCACCACTGCCTGGCCCCAAATCTGACTTTTTAAGTGAGTTCAGGCTGTCAGGGCTTGCACAGATAGTGAGTGCCCACTGAGCCATCTCCTCACCACCCCCCACCTACTTTCCTACAATGTGGTTTGGGGAATGAACTCAGGTCCTGGTACTTATGTGCCAAGAATTTACAGATGTGATCTCCACACGCCCCCCCCCAGTCTTCAGAATTGATGAGGACACAATTGCACACAGGGCTGGGGCAGTAGTGTTTTTTAATTGGGGTTCCACAGCCTTTGGCTCACAATTGCTAGAGTCAAATAGCTTCTATGCTTGGGATCTTAATGTTAATCCCTAGAGCAGATGGGAGGAGGAGGGAGCGCTCTTTTTCCCTTAGGGACCATCAGTGATAAGAGGAGAATGAAGACCCCACCACTGATTCTCATCACAGAGGCTGCCCTGGGGCACTTGAATGCTCTGCAAAGGCCACTAGGATTCCTTGGGGGAGATCTATAGTGTCTCATTATCTTTTCTCTTAAAAAGACATAAAACCTGGCCAGTTCTCCATCTGTCTTGGGGTAACATCTGTAACATTGATAAAGAGAACACACTACATCAAGAAGAGCAACCAGCTGCTTCAGTGGACCACGGGCCCCACTGAATTTGCAGGTGATTTTCTCTTTGGTAGTGAGCCTGACTAATGACCTACTTCCAAAGGCTAATTATGCAGATACAATGCACTTCTTCCGACCCCATCCCTGTGTGTGTGTGTGTGTGTGTGTGTATGTGTGTGTGTGTGCGCGCACACATACGTGCACTCACTCACTTACACATGCATGTGGAGGCCAGAGGTGTACACTGGGTATCTTCCTCTATTGCTTACCACCTCAGTTTTTGAGAGAGTCTCTCACTGAACCTGAAGTCATCAGTTGGCTGGACTGACCAATCTGCAAGACCAGGGGTCCTCTTGTCTCTGCTTCCCCAGCACTGGGTTCACAACATGAGAGTCTGCCGCACTTACCTGTTTACTTGGGTGCCGGGGATCAAACTCAGTTCCTCATGCTTGGAGGGAAGGCATTTTTACTGACGGAGCCTCGGCAGCCATGACACAGCCCTCGGATTTCTCAGGTCCCACATGTTTCAATGTGTGTTTCACGAAAGTTCTGAGTAAAATGCTGTCTGCAAACAGGGTTCTGGGGGGAATGGATGAGATAACTGAACCCCAGCATCGATGTATGTTTCTATCATCTTAGCAAGCATACCCCCTTTCCCTGAGAACTCTCCACCCCTGCTCTGACCCTGGAGTCTGGATATCCTGTCCATCTCTCTGGGAGTGGAGTTCGTGGTCTATGCCTCAACCAGCAGTGTTTTCCTTTGCTTAGTCTCAGTAGCTGGCTCAGGAGGAGCAAGAGATCGAGCCAGAACCAATGAGAGGCCGACATTGGTGGCGCATGCCTTTAATTCCAGCCCTCAGAAAGCAGAGGCAGGCAGATCTCTGTGTGAGCATAAGGCCAGCCTGGTAGCAAGTTTTGGCCCAGTCTGACCTACATAGTGAAACCCTGTCTCAAACCAAACTAGAACCAGTGGGACACATTAAAGGGTATGATGGGGAACATGGAAATGTTTCTCCCAGCATTTCCACAGTGGGATGAGACATCGGAGCTGGGCCCGGGGAGAGGTTGTGTGAGCAGGGAACGGGGTGCAGAAGGCACAAAATAAGGGGGGAAATGGGGAGCAACAGCACAGCAGCTTTGAACGCCAGCCACTCTGATAGCCTGCCTTGGGGAGCTAAGCGGCTAATGGCCTACATCCACCAGCATCCTGTGACCATGGCTACCCCCAGGCAATGATTAAGCCCCAAGCCCCGCAGGCCCCCAGTGCAGGAGATGACTCAACAGCACAGGCTAGGGAGCCTGATGAATGCAGTGTTAGCCTGGGCAGCTGGCAGATAGCTGTGAGCTTTTCTATTTAAGAAGATGGGACAGACAGAGGACAGGGTAGCCAGTAAAGCCATTCTGCTCAGTTATTTGGTCTTCCAGACATTTGGGATTCTCTTCTGAGCAGTATCATGGAAGGGTCCCCCTCAGACCTCTCAGAGGGGATCTAATCTCCTGAATGGGTTTTCTAGTGTCCCCCTCCCCATCTACCACGTCTACTCCCAAGGACCAACTTTTTTCTGTGGTTGTAGAAACAGTTTTTCTCCCCTCTGAGGCAGGCCTGTGCCGGGGAAGCCCGCAGAAAAAGCATCTTCAATTCTACTTTTCTGCTGCTTCTTCCTGCTGAGGCTCTTGGTGTCTGGGGGAAAGGAAGGGCGCCCTTGGTCACAGACTCTCCCTGCCTGTAGTTCTTTCTCCTCATGAGCTGACAATGAGGCTACTACTTGTGATGACACAGCTTTACAGAATCTCTCCGCACACCTCCCCTGCCTGCTGTTTGCCTCCTTGGTCTTCTCATGGGCTCTTGGTGGCCTTGCAGACAAAGGAGGGACACTCAGAGGACCACCAGTTGCAGGGAAAGGCAGCGTGGGGTGCAATGACATGTGAGGATCTTGGAGGAAGCCTAGGAAGCTAACTGCAGAGCCTGCCATGGAGCCTGTGAAGGACTCTGGGACTAGCAAAGCAGGATGTTTTGTTTTGTTTTGATTTTTGCTAAAATGTAGCCTTTGGAATCCAAGCTGGGCATGAGACCTGGCTCTCACACTCCCAAGCTGTGGGACCGGGAGAAAATGATTGGCATTTCCCTTCCTTATTTAGGAAAAGGATGAAGGTAATGCCACCTCTTGGGGACAGCTGAGAAGGCAAAAGAGGAGACTCATATAAACCACTTCCCCCAGGCTTTCAAACAACAGGTGCTGTTTATTGAGCAGGCAGGGACAGGGTTAGTTTTTGAAGTATCCATAGGGCAATGCCCCCATGGTGAGCCGAGAGATCCAGCTCATGTTTCCCATACTCTTCTCTGTACCCCTCTTTCCCTGTACCCACTCCTTCTTCCTATCTTAGGCTACACTCCGGTGAGCTGGCCACTTTTCGTAGCACCATAGCTGGAACACAGCCATTCCTGTGCAACAACCACGTGTCCCAAGGAACTCCTTCCTATTGGCTGTCCCTGATCAAGGGCACTCTCTGGTCTAGCCAGCCCAGGAAGGTCCGTGGTGCTTGGCAAACTGCCATCATGAAAGATGGGGTTGCTGGGTCCACTTGGTGACACAAACTCTTGGAATGATCAGTAGTCTTTTTTTTTTTTTTAGTTATTTGCACTTCTGTTCGTTTAAAAATATTTATCTTTATTTTATGTGTATGGGTGTTTTGTCTACATGCATGTATGTGCACCATATGCGTGCAGTTTCTGCAGAGGCCAAAAGAGGGCATTTGACTTCCTGGAACTGAAGCTGCAGATGGTTGTGAGCCACCACGTGGGTGCTGGGAATCAAACTTGGTTGCGAGGAAGAGCAGTCAATCCCAGCACTCGGGAGGCAGAGGCAGGCGGATCTCTGTGAGTTCGAGACCAGGCTGGACTACCAAGCGAGTTCCAGGACAGCCTCCAAAGCCACAGAGAAACCCTGTCTCGAAAAAACCAAAAAAAAAACAAAAAACAAAACAAAACCCACTGAGCCACTCCAGCCCCATTGTTCTTGTAACAGGCCTGGCAGAAAAGAAGACAGTCTAAGGAGACTCTCCATTTGACTATCAAATTACTGAAACAATGGGTCCCAAAGAAATGGAAATTTCCCCAGAAATCTCATCATGGGAGAAGGAAAAGACCCCAGTCCAGGGGAACTTATCTCCCTGGAAGAGATTTCACACAGTTCTAACAACTGGTTAGGCCACCTCACCTGTGGGCTGAAGCCCAGACAAAAATAGGTTCGTGGTGAGTGGGACCACACCTTTCTGGGATTGCTTAGATATGCAAACCCTTAGCTTTCTATTTAAACTTAATCTCACTTCAGGATCGGGAAGAGGGACTTGTGGGGCTCAGTGGATCTCTTTGTCCTCCCTCTCCTTTTCCTGCTTCTCTCTTTTAATTGGCTTATTGGGGACTGGTGGCTGGTCCTGGGTTGGGGTACAGCTGGGATTGTACCCTCCAGCTCAGTAACAACAGGTGTGTGGATGTGTACACACATGAGAGTTGGGGGGGCAGAGGCCGACACCGAGTGTGGCTCTCAATCCCTCTCCACCCCATTTACCAGGGCACGGTCGCTCCCTGACTCCACAACTCATGGATTTGGCTAACCTAGCCTGTTTGCTTTGGGGGTCCCCTGCCTCTGGCTCCCAAGCACTGAGACCACAGATGGACCACCATGCACACCTTGATTTTTATGTGGGTCCCGGGGATTCAAACTCAGGTACTGGCGCTCTTGCTTTTCAGGCAAGTGTTTTATCTACTGTGGTCTCACCGGCCCCTGCACTTGCATTCCTAAAGTAGAAGGAAACCTTGGCTAAGTCCACTCCTCCCCAGACTCCAGGCTTCTCCATGTAATCCTCTCTCATTCACAACGGTTAGAATTCCCATGGGCCACTTCTCTGCTGAATAAATTTACATTTTATGACCGTATCAGTATGATAGCCTGGATTCACAACTACACGCTTTCCATTTCCTTTGGCTGTTTTCCTGTTTTTAGAAAAATTAGAGACACAGCATTATCACAGTCCCTGACAGACCTTGGACCCTAGTGACTATGGGAAGTGGGACCTGCACCCAGAGAGTTGATAAATATTTATGAGTGCTGCTGCGCTCCAGGGCTGTGGTTAGTACTGAAGTGAAGGCAGCAGCAGGCCCTGCCCTCGCTCATCTCCTCTTGCGTGAGTTCCAGAGCCTTTTAAAGCCATGGAACAAGGTACTGGATTATACAAGGACTTTTGGGGATCAAGGGGTCCTTTCTTTGTTTCTCCCACACTAGGCTGCAGTAGGAGAAGACGAAGACACCAGCCTGCTAACTAACGGCAGGGAGGTTCATCTGAGGTGCCGGAGCCTGGGCAGTGTCGCAAGTTTTCATCCTCCTCCTTGCTAGGACCCACCCTCAGGAGGCAGTGCCAGACAGTAGTCATGAAGCATGTTCTGGAATGTTCAGCTTGCAGCCGGTGCCCTTCCTGGATTCTTAGCTTGAGCACATTACCAGCCCCGAGTCTCCATTTCCTCAAATGTGCAATGTTCCGGCACCCAGGGGCTTTATGAGGGTTAGAGGGGAAAACTCATTTGCAGCCTGGTGAGATCTCAAGAAACGCTAGCTATTAATTAATATCAGTGGCTGCCAGAGACTATGGGGCCAAGCCTGCACATTGACCTGATCATTAGCTGCTTGACATGGAGAACTCATTCATTCTGTATCTACTACTCCGAGGGCAGGCCCAGGGTAAGGCGAGTGAATAAGCAGGGTATTTTTAAATTTTGTAGCGCTGGGGATTGAACTCAGGGCTTCTTCCCGTATGCCAGGCAAGCGCTCCACCACTGAGCTACACTCCCAGCACTGCAAGCATGATATTAACCTCAGTCTACATTGGCTGAGTGTCCCCTGTGGACCAGTTTCCTTGCTGATATTCAATTCATAGTTTCACTTAATTTTCTCAAGTCAGCAGTAAGGTTGGCTCCACTCTCCCCAAGTTACAAAAAAGGGCCCTGAGGCTGTCTTAATCCATTTATTCTGTTGCTGTAAGAAAACATCTGACACCGAGGAGCCTATGAAGAACAGAGGGTCTGGAGCTCATGGTTCTGGAAACCAGGGAGTCTAAGAGCATGGCAACAGCATCAGGCGAAGGCTACATCGTAACTTGGCAGGGACTGTTTCGTGGAGGCAGAACAAGCATGCCAGCCTGGACCCCCTGGTCTTCTCCTTAGAAAGCCACTGATATCAAAATGGGGGCCCCGCCCTGATAACCTCCTCTAATCCTAATGACCTCCCAAAGGCCTCACCTCCAAACATGAATGTACATGGGTATTAAGCTTGCAATATCTGAGCCTCGGGGCAGCCGTAGAGGGATGGCAGAGGGGCAGAAAGAGGAACAGCCACGTTGGGATGGCCCCTCTGGTTCTTCCCGTTCTAGGCAAAACTTCAGAGAGTTGTAAGCATGAGAGAAACCTGGCTTGGAGGGAGTGCAAACCCTGACCCGCGTGCCCCAGGGTGGTTCATCCCCCAACCCCAAGAAGGCAGTTTTTGGATGCTGTAGGGGCATCTCAGATTTGGAGAGAACAACTGACTAGCCTAGGGGTTTCCCTCTCCCTTCCTCCCCTGAGACCCCGAGGCCATTTTACTTTTGTTCTCACACAGGCTTCTGGTGAGTGGAGTGGCTTTTGTGTTAGCTGCTGGGGACAATAGCAGCAGCCCAAGAGATTTTCAGGGCAAGGTCACTTCTCTGTGGCTGAACACCAAATTCAAACAGAAGCCTAGATGTCCTCTAAATTCTAAACTCTGGCTCCACCCTCTCCTCCCTTCTCTCCCCTACCACTGGCCTTCTGTTCTCTATTAATATTTAACCACTCCCAAGCTCTCAGTTACCAGCATTCTGTTTTTTCTTTTCTGCTGTCTCCGTGGAGTGTCTGCCCCCCCCCAGCGGGCTGCTTTTCTACTTCCTGCCCAGTGTTCTGTCTATTGCCGAGTGACAACTGCCCCAGTATTGCAAGAGCTGAAAGTACAAGAGATAGCTGCCTACCGTGACAGGCAGGGCTGTGGGCTCACCAGGGGCTTCCCAAGTGAGGCCTGTTCATGCCTGTAGCTACCAGGCACCCCACAGGGCTCTGCATACACCTGCCTGTGGCTAGCTGAGAGGGGTTGGGCAGGGGGGCCTCCTGGGCTCCACTTGTCTCCTGAGGGTGTCAGGGAGAGTTTCTGAAAAGAAGCTGAGCCTGCAAAGATTGGTTGGCTGATGAAAACCGATGAGATGTGGAGAGGTTTGGAATGTTACAGGTCCAGAGGAGAGGTTGGAATGTTGTGGGTCCAGAGGCTAATCACCTTATCTCAGGCTACCTTTGGCCCCCTGGATAGCCATTCCTTGCTCACCTCTGTGTCTGAATTAACATCCTGTGACTAGTAGATGAAACCTTTTTTGGAATCTATTTGCTTCCACTAGCCTGGAAAGCTAATAATATCATCAGATAGTGTCTTGTCCCTATGGAAAAGCTGCCTTCTCACAGGAACAACCTCTCTGGGGTACTCACCAATGTACTTGAGACCCACCTTGATCTAGACTTCCTTTTTTTTTCTATAGAATCAGAAAAGTTAATGAAATGGCTTTCACGTTGGAAGATGGAATTTGGGGTAACCTAAATCCATGTTCCCAGGCCATGGCAACTCAAAATGGCTCCAGAACAAACTATCTCATTTCCTTTAAAGTGGGAACAGTGGGCTTTGTGACAGCTCTCCTGTCCTGGTCGGTTACTTCCATTCGATTCTAGTGGGGACATAGTCTTTTCAGTATAGGCAGAGACAAGGCATGAAGGTCCAAGAAGGTAGGTGGAGTGTGTGTGTGTGTGTGTGTGTGTGTGTGTATGCATGCGCTTGTGTGCACGTATGTACACTCATAAGTGCACATATATGTGGAGGTTAGGGCTCCACCGCACATGTTATCCGAAGGATGACTTCCCTTGTGGCCTGTCCAAGCTGCTTCTCTTTCCTGCCCCCTGATTCTGCCTCACTGTTCTTCCACTCTGGCCCTACCTCAGGCATGCTGGTCACGCTCCTCCTGTCTTTCCCTCTTATGCCAAGGCCTTTGCTCCCTTATGTGGTTATTTTTGAGCTGTCACTACCTTGTCTGGGGTCTGGCACCTGCTCAACACAAACATCACATTTTAGAATTGAATCAAAGTAGACTTGGGGTTTG
This sequence comes from Mesocricetus auratus, assembly GCF_017639785.1. Lineage (NCBI taxonomy): Eukaryota > Metazoa > Chordata > Mammalia > Rodentia > Cricetidae > Mesocricetus > Mesocricetus auratus. The sequence continues at coordinate 161,344,003 of NW_024429266.1, forward strand.
GACAGCCCCAGCTCAACTCAAAACTCCAATCAAAAGGCCCCTGCATCCCCAAACTCATGAGCCCCCCACCCCCACCCAAACTTGGGCCAGGCTAGTTACCCTGCAAACAATGCAAAACCAAAATACTTCTCCTTTTCCCCTCTATGATGAGTCAATTCAGTTCTTGAAGAAAGCACCTACACCAGACAGTCCCACAGCCTGAGGAACATGTCTTCCTGCAAAAGCCCAACCGCAGAGGCTTACCCAGAGCCTGCCTGGAGACCCTGCTTTAGCCTTCAGTCTCTAGGAAGCTCCCACACCAGGAAACAGAGCAGAGGTGGGGATGCGTCCTTGTAGCTGAGCTGCTCCTTCTCGGGCACAAGAGGACATTTGCCTGGCTTCTAGCTTCCTATTAATGTCTAATTCACCTGCTGCTTAATGCTCAAATCACTCATGCAGTCATAACCCAACAAGACACCAGCTATTGCCAGCACCCCTGTCACCTCAGTCATTCCCACCAGCAGCCCAGTGTTCGCTGTCAGACCTCCGTCATCGGATTCAATCCACCTGTTCTTAAAAAGAGCCAACCAGCACTCACACCAAACGTATTCTTTTGTGTCTATGACCATGACATCCATCTATATTGCTACGTATTTCAGTAAATGATTTGTTCTCTTTTTGAGTGAGGGTCTCTCCTTGTAGCCCCGGCTAGCCTGGGACTCACTATATAGACCAGAACTCACAGAGATCCTCCTGCCTCTGTCTCCTAAATACTAACGTTCAAACTGTACACCACCATATCCATCCCAACTGACTGACGTTTGAAGTAAGGTCTCACTATGTAGCCCAGGCTGATCTTGAACCCACAGTCTTCCTGAATCCTGGTTTTGTAGGTTCTCACTACCACTCCCTGAGTTTGGGGGCTTATTTTCATTGCTCAGCAGTAGTCCCTGAGTGCCTATATCCATTCTAGGTTGACGGTCACGTGGGTTGCTTCTGGTTTTATGCCATTCCTAGAGCTGCTGTGACTCTCAAGCCTAAACTTGGGAGGACATGAGCACCCATTCCCCTGAGGTGAAATGTTCAAGCTTTATCCACTGAGGTCAACCTTTTGAGGTTCTGTCAGTCAGTTTCCCAAGTAGTCCCGTCCATGGAGCTCAGGCTGGCCGTGGTCTTGCAATATTCCTGTCTCAGTCTCCCAAGTGCTGGAACAACAGGCATGTACCACCATACATGACACCTTGAAGCTCCCCACCCCTCTCTCTCTCTGTGTATGTGTGTGTACATTTGGGACAGAATCCAGGGCCTCATACATGCTAGCTAAATGTTCTACCACTGAGCCACCCCTCAGCCTCGGCCCCTATAAGTGTGGGTCTCACAGATAGCCACCAATTCTCTGATTTTAATGTGTCACTCTCAGAAGGAGAAAGAAAGATTTGCCTCTAACTCCCCATCTAAGAAACAGCAGCATTTCTGTCACAGACATCCACAGATCATCAGTGCAGGCTTGTTTGACGTCAGACATTGGATGGGGCCTTTTTATGGCATTTCAGAGAAGACACTCTGGCCTGATGAGTGGCACAATTGAAACATTACAGCTTCTGCTCCGGGTTGGAACGGGTCCCCGAGATGCTATCAACCTTTACGAACACTTGGGGCATGTTTCAGGATCTCGCGGTTCAGCTCACATTAAAGGCAACATGAGATCACAGGGCTCTGCGGACACAGCCTTCAGGGCCATCAATCAGTGCACCTTCCCTCCCAGGAGTTCCACCGACTTAAACAGCCACAGTCGGGCACAAAGCCCACGCTACTCACTGACCTTTGCCTGGCCACTTAACCTTTCTACAACTCCATGTCCCTTCCAATAAAACAGAATTTAGATTCCCCTCTCTCTCCTCCCTGCCTCTTAGATGACACTTTCTCATTTCTGTTCATAAGAAACCTTTTGTATTAAATATTTATGAAACAATTTTAGCCACAGAGAAGAATCATAAGGCTGTCCTTCACCCAGACTCACGAATTCACGTTCTGCCATCTTTGCTTTATTGGAGTCTAAACAAAGACTGTTTTTACCAAGAACGTTTGGCAGGTCACCATGGGTGTCAGAGCACTTTGCTGCTCATAGCTCATTATGAATTTCATTACAGGGTGTTTTCTTACATGAGAAAAGCTAGAACCATCTACAAGACGATACACAACTAGCACATAATACACAGTCCACAATCAAATGTCACACCACCTGGCTCGGTGACATATTGGGTTGTGATCATTCCCGGTGAGGACCAACCCAGGTCAAGAGTTTATTTGGTGAGCACTTGTGTTGTCTCTTTTTATCTGCAACAGTCGGGGAGTCTTTCTCTTTTGCAATGGTGACATTCTGAAGAGTGCTGACCTGAAGTTCACCGGATGACCCTGGACTCTGCATTCGGAGCTCTCCCTGCCCTCAAATCTGGGCCCCAGAAATGAAGTGCTGTCTCCCCACCAGCTTTCTTTTCCATAGTCCCCTCCACCTGGAACTGACTTCCCAGTCACCCTTTTCTGACGCCCTAAGGCTTTGCTGAAAGCCTGTCCTGGGGATGCCCAGCACCCCAAGCCCAGCGCACACAGGTGCGCGTCAGGTTGTACCATTCCTCCTGCGTGCATCTCAGGCCCTGCCATCTGCCCGGCTCCTGTAGCACAGGCACAAGACTTTACACACCAGCCCTCCATCTCATGTTCTCTGCTCTACATCCAGGGACCCTCTGTGGCCAGGGGTAACCTGGGGCACAATAGTGCCGTGTTCACCTGGGTCTTTCCAATGTGTCAGGGTCTGTGTCACTAGCCAGCAAAATGTGGTGGTTTTGAAGAGAATTCCAACTATAGGTTCATATATTTGAATGCCTGGTCTATAGTTGGTGGAACTGCCTAGGGAGGATCAGGAGGTGTGGCCTGTTTGGAGGAGGTGTGCCACTTTGGTTGTACATGGAGGTTTCAAAAGCCCATACCATTCCCAGTTAGCTTCCTCTCTGCCTGGTGCATGTAGTCAAGATATGAGCTCTCAGCTCCTGCTCCAGCCCTCTGCCTGCATGCTGCCACACTGCCCCCATGATTGACATGGACTCTGAAAACTGTTAATTCTAAATATAGTTTTTCTTCTATAAATTGCTTGGTCCTGGTGCCTTACCCAGAAGTAGCTGACAGAAGCCAAAACCAGGGAAGCATGCTGGTGGTTGAGGTACCTACAGCTCGGCTGACACACACAACAGAGATTTACCTTCCCCCAGTACTCACTCTGAACTATTGTCACTGGTGGTCAGTGGTTGGGGTCACTGTCTAGACCCAGTGCTTCCTGGTTCTTGGTGTTTTACTCAGAACAAAGTAAAAGCCACACAGATTTGAAACAGTAGCAAGGGAACTTTATTTGAGGTTAACTCAGTACAATGGGCCACATGAGTGAGGGTGCTCAGGGGTCCTGGCTATAGTTGGCACTTCTTTCTTGAACCTTTTGTAGGGTTCAAGAGTGGGAGGAGTTGGTTACTAAGTTGGTTGGAGTCTAGGTGGTTCTCTATTTTGTCTGACATGTCCCTTCCCATAATACACCTGATTTTAATCATATGCACACCCAGTTATGCATAGGCATAAGATGGTAAATAGGGAAATCTTCCTGAAGGTTTCCTTGAAGATACAGTTTTGCTTTATGGTATATGCACCAAAACCCCCCTGCCCTGGATTGTATTCCAGGGTATGTTTGGATAGAAGTGGGGCTCTGTCACGGGAGTGCCAAGGGGAGAACTACTTCCATCATTGACAGCAGGTATACTGTGGCTTGAAGCCGGTAGGAGTCCTAAGCTGCTAACAGGCTGCTAGGTACATTGTTCAATGAGGGGTATGTACATGGCCCAAGTCTAGTGTCCTAGGTTGCTAGGATGTTCCCTATGCTTCTGACCTCACGCTTGTGCTCTAGACAACCTGTCTTGGACATCAGGTGAATCCTGTCTGAGAGCCTGGTGGAGGTAATAGCTAAAAGTCAGTGCATACTCTTGTCCGTAAGCCTCAGCTTCCTTATAACACAGCACCTGGCTTCTCCAAGGCAGGTGCCCTCAACGACCCAACTCTCCCAATGATGGACCTTGGGAGTCTCACCATGGTCCAGTCATGTTCTTTTGGTCTGAGCCATAGCAAACAGCATTTGGACTCAAAAGACAGGGACCGGAGTCACCCATTGTGTGAACAGAGCACCAGCCACACTGAAAATAACGGAAGGAGGGCTGTGACACCTCCAAAGGATCTAGGTGGCAGTGCTGGCTGGTGCCGAGGAAGGGCCTATGGTCCGGAGCCCAGCAGTGGCATTGGTACAGAGAAGGCAGGCCGCTGGTAGTGAGGCCTGGGGTCCACCAACACCCTGAATCTACCTGGTGTCCCTTCTGCTCCTCCCCTGTCTGTGCCACATGGCTGGGCCCTCCACAGACGTCCCCCAGAGCCCAGGCCACCCTGACACCTGTTTCACCCATCTCTCTCACATCCTAACACCTGCATGGCCATTATACAGACCCCAGATCTTGGCCACCAGAGCCTGGCTCTGCTCCCCTCTGCTCGATACCTGAGGTGGAGACAGCACATCCTGCCCTTGGCTACAGCAGCTTCCTGAGGAATGCCCCCTTCCTGCCTAACATGGACTCCTTTTTCAGTGCCTAAAGAAAGAGACTGACCCTGTGGCTTCCACCTGGAGGCAGGTGACCAAATGCTGCCTCAGCTGTCTCTCTCCCTGAACACAGACTCTGTCCACCCAGTGGCTCCTGGACCTGCATTGGGGGTGGGGCTCTATTTACTCCCTCGTGAATTCATGGTAAGAGCAAATGTGGATTTGTTTGTTTTGTTGTTATTGTTCATTTTGGGTTTTTTTTTTAGTTTAAAGATTCATTTATCTATTTATGTGGATGTCACATCCCCTGGAACTAGAATTACAGGGGTTGTGAGCTGCCAAGTGAGTACTCTTAACCATCCAGTTCCCCCTCCAGCTCTAAGCAAGCGAGTGTGAAAAGGTTACAATGGGCCAAGTAGCCTCTCAAATACTGTACAGGTAGTAACAATCTTATCCGTCCTCACAAAAGCCCCATGAGGTGACCCTAGCACATCTCCTCTTTCAAACTAGAGGCACTGCAAGCTTAAGTGAGTCACGTAGGATAACAAAGCCAGTAAAGTTAGGCTGGAGACCATGGTCTTCACGGGCAGGGGTTGGGAGAGGGTGGGGAGAGGGGAAAGGGGATGAAGGGAAGGAGAGGGGCTGGAAGGGAGGGAATGGGAAGGGGGATGGGAAAGAAAGGTAAGCAAACAGCTCATGGAGGAGGTGACACAGCCCTGCTTGAGTAGGGAGAGACCCAAGACGCAAGGCAGGATGGGCCACAGTCAGAGCCACAATGGCTCAGGAGGGCGAGTTACCAGTCATGCCTCTGCAAACAACTGGCACTCATCCCAAAGGGATTTTCTCTGGCGCCTGTAAAGCCACACCCATATGTTCAAGAAGAGAGGATCTCACAGATAAGTTACAGGTTCTTTCTGCTCTCAACAGAAGCCATGAGTACCACATCAGAAACAGACTTGTGCAATGCTGACAGACGGACGAATAGACACAGGCCAACAAGTAGAATTATCCACAAGCTGCTTTTCATGACAAGGAAAGCCTTCACCTCCCCCACCACAGGCTTTTTCTTTCATGGTGTGTACAGTTGTTTAATAAAAGTGATAGATATGCCACCACAGTTATCAGAAGCGACAATGTGGCCCGGGTATTATATAAGCTAGACAAAGGAACTCTGAATCCCCCTAAAAACACAAAAGCCCTTTAATAAAGGCTACATGGGTGACTAGTTTATCCTTGGTACAAAAATAACTTTTTTTTTTTGAGTCAACATCTCACGTAGTCCAAGCTGGCCTTGAACTCTCTATGTAGCCAGGGATGACCCTGAATTCGCTACCCTCTTACCTCAACCTCTCAAATTGTAGGTGTGTACCATTTTAAAGGTATGGCTCTATGTAGAGAGTTGATTCATAGTCAAACTTCTACCTCCCGTTACCTGAGAAACAAGATGTTTGCCCCCAAGTCACTCTCCAGGTCACCAGATGGGTGCTTCCCCACCCCTCCATGTGGCCTGTTGGTATACAGCTTCTAACAGGTCAGGCCTCTGTGTCTCCTCTCTCTCAACAGGCCTGCAGCCTGGGCAAGCTCAGGTTGTCCACCAAAGCCTCCTGGCAGAGTGGTACTCTCCGTTGGGAAAGAGTGGACCATGCTGGACAGACTGTCAGGTCCGGAGGAAACTCCATTTCCCCAAGTTCTGGTGGTTACACAAAAGGCAGCATTCCTCAGGAACTTCTGAAGCTGGATCCCCTCTGCCAAAAGGAGCCATTTCTCTTATCACTAGCAGAAGCAACAACAACAACAACAAAATGGCTATCTAAGGTACCTACTAGTATACCAAAGTGATGCTGGCCTCCAGGTTCCCTCAGTATCGTAAGTACCTGTTACACATTTCAGAGTCCGTGCTCACATCCTGGCCCTTCTCCCCTCCCTTCTGTCATAAACTTCTCCAGCTCACTGGCTTCCTCCATGCAGCTACTCATTCTCCTATAGCTCTGCCATTTCAGCCATCCTCCCTGCTTTGCATGCTGTTTTGCCCACATTCTCTCTGTCTTCCTCTCAGTCTCCCCCTTCCTGTCTTTGATCTCCTAACCTCCTGGTCCTCTTGTGGCCAGGTCCAGTCTGCTGGCCATGTTCAGTCTATTACTTTATCTCTCTGCTCTGGACCCTTCTAGATGCCTCTGACTGTTCTTTCATTCATATCCACAATAATAAAAAGAAAGTCCCCTTAACCATACTGTGGAACAGTCATGTCACCAGTTTACAGAGGGACAACATGGTGAGTGACCTGCCCTTATCAACTTTCGGGGCAGAGCAGGTTCCAAGGCATTGAAAGTCCATGGTCCGGAGGCATTTGGATCAATTCTCACTCACCAAGACTGAGGGATGCAGAGGTCACTGGTGCTGTGAGTATTTCTGCAGTGTGTGTGTGTGTGTGTGTGTGTGTGTGTGTGTGTGTGTGTGTGTGTGTGTGTGTGTGTGTCTGTGTGTCTGTGTGAATGTCTGTGTCTGTATCTGTATCACTGTGTGTGTCTCTGTCTGTGTATCTGTATCTGTCTGTGTGTGTCTGTGTCTATGTGCAACATAATTAGAGGAGCCAGAAAGCACCCTGTCCTTTCCCCTGTACCAGACATAGGTCCTGAGCCACAGGTCACAAGGCTCTTGGTTCAACTCTTGACACTGAATAGGCTGGACTCTCCTTTTCATCTAGATCAAACCTGCTCACTCCTCTCCTCTTCCTCCTGACCATGGCCAGCCCAGGCCTGTCCCCTCTCCTCTTCCTACAAACACATTATCTTTCCCCCCCTGCAAAGCTTTCCACAAACCCCCACACTTTCCTGTGTCAGGGATCAACTTGATACACACAGAATGATCCAATGAACCATTTCATACTAAGTGCCCGTCATCAGGAACACTGTAATGAATTTAGCTAAAGGAATGACACAATGGTGAGAATTTTACCCTTTGCAGACAGGGCAATGGGCCAAGATATGCTTTGCTTTGTTTCATGCCTTCCTAGGAAAATCTCAAAGCAGAATGCATTGCAACTGGGAACTGGGCTCTCAATTACAACATAACGCTTTGGGGACTGGAGAGATGGCCCTGTGATTAAGAGCACTAGCTGCTCTTCTAGAGGATCAGAGTTCAATTCACACCACCCAACATTGGGTGGCTCATATTGGCCTGTTAATTCCAATTCTAAGGGCTCTGACACCCTCTTCTGGCCTGTACACACATCTCTCTCTCCTCTCTCTCTCTCTCTCTCTCTCTCTCTCTCTGTCTCTCTCTCTCTCTCTCTCTCTCTTTCTCTCTCTCTATCTATCTCTTCTCTCTCTCTCTCTCTCACACACACTCACACACACTTTCTCATACACACAATATTTTTAATGAAAAAAAAAGAATACAGATGTTTGAAACCCAAAAACCTGCTTTTCAAGTCTAGACCATGTCAAGCCTGGGCCATGTCAAGCCTAGGCCATGTTGAATCTAGACCATGGCTAACTGCCTTCCATTTCCTTCTCCTGACCAGGAAGCTGAGACAGCATTGTTCAAAATCTCAGCATACCCTGCATATCTAAGGTTGCCAGGTCTGGTAACACACACCTGTGTCTCAGCACTGGGACACTGAGACAAGAGAGTCTTGAGTTTGAGGCCAGCTCATTTGTGCTATGAAGTGAACCCTGTCTCAAAAGCAGAAAAAGCAACTGCTCCTGGTTGTGTATGGGGAGGGATATCCACAATGGTGCTATGGTGGCCCATGAGGCTCCTCCTCCAAGGATGCCCTAAGCAGATTTGGAAAATGGTTCCATGTCATCAATTGTGAAGGTAGCTGATGCCAACTGCAGCTTGTCCCACCATGAGTCAAATCCTCCTCCATGCCTAGGAACAGGGTTATCTTTGACTTCAGAAAACAGAGAAAGTGATTGCAAGCAAATTCTGAGTTTAGGCCTCAAAACTAGGCTGTGCTCTTCCATTCTGGCTTCTGTGAGCCACCAGACTGGCATGCAGAGTGGCAAGAGCCCAAGTAGTTTCTGTGATCTGAGCTGAGATCACCATAGATCAAGCAAGCATGTGACCGTGCCCATTAGACACCAGCCACACCAGAAAGAGTGTACAGCTGAGGTCACCTGAACTGCCCACCACAAAACTGAACTAAGAACTGGTACTCATTCAGGTCACCAAATTCACAGCTAATTGTTATTATCAATGTTAATAAATAACAGAAAACCCACAGCTCTCACCTCCAATGGAGTCAGAGATAATTTATTCTGGAGCCCAATATGAGTGGCCATGGCCAAGGAACACAGATCCAGGCCCTTCCAAATGTCTTGTTTTGGAAAGTCTTTTACAGCAATAGGACAGAACTAGTAAAGAATCAAAGTGTGTTTTCAAATGCATTAGTAGAAGTGTCTGCTGGTTACAGCAAGGCAGGGGAATTTGTACTCTGGGCCTCAGCCACCATCCTCTGTCATTCTTGGCCTTTGGGTTGGTGGAAGACAGGTGTTCTGCTTTAGTTACTTTTCTATTGCTGTGACAAAACACCATGACAAAACAGCTTATAAGAAGCATTTAATTTGGGGCTCACTATTGTAGAGGGTGAATCTATGATCATCATGGCAGGGAGGATGGCAGCAGGCAGGCAGGCATGGTGCTACAACAGTAGCCAAAAGCTTACATCTAATCCACAAACAAAGACAAGACAGCCAGCTGATGTCCCTTCCATAGCTCAGCTGGTAGAGCAGAGGATTGTAGACAAAGACGGCCAGCTGATGTCCCTTCCATAGCTCAGCTGGTAGATCGGAGGACTGTAGACAAAGACGGCCAGCTGGAATGGCGTGGGCTTTTAAAACCTCAAAGCCCACCCCCAGTAGCATACCTCCTCCAACAAAGCCACACCTCCTAATCCTTCGCAAGCAGTTCCATCAACTGGAGACTGAACGTTCAGATACATGCAACTATGGGGGCCCTTCTCATTCAAACCACTACCAGGTCTATATGTACACCCCCAAAAGGATCTTCAAATTAGTCAATAAAATGTTAGGTCAAACACAGAGGAGGAGGATGGATGGCCATTACAGGAGCTAAAGATAAGTGGAGACAGTCTGGCTTCCAACCCATAATGCTCTGGAGACTCTGTACAGTCACAGAGGCAACTAAGCAGCATAGGAGGAGGTGTAACAGGTGCAGATTGTCCTTTCATTTCAGTTTACGTTACACAGCATCAGCTCAGTGAGATATTCCCCAGGATAAGAATCCATGTGACACCATGTGCATCCCCTCAGGTGTCAAAATTCGGAGACATGACACAGGGAGATGAGACATTCCTCTCAGAACATGCATGATCCCATTGGAGCAAAAACACAGTTGTCACCTCAGAGGGAATAAGAGACTCTTCATCCGTAAGTGACCATAGCCTAGGAATAAAGATTAGGATTGTTCCAAAGGACACATTCCATGGTGGAAGTAGTTCCGTGAAACTGTTTTAGCTAGAGAAAGATGGAAGCAATAAATCAAGGCACTTACAAAATCAATTGATGGGACCACAGATAGGCTATAGCAGATGAGTGCAGCTATGCCATAGGTTTCAAATGTTATCTGATAACATCTTTCTAATTTGGATTGCTAGATGTTAGGAGTTATAAAAGGAGATTTTCTCTATCTATCTCAGTCCCACTGGCCTGGTTTTCTCTCCACCCACTGGGTCCCACAGCCCCTTAAATAAATGATTACTCTGAGACTTAATATCAGTTACAATTATTTAGCCAATGACTTGGGCTTCTTACTGAATAGCTCTCTCTTAATTATGAACCCATTTCTATTATCTGTGTATCTTCACATGGCCTTGGCTTACCTAGGTCATGCCCTGACATCCTGCCTCCCTGGTGGCTACATGCATCTGTCCTTTGTCTTTCTTTTCCCTGCCTATTTGTTTGGAGTTCCCACATAGCTAAATTCTGCCTGTCCATTGGCTAAAATAGTTCTATTCATCAACCAATAAAAGCAACATATATTCATAGCATACAGAAGGACCTCCCATATCAAGGAGTCTGCTAAGAACTTATCTTAAAGACTGTTGTGGAATATTTAACTATGCAAAGATGTGTTACATTTGTTTATGCTGTGGAACATTACTTTAACTGTGTAAAGGTGTGTTACATTTGTTTATGCTGCATTTGTTTAACATGTAAGGATGTGTGTTTAATTATGCAAAGATGTACTGCATTTGTTTCACCTTGCCTGCCTAAGGCACCTGATTGGTCTAATAAATAGCTAAATGTCCAATAGCTAGGCAGAGAAAGGATTGGTGGGATTAGCAGGCAGAGAGAATAAATAGGAGGAGAAATTTAGGCTTGGGGATAAAAGAATGAGAGAAGAGAGAGAGGGGAGAACGAGGGAGACATCTGGGGATAGAAGCCAGGCAGCCATTAGCCAAGCAGACATAGAGACAGCAGGAAAGTAGGACACACAGAAAGAAAAAAGGTAAAAAGCCCCAAGGCAAAAGGTACATAAAGAGAAAGAGGTTAATTCAAGTTAAAAGAGCTATCCAGAAAGGAGCCTAAGCTAGGCTGAGTATTCATTACCAATAGGAAGTCTCTGAGTCGTGATTTGGGAGCTGGTTGGTGGCCTAAAAGAAAGTCTGGTACGAAAGGCTTTGATAGTCACGGCTGTTAAGTCAGAGACACGGTGGACAATGAATGGCTTTCAAAGGGACTAAAAATAGCCCAAGATAATTTGGCTCCAGCCTGCAACATTCTGACTCTCCATAATCACAAAGTTCAGGCAGTGTGGGTTTGTAGGAGCTTTAACACCAGTGCCATCCTTCTTCAGCTCCTCACCATCCTGGAGGACTTCATCTCTGCTTCAGAAGGAGGTGGTCAGAAGAGAGACATGTCCCCACACGCTCTGCTTCCAAATGAAACCATAATCGCAGAGGGGTGGAAATCAAAGACTCCGGTACTTGGCTCTAAGATATTCTAATGTTCCCCTGGAGAATTCAGTCCAGAATCCCCTGTACGTGGAGAGAAGACACTTCCATGGCCCCTACAGGTGGCTCCGGGCTGGTGACCTCTTCAAAGCCCTGGGTGATAGGGCACCCTGCGTAACCAAGTGAAGGTATTAAAGGTTAACTCTGGAACATTGGAGCCGCTCGGGAGACATAAAGCAAAGTATGGAAAGTTCAGAGCTGTGGAGGGAGTGTCACAGGCCCAAGGCTTGGGTTGGTCTTTTCCAGTGTAGGACACTTTACAGCCCTGTCTCCTGGTATTTGCTTCTAACAGAAAGCCAGCACGCTGAGCAATTCCACCCAGGCATGAAGTGCAGGTCTGTGACACATTCCCCAGCCCGCTATTCTCAGAGCAGCCTCCATGGGCTTGAAAGGGAAAATGTCAAGGAGACATAGAATCGGAACTTGATTTTGCTTTTGAAAATGATTCATCTCTCAGGGAAGCCAAGTCAGAGCCACTCCAATATTAGCATAATTACTCAGAGCTTTTGAGAGACCAATCAGGAAAGGAGGCAGAAAGACTCCTTTTTGGGGTAGCTGGGGACAACACCTAGGACACCTGGCCTTGCTATGTAGCCCAGGTTGTCCTTGAACTTAGGATCTTCCTGACTCTGCCTCCTTCATGCTATAACTACAGGCATGTACCACCATGCCCTAGTGGATGAAAAGGGTATTCAGAAAATTTATTAAGAGATAAATGAGATTCCCATAGGGGCCACAGAAGCTATTGTAGGGACCTGTGGATGTATACTTACCTCAGGGAAACATTGTTCCTAAAGAATTGGCTTCAACAGTCTGTCAGCTGAGGGTGGAGACTGGGAAGCATCCCTCAGCTTGATTCCGAGATACACAGCCATGCCCGAGTACACTCATTCCCCTGCCTACTTTGTTCATTCAGGGTCAGTTCCTGAGACCCTGCCAAGGCCTGGAGGTAGCTCAGTGGCACTTTGCTCCTCACAACCCTGGACTCACTCAACAGGGCAAGGAAAACAGCAGCCAGGGCAGCTCAGTGTCCAGTGTGTTCCTGCTTCCTTCAGTCCCTGCCTTTCTTCTGGGCAAACCTGCCAGAAATATGCATGCCGGGATCAGCAGACCTCACCAAGTACTGGCCCAGTCTTTACCATTGATGTCACCATGGGCAAAATGCCTGAGCCCCTGACTCTCAGAGCCTGGGTTTCCTCACTAGTAAAATGTCAAAAGCAGAGTCATGGAAGACACCCCTCCTAACAGTCACTGTTCCTGCCTCTTTCCAGCGAGGCAGTGCTAATGGATGCACTGACTTGGTGCATCCATTAGCACTTGGTGGACTGACTGTCCTCAGCAGCGCCCCCTGTGGTGGTCACAGCTGCAGTCTCTGGAGGATGAAGGGAGAATTATCAAGGCGGCACTTTCAAAGGCCCTCCTGGCGTTCGTTCCTTGTCTTTTTATCCACTATGGGAAAATATAGTGAGAAGTTGGCCATTAGCAAACGAGAACAAGAGCTCTTGCCAGGAAGTCAAATTGGCTGGCGTCTTGATTTTGGACATCCAGGGCTCCTTGGGTGGATGAGGCTGGTCCTGTGAATGGTTTAGCCCATCATCTGGTCCAAAGCGCTGGTGGAGAGGGTTTCTGCCATCCTCACACACAGAAGATATTTCTATCATCTTCATCACTGTGGCAGCTTTCACAAACAAATAACACAAATAGCAGCCACGTATGCCTCAAGACGCCAGCCTGTGTGCCCTGGGTAGAGCTCTCTTCTGGGCTTGGTGGTGGATGCCGGCTGTCCTCACATGGTGGACAGAAAGCAATGGTCTCTCTCTATCCTTCCGCCTGTCCCCTTCTCTGTCTTCTTTACTCACTATGTAGTTAAGGATGACCTTGGACTTGGTCTTTACCTAAGTGCTGGGATTGCTGGCATGCACCACCACACCTGATTTTCATGATGCTGTGTGTGTGGCAGACAAGCCCTGCAACTGAGCTACACCTGAGCCCTGAGGTGTAACCCAGGTTGGGCTTGAACTCACAATCCTCTCCCTTATTCTCTTCAGCATTTGCCTACCAGTTTAAACTCCACTAGGCCCTTTCTTTCTTTATAACCCTTCCTTCCCTCCCTCCCTCCCTTCTCCCTCCCTTCCTTCTTTCCTCTCTTTCAATCATGTTTTGAGACAGAGGTCTTACATTTCTGAAGTTGACCTTGAACTCCTGATTGTCTTGCCTCTACCTTCTAAATGCTAGGATTATAGGGGTGTATTACCAGATCTCTCTTTCCCTTTGTCTTATAAAGTTATTAATTCGTCATGGGGAACAGAACCCCCCACTACCTTGTCTAACCTTAATTACCTCTCAAAGGACCTGTCTCCAAGCCCCACCACACTGGGGAGTCAGGTTTCAACACATGAACTTCAGAGAAACATAAGAACTCAGGGATGCAGTTGGAAACACTAAGCACACTTGAGTTAGCTCAAGCTAGATTAGCTTCAGGAGCCTGCCTGGGTTTGGGTCTGACACCCTGAGTGTCTGCTGCAGGGAGGTAGGAACATTAAAGGCAGACACAGTGACAAGGCCGCATCTATGATCTACCTGGCAGCTGGCAGATATTTGGCTGCAAGGGCCATCATTCACCCAAGCCACTTTTCAGGAGGCTGGATTGATGGCTCAGTGTTAAAAGATTGTGTACTGCCCTTATAAGGGACCCAAGTTCAGTTCCCAGTATTCTCACAGCCACCTGGAATTCCAGTGCCAGGGGATCTGTCACCTCTGACCTATGCAAGCACCTACACACCAAAAGTGCCAGGCACCGGGCCAGGGGGCGATAGCTCAACAATACCCCCCCCCGGGAGCAAAGACCTTAGGTGAGAGAGACAGGGAGGTGCGACCCCATGCCTGGAAACATGCTGAAATAGGGCTGCCATAGGTCAGCCAGGCTGGGTCGGAGAAAGAGTGAAGGTGAATGAAGGGCCGGAAAAGAGCAGAGAGAAGCACCTTGGAGAGGCCACAGGAAGTCATCCAGAGGATGGCATATGAGGCTAAACCCTAACCTCCCCATACGTGGCACTTATGTGCACACCGAGACTTAAAATAAAATAAATCTTTTTTAAATTACACTAAAAAAAAGCCACTCTTCATTCAAGGATGAAACCATTAAGAAGAGGCCTCAGGAGTGAATGGGACACTCAGGCCACATCCATCACACATCTGATTCTCTGCTGGGGAGACAACTGTGTCACAAGGGCAACTTGGGGGAGGTGGGGTTCTGGGCGTGCCCTAGGAATCACTCAGCAGGAGCAGAGGGTAGCTCCAACCTGAGGCTTACAGGAGAACTTGGGAAGTAAGGAAGATGGAGGGTGACAAGCAGGGCGATCCACGCTGGCTGTCAACCCCAGGTAAGAACCATCACCCAAGCCTATGGAGTGACTGGACAACAGGAGCTGGAACCTCCGTTGACAAGACCCAGGCAGCTTATGGTGACCCCACGGGGAGGGAACCAGCTTCTACAGTGACCATGCTTCTGTGGCTAACCAAAGGTCATTAAGGCCAGGGCTGTGGCTCACTACTGCCAGCCTTCCAGAAAGCCAGGCAAGAAGTAACTAGGCAGGTGCTTAGGGCTTTGGGCTGCTCTTGGGCTGCCTTTGAAACCTCCTTCTGGGGTAGCTTCTTTTATTATAATCCCAATATTCACAAATGAGGAAAGAAAGGCCCAGGGAGAGAGACTGAACCACGTATACACCAGAAATACATCATTTGGTAAAGAAACACAACTGCAGTCTCTAGAATGAGACTGTTTGTTTGGCCAGAGCTGTTCAGATAAGAGATTTCACATTGTTTTGTTCCTTTCGAGACAAAGTCTCAAAGCTGGCTTTGAGATTCTTATGTAGCCAAAGATGAACATGGACTTGTGATCTTCCTGCCTCTGCCTCTCAAGTGTGAAGATTGCAGTTATGTGCCGTGACTCATGGTTTATGTGGTCTCGGGGCTTAAACACAGGGCTTCATGCATTGATAGGCAAGTATTCTATCAACTGAAATTCACCACTAGCCCCAGACAAACAGGTTCTAGTGAACCTTGCGTGCAAGTCTCCATCAGATCTTAGCAGCCAGGCTGGCTCTGGCCCATGGGAGGTGCATCCTGTAATGACCCTTATTTTACATGGAAGAAATAGGGGAGTGACGGGCTTAACTGGCCGGCTTCTAGGGTCCCTTGAGACCCAAAGCAGTTATGTACCACCTAACAATGAAGACAAGCACTGCAGAGCACACATTACATTACAGGATGATGCAGTTTCCTGTGCACTGAGACTGTATGCACACTGAGACTGTATGTGCAGTGAGACCGTATGGACACAGAGACTGTATGTGCACTGAGACTGTATGTGCAGTGAGACTGTATGTGCACTGAGACTGTATGTACACTGAGATTGTATGTGCAGTGAGACTGTATGTACACAGAGACTGTATGTACACTGAGACTGTATGTGCACTGAGACTGTATGTGTACTGAGACTGTATATGCACTGAGACTGTATGTACACTGAAACTGTATGTGCAGTGAGACTGTATGTGCAGTGAGACTGTATGGACACAGAGACTGTATGTGCAGTGAGACTGTATGTGCAGTGAGACTGTATGTGCACTGAGACTGTATGTACACAGAGACTGTATGTACACTGAAACTGTATGTGCAGTGAGACTGTATGTGCAGTGAGACTGTATGTGCAGTGAGACTGTATGTGTACTGAGACTGTATGTGCACTGAGACTGTATGTACACTGAAACTGTATGTGCAGTGAGACTGTATGTGCAGTGAGACTGTATGGACACAGAGACTGTATGTGCAATGAGACTGTATGTGCAGTGAGACTGTATGTGCACTGAGACTGTATGTACACAGAGACTGTATGTACACTGAAACTGTATGTGCAGTGAGACTGTATGTGCTGTATGTGCAGTGAGACTGTATGGACACTGAGACTGTATGTACACAGAGACTGTATGTGCAGTGAGACTGTATGTGCAGTGAGACTGTATGTACACAGAGACTGTATGTACACAGAGACTGTATGTGCAGTGAGACTGTATGTGCTGTATGTGCAGTGAGACTGTATGGACACTGAGACTATGTACACAGAGACTGTATGTGCAGTGAGACTGTATGTGCAGTGAGACTGTATGTGCAGTGAGACTGTATGTACAGAGAGACTGTATGTACACTGAGATTGTATGTACACTGAGACTGTATGTGCAGTGAGACTGTATGTACAGAGAGACTGTATGTACACTGAGACTGTATGTACACAGAGACTGTATGTACACAGAGACTGTATGTGCACTGAGACTTACACGCACTGAGACTGTATGTACAATAAGGTTGTATGGTGCACTAACACCTGTATGTTTTGGCCCTTGATAACTGAAACTTTGTTAGGTAGTGAATGCATACCTACAGTCTAATTTAGTGATGACTGAAATCACTACTTCTGATTTGTCAAAACAAAACCAGAAAATGTCCCCACCACCCGCAATGAAAATGTGTGTTAAATAACAAAACTCTTTCCACTGAACTAAACCACTTCGGGAACTCTCCACTGAGTGATATCAAGGTGGTGACATGGGCAAGAATAGCACACACAAAAGTAAAAAATCAGGGCCACCCATGTGAGCCCCTCATAATCACATTCCCCATCACCAAACCTTAAACTCCCAACTTTGCCCTCCCTGTGTGGTCCAAAAGTAAAGTTTCCTGGAGAGAAAGAAAAGGGCATTCAGGAACCATGGTGGCTCTTGGTGCCGTGGGCTATGAGTTCCTGGGGACTCTGTTGGAAGAAGCCATAGGAAACCCGGGTTTGGTTGGCTCAAAGTCAAAAGGCAGTATGTTAGGCCTTGTCCCAGAGAATGCCTGGATCTAGGTATCAATTGGCTCAGACCCAAAGGTTGTCACAATGTCATTCAGCTTTCCTGTCTGTCTTGACTCCACTCAGCCAACTCTGGCGCCAACCTCAGCACCACCCATCAGCACAGGGGCTGCACATCCTTGGGCCACACATTCTGGGTAGGTCAGAGCCAGTGTCAAAGCAGAACTCCACTTCCTCTGCAATGCACACCCAGGCAGAACAGGAGGACAGGGAGTCTACGGAGACAGAGAAAAAAAGGGCCCTTCACCCTGGAGTCTGGCTGGAGTCTCTCACCAGCAGAGAGCAGGAACTTCAGCACAGGGACATTAGCTCTCAAGGTGCGGACACAGACAGTATTCCTTTTAGATAGAGCATGTTAAAATAACAGTGAACTGTGCTTAAGGTGTAAGATTCCTCGACCTTCAGGGATGGCCTGATCCTATTTTCTGAGAATCTCACAAGCAGTAAGAAAAAAATCCCATCTTAGGGTCACTGTTGCTGTGATGAAACATCATGACCAAAAGCAGCTTGGATTTATTTGAGCTTATGAGTCACCTTGACCAAGCCAAAGCAGGAACTGAAAGCAGGTAAGAACCTGGAGGCAGGAGCTGACACACAGGCTGTTTATTGGCTTACCCCTTGTGGCTTGCTAATAGCCACTACACCCTGCAATTGCCCAACCCCGCCCTCGCCAGCCCTGTAGCCCTTGAGACCCAGGAGGTCACCTTATCAGCTGAGGGCCTACCTCAAAACCAACATTTGTGAGCACCATAAAGACAGTAACAACTTTCCTTAGAGAAGCCCCGGCCCACACCTGGGGGAATCTCTCCTCCCCTATCCCCAGTGCCCCCCCCTATTTATTAGCCTTCTTATATCTGTTTGAAAATGCCATTTAATGAACTCCAGGTCTGCCCCATATTAGCTCCTACTTCATTCTTCTCTGCTTTCGTAGTCAAGAATCCAGTGTTAGTGGAGTGAAGCTCCCTAAAAGGAAACTTGTGGCCGCAGGACAGACAGGCCATAGGGCTTCTGCAGCCAGAAACCTGTGTGTAGGAGTTCCCAAGCTCCTCATGCTGCAATGAGAGTGACCACCCCCTTTCCTGATCCCTCGGGGGCTCCCAAAGATAAAAGGCATGCCCTAACTCCTGACTCCACCACCTTCAGCATCTAATTCTGAGCTTGAGTGGGGCTTTCTCCAGAAGCCACCTCTACTCGGAGCCACACCTCCCCAACTTCATGGACTCACAGCACACACAGCATGACAGTACTTACTTCCGCAGCAATTCCTACTCTCACCTAACTTAACCTGGATCACTCACTGCTAACCAGACAGGAAACTCTCTAAGGTTGCCCTCCTTTGTGCTCATCTCTGAGAGTTCACCATGAAGCATGACTCAGGAGTGATGAATGAATGAATGAGTTAATGAATGAATGCTCTCTACAGTTCTTTGCTACTGAGCAAAAGAGGCAGCATTCATTCATTCCTCCCTAGAGTTTAGTAAGTAAGCTCATATTGGGCACAGAGTAGAGACAAGGGTGCTGTTGAAAATGACATGGAGTTGGTAAAGAGAAAGACAGCAGTCACACAGGTGTTTGTCTTGTTTGTACTGTTCTTGGGATTGCACCCAGGTGCTCAGGAATGGGCAGGCATGTGCTTGAAACAGAAGCCCCTGGAATAAGGAGACAGTACAAGCAGGGCATGGTGGTACAGTCCCATGTTCCCAGCACTCAAGAAGGCAGAGGCAGGGAACTTTCCATTTCAATGCCTGCCTCAGGCACAGAGCAAGTCCAACACCAGGCTGGGACCTTGTCTCAAAATTAAAAGTTAAAAACAAACAAAAACCAGAGCTGGGTTTCTGGAGAAGAAGAAAGTTTGGTGGGAGTGGGAAAGGGAAGAAAAAGGTAATGGGGAGAGAGAGAGAGAGAGAGAGAGAGAGAGAGAGAGAGAGAGAGAGAGAGAGAGAGAGAGAGAGAGAGAGAGTTTTGAGACACAATTTCTCTGGCTGTCCTGGAACTCACTTTGTAGACCAGGTTGGCCTTGAACTCACAGAGATCTATCTGCCTCTGCTTCCCGATGGGATTAAAGACGTGTGCCACCACCAACCAGCTAAATAAATTTTAAGAATTAAGAAATCATTAGGCTTGGGAATGTAGCCCAGTAGTAGATGCTTCCATGACCTGCATGAGACCCTGTGTTTAATCCCCAGCACTAGAGAGAGGTGGGGAGGAAGGAGAGACAGAGAGGGAGAGGGGGGATGGTGGGGGGAGAGGGGGGACAGAGAGGGGGAGAGGGGAGAGAGGGAGACAGGAAGAGAGATGGGAGAGAAGGTAGGAGGGGAGAGAGAAGGGGGAAAGGAGAGGAGAGTATGATGGGTGGGTGGAGAGAGAGACTGAGAAATTGCACTGTATATTTAATCTTTGATTGGTTATGACATCAGGGGCAAGAAAAAGATGAGCTCCAAAAGGCCTAAAAAGCTTCAGTGAGACTGGCCACTGGGCCATGTGCTGGGTGTGACCCTGGTGGGACTCAAGGAGGCACACAGTGGGTTGAAGGCTGAGTTACGGGATCAGCTTTAGTACCTTCCCTGGGAGCTCCGTGGCGTTCCCCTTCCTCAAGCTTCCGCTTTCTCACTAGGGAAAAGGGGGAGAGGCACCCATGAACCGCCTGTGGTGCTGCTGCTGACCCTAACTTGCCTTCCTCCATACCTGCTGGACACAAAGCCACCTGCTAAACTACACCTAGACCCCCACTTCTCTGTTGGCATGGCGGTGTGGGCCACCAGCAGCAGAGACATCCCAGAATGCTCATTCCTGAGGGTCTCTGGAGGATGAGCAGGAGGTATGACAGGGCAGGGATGGTGTGGTCCTCTCCCTCCAGTGTGTCTCCCAACGGCATAGTAAGCACTCAGTGTCTGGTAAAAGAAAGAAGGAGAGGAGGAGGGAGTAGAGGTGGAAGGAAGGAGAGCAGGGACAAGGGACAAGAAGGAGTAAAGATGCCAACCAGAGGGTGACCGTATATAGAGGATCCGTGAGTGCGGGACATAGCTCAGTTGTTAGAGCATTTACCTAGCATGCGCAAATGCAGGAGGCCCTGAATTCAATCCCCAGCACTGCATAAACAGGGCACAGTGGCAGATGCTTGTAATCCCAGCATGCTGAATGTGCATGTAAAACCAGGAGTGCAAGGTCACCCTGAGCTCTACAGTGAGTTCAAGAGCAGCCTGTGGTACATGAGACCTTGTCTTAAAAAGAGGAAACACTCCTCCCAAAACAGTCTGGAGCATTTGCAGAGGCACACAGCTCTTACAAAGTATGGAGTGCCTAAGAGCTGTTTGAGTAGTGTTCAATTACCGGAAGGGAGCGGAGAGAGGTAAAAGAATTGTCTTCACTTTGCTTGGATTCACCTGGCTTCTGGGCAAAGCATCCAAGGCCATGCTAAGCAACATCCTCCGCCTGGCTCCCTGGGGCCTGATGTTTGAACCCCATTCAGACCCCGAGGGTTTGGAGTTCATTTTCTTTTGGCAAACCATCAGCTTTTCTTTTCTAAAGGAAAATATAAAATATAAAAAGACACTCACATAACATCTTGGAGATCAAATGACTTTTGGAAAATTGCATTTTGATGAGTGAGGGAATCCAAACATATGGATTAAGTTCTCTGTAGATCTCCTGGGGGAGATGAGGGCCAGCCGTGAGCTGGGCTCAGCAGGCTCAGGCAGCAATGTTCTGTACCTCTTAGGAATATGCTGGGTGCACGGAGGGAGGGCTGAGCTATCTCAGGCCCTGACAGCGGCTGTTGACCACATTCCAGCTGGCTCAACCGCAGGGGAAGCATGCACTTTTTAAAAAATGACTGCTTCCTTTCTTCTGATTTCCCCTACCCCAGGGAGCCAAGCTTTAGGGTCTTATTAGTGACTGGAAAGGGTAGTGGGTTGCTGTTCCATCTTTGTGATTTATCCCAGACAGCAACCTCCAAGTTTCTCCCTGGAGGAAACGCCAGAAGGATCCGCTGAAGCCAAATATTTGCAATCAGGTACTTAGGTGAGGGCGCTGATTCTTTTTATGGCCTCGTTCCTATCTCAATTTCGCTGATGCAGGCAGGCTCAGACTCCGGGACCTTGCATCAAGTATGATTCATGCTGTCACTGCCGGGAACGAGCGCCACCAGGCACCAGCACTTGCAGCTTTCGTCCCTAACATCAGAGAAAACTCAAGGCTGTTTCCTCTATTCTCATCCCGACCCGGAGCAAGGACAGTGCTGTCACTCGATTAGTGAAGCAGGCAGACTGCAGTTCAACCCATGAGGCCACTTGGCCCTCCCAGCCCACCTCACAAGGGCAGCGGCTGCTGTGCCTGCTTTACAAACAAGTAAACTGAGGCACACAGATGCTGCAACTTAAACCCAGGCTACACAGCTGGTAGCTGACAGGTCTGGGACTTGGACCAAGGGTTTTACCAAAGCCAGATGTAGCCCCATTCATTACAGCCTCCAAGATATCATGTGCTTTGGCTGTTGGTGAGGAGTGCTATCCTGCCATGACATGGCTGTGGCCCTCTTGAATTGTCATTAGCTGTGATCACCCAGGGAGACCTGCATAAGACTGGGCCCATTAACTTTGCATCATGGAGGTGATGAGGTACTTCCAGGGAGTGGGGGCACACCATCACAAGGATTCACAGGTAACACTGGCTTGGTGGGGGAGAGGTTCACTGGGTCTTGTCCCTCCTCTAGGATTTATAGACAGAACATGGTTAGTTGATGGGGTCACCAGGCCCCCATCTCCCTGAAGATACACAGGCAGTTAAAGGTTCCCAGAGAGAGTGTGTCTCCCGTGATGTACTAATTTAAAGTTGTCTGTCTGAAGCTGGAGCTGGGCTTCAACAAGTCCCTGTGATTGACATATTCCTTCCTTGAGGAGCCCCTAGAGTGACCAGAATAGCCAGGCTGCTTGGGGTGACCACTCTCTGCTCAAGTCAGCAAAGCAGCAGGAACGAGTCCAATAACTCCCAGGTAAAGAGACAAATCAACTCAGCAGCGGCTAATCCATCCCGCCTCCTCCTCCCCTTCTTCTGTAGGCCAGACTAGCCTTGAACTCAGAGACCTGCCTGACTCGGCTTTCTAAGTGCTAGAATTAAATGTACGGGCTAGCATGCCTGACTCCTGAGTCAGCCTCTCACATCCCAACTTCTTTTTTTTTTTTTACTTTTTATGTGCATTTTTAATTTTTATTTTATGTGCGTTTGTGTTTTGCTATGGGGGTCAGATCCTCAGGAACTAGAGTTACAGACAGTTGTGAGCTGCCATGTGGGTGTTGGGAATTGAATCTGGGTCCTCTGGAAGAGCAGTCAGTGTTCTTAACTGCTGAGCCATCTTTCCAACCCTCTCATCCCAACTTCTTTAAAGGGAAAAAAACGAAACATTAAAAGGATGCTTACACTAAAGGCCTATTTATTGGTAACATTATCAATACAGCAAGGGTACTGAACAGTGATGGTGGCCAGCCCCTGCTCCACTGTCCCCAGCAAAGCTAAGTTCCTCCAATCTGTTCCACTCCTACCACCTGACAAAAGTCTTCCACACCCTCCAGAGAGGTTTCTTGTATCTATAAGGTTATTGATGTTTGATTGGTTGGGTCTGTTGCTAGCCTGGAACTCAGGGACAGTTTCACGCATCCATAAGTCTATTGATAACTGATTGGTTGAGACTGGTACTAGACTGGTGATGACTGATTCATTGACTGATTGGTTGGGTCTGGTGCTAGACTGATGATGGTTGATTGGTTAGGTCTGGTGCTAGCCTGGAACTGGGAGCAGGGCGGGTTTGCACTTGGTAAGCAAGTGTTCTGCCATGGAGTTACACCTCCAAGCCTTCATGCAGGCTTTTTAGAACTCCCAGGTCAGCTGGCCAGAACCCTTTGCTTCACTCCAGAGGCTATCCAATCCCTCTTTATTATAAAAGTGGCTTCTACTGTTACGGGGAGCCCACAGAGATGACCACTCAGATACAGTTTATAGTCAACTGGAAGTCTTTATTCCAGCTGGCTGGAATGACACTCACATATTTGGGACCCAAATGTAGTGCCAAGTGTTTGAGCAAGGGTTTTGAAAAGCAAAACCACATCCTAGTATCTCACTTGGCAGCTGCAGAGGAGGTTTTGAGCAATCAAGCAATTTAGCAGAGGCCAAGATAAATTAGCTTGGGCATTCAGGTTCCTAGAATAGAGTTGGGTAATTTTTCGTGGGATTGTCCATCAAGGAGATCAAATTCTAGTCAAACCTGAAATGGCCTGAGCAAGAATACAAGATGGAGGAACCTCTGCCACACTGCTATGACTGGAGCCCACCTTGGAATGAAACATACCCAGGTTTCATCTCCTGCTGGGACACGATACTTTCCCAAACCACAGACCCCTGAACTGCACAGACGGGAAGAATAGAACATCCCCCTGAAAGCGTGCGTTCGCATTGGCTTGGGCGATCTGGTTCCCGGGTACTTGCTGGAGTGCCTGCCCTTGACTGTAGATTCTCCCAGGAGAGTCACTGATTGGATTAGGCCTTTTGCTGAGTTTACGGAAGAAAGAGTTGGGGAAGCAAGTCTCGGTGGGAAGAAGAGGAGCAATGGTAACTGAGGGCTTGCTCTGTGGTGGACTCTCGGGGGTTTAAACCACATCAAAACCCTGGGAGCAAGAGCTCATGCGATCCTCTTTCACCAAGGAAGAAACTGAGGCCAGGAAGGATCAAGGGCTCAGGCAAAGCCACGTATTCATTAAGAACAGAGTCAGGAGGAAACCCACGAACCCTGTTCAGAGTCCAAAGTCTTCTCTGATGGACTATGCTGTACTGTTTTATTCTGAGGCAGGATCTTGCTATCTATCTCACTCTGGCCTTTAGTTCATGATCCCCCTGCCTCAGACCCTGACATCTCCAGAGTTCTAGGGTTATCAAGATACCACCACATTTTACTTAACTGTACTGTGTTGATCTGAGTTCTCCAAAGAGCCAATCCCAAGAAAACACACTTAAGAGATGCACTGCCTGGAAGGGAGAGGTGAAGCAGACAGTAGAGGTGGGTCCTGTCAGAATATGGACTATAGCTGTGCTGCAAGAGAAGACCTGACGTGGAGGACGGAAACTCTAGAGCCACAGCTCTGAGGAAGGTCAGCCGATGATTATCCTCAGTCCAGTTGCCCCAAGAGGAGGCCCACACCAGAACGGTCCTGCACCTTGCTTTGCTACAGGTGGTAACGACCCAGGAACTCTTCCTAGGTGTCAGTACAGGTTGTTAAACATTGAGCCTCCATAGAAAAAAATGAAGGGAACAAACACTGAGTAGGTGTGAACGCCCAGAGCAAACGTAATGTCCCATCTGGGCACACAGTGTGACAGAGCAGCGACAGTGGCCCAAGGAAGGCCATTCAGAAACCAGTGGTGATACAGTGAGGGGTACAGGAACACGTCTACAGAGGAGCAAGCACCAGGCACGATGGGAGCTGGAAAGATGGCTAGGTGGGCAAAGTGCTTGCTGTGTAAGCATGAGGACCCGAGTTCAGATCCCAGGATACACGGAAAAGCTGGGTTCTGTGGCCGCATTTGTAACCCCAGCACTAGAAGAGGGAGAAAAGTTGGTTCAGGAGGGTCACTGGCCAGCTAGTTTAACCTGGACAGTATACTCCAAGTTCAGTGAGAGACCTTGTCTAATAAACAAGGTAGAGAACGATAAAGACATCCCACATCAGCCTCTGGCCTCCACACACTCATGCACACACACACACAGGCAAGCATGCACACACGCACATACATACATACATACATACACACACCATGCACATACAAAAGAATACACACAAACTTAGCATGTAGTGTATGGCTGTGATCCCAGCACTCAGGAGGTAAACGCAGGGGAAGCCAAATTCAAGGTCAACCTTGGCTACATAGTGAGTTTAAAACCAGCCTGGGCTGTAGAAGACCCTGTCTCAAAGGAACAGAAAACACAAAGCTGATTGGTGAGAAATGGCATCTGGAGATAGGAAAGCCTGGAGCGGGTAGGACTGTCAACAGAGAGAAATGGTTTTGGAGAGAATCCCATGTGATTGCTGCTCAGGGCCCTCAGCAGCCCCGGTGCCCTGGGAATTGCGTCTTTCCTGGAGCCCAGAGGCTGCGCTCTGCCCTGCTGGTAGTTCATTTGGTGTGTCTGATAACAGGAATGAATTTTCTCAAAGGCAGAAACGGAATGTCACACTTTTGTGAGGCAGGTGATAAATGCTGTGTCTCAGGGGACCAGGTACCAATTAGGGCCAATTAAAACTGAATTCACCCATCATTTGGGAGCGGTAGATAATGGAACTCTCATGTCCCATGAAACTGTGCGTGTCACTCACGAGTTCATCTGCTCAGAGAATGAACTCCACGGGAAAATACTTGTAATGGTCACTCCTGAAGTTAAAAAGAAGAAGAAGAAGGAGAAGGAGAAGGAGAAGGAGAAGAAGGAGAAGAAGAAAGAAAAGTCCAGACGACTCAGTAGCTAGAGATACCTGGTGCCAACCCTGATGATCTGGTTAGAATACCCAGGCCCCACATGGGGAAGGAGAGAACTAAATTCTGCAAGTAGTCCTCACACCTCCACACACATAGTAAATGAATAAATGTCATAATAAAACTTTTCCAACTGACTCTTGCATTTTCCAGCACTTTCTATTATCAGTACTTAATTGACTTCCAACTGCTTCAACCTGAGCTTACGATGCTTCCAGACCACTGCTTGTGAATGTGGGCATTCAGAGCCACCTGCTCTCAGGACCGAGCGACTGAAGGAAGACTTACAGAGACTTGCCTAACTTTCCCCGTGGCTTTGCCCCACCTTTGAATAGTCCCCATCTTTTCAGTCTGTGATAAACGGGTAAGGAGGCACCCAGGAGCGTAACTGAGTCACCCGAGTAAAGAGCTTCAGGAAATTCTCTCAGGTGTCTCAGCGCCCTCTGGCCGGAGCTCTGCTGAAGCCCCCGGATCAATTTGAACCAAGCAGACATGCGTACTACGGGGCACGATTAGTTTCAAATCAGTTAAGCTCCTTGTGACATTATGATTAAGAACTGGAGATCCCCCATGGAGGGTCTCACCCTCCTGGGGAATGGTGTGGGGAATGGGTGGAGGCTTGTGGGGGTTGGTGGAGGGGCAAGGGAGAGGGAAGGGAGAGGGAGCTGGGACTGACATGTGAAGCAAGCTTGTCTCTAATTTGAATTAAAAATATATTAGAAAAAAATAAAATAATTTAAAAAATCCCAAAGTTCCAAAACGTTAGCATCAAAATCACGAATCACATGTGAGAAGTGAAACCTCCACCGAGAGTTCGGTAAGATCTCCCCAGGATCACTAATGAAACATCAGTGCACAAATGAGTTAAGAGTGATTCACAGGTAAACTGAGGCAGGTGGCTTCCTCAGGCTCAACAGGGATGAACCAAACAGACTTGCTTTCTGTTTTCACTTAAAGTTTCACTCTGTAGTTTAGGTTGGCCTAGAAGTCACTATGCAACCCAAGCTGGCTTTGAACTCATAGTGATCCTTCTGCCTCAGCTTCCCACTATGTGCAGGGACAAGTTGTTCAATGACCAGCCTGAAGTCATGTCAGCAGCAATATATCCTTGTGAAAATACATTGGGGTCTGGACCTTGTCCCTCCAGAACCCTGGAACAGAATACCTTTTTAAGCATGGCAGGGAAAGGGGGGGAAAAAAGCCAAAAGAGTAAATTAGAGTTTGCATTAAAATCATGTCATTATTTAAAATAACAATGGCTTACCCATCCTTTGGTAAGTCACCATTGGTCTTTGTAACTTCCCCACGAGGCATTCTACATTCTCAGTGTTTTTAGAGATTGAAGTACAGATGTTTAAAGTGATTCCCCCGGGATCACAGTGAGTAAGGGGCAGAGGGAGGCTTCAGTGGTGGTTTACCTCTTAGGTGGAGAGGCCCAGTGAGAGGCCCAGCATGGGTGTGTGACTTTATGCATCACTCCTTTTTACTGGAAAGAAAGCCTGGCCAGAAACCCAGCTGTTTCATTACTTTGTTTCTTTAGATCCTAGATCATGGGGGGACACAGGAGGTGGTGGCCCCCAGTGCAAGTCTCACAAAGAAACATTTAAAGAGTAACTAGCTGCCTCTCTGCTGGCCCATCACTTCTGAAGAAATGGCACATGAGCCATTGTCTGAATGACAAGAAGGTGCCAGAAACCCTGAGGCTGGCAAGAAGGGCAGTCTATGAGGAGGGGTAGCAGGTGAGAGGCATCACAGAAGAAGATGAGAAGCCATGTCCATAGAAGAAAAAGACAACGGTCTGAGGTATGGATCAAGATGGCCCAAACCTGGCCCTGATAGATGGCTCAGGGGATGCACTGTTTGGTGTGTAAGCATAAGGACCTGAGTTCAGGTCCCAGGACCCACCTAGAAAGCCATTCCCATCACTGCAGGGGTGGGGTGAGATGGAGGAAAAAGAGAATCCCTGGGGCTTCCTGGACAGCTAGCATAGCCTAATGGGTGAACTCCAGGTCCCAGCAATCTTCTCCTGAGGAATGATATCAAGGCATGCCTCTAGTCTCCATAATTACACACACACACACACACACACACACACACACACACACACACACACAGGGGGGGGGAGAAAGGGAGGGAGGGGGAGAGATAGACAGAGAGAGAGAGAGAGAGAGAGAGAGAGAGAGAGAGAGAGAGAGAGAGAGAGAGAGAGAGAGAACCTTCACCTTCACTATCTGGGCAAGATCTGGGAAAGGACCAGTAGTGCTGGGAAGTGGTCTAAGGAGACGACTCAGTCAATAAACTGCTTGCCTTGAAAGCGCCAGGACCTGTTTCATCCTCAGACATCACACAAGAAGCCAGATGTAGGGGCACACTCCTGCAGTCCCAGCAATAGTGAGGTAGGAGGCAGAGACAGACAGCTCCCTGGGGCTTACTGACTAGCTAGCCTAGCTTATGTGGGAAAGTTCAAGGTCAGTGGGAGACCCTGTCCCAAACCAAAGGAGAGGGGTTTTCTGAAAACACTAAGGTCATCCTCTGACTACCTAGCATGGGCAAACATGTGCACACACATTACCCCCCTCCATGTACACACACACACACACACACACACACACTTTTGTAAGGCACACACAGGAATCCCACAGAGTCTCTCAGGCAACTAGATAGGAAGCTACAGCTCTGCCGGTCAGGACAGCCACTCTCTACACCCGTGGTAGATGGTCAGCACAAACTGGACCTGGAGGGTTGTTAAGGGGGGGGGTAGAGTGCAGAGGTAGAAGTGGACCCCGAAGGGTCATGAGAAGGAACTGAGAGTAAATGTGATCAAAATACCTGGTATGAAATCCTCAAATAAGTAATAGATTATATATCTTAAAGTTAAAATCAACACACAGAAAATGAACGGCAGGAATCAAAGCTCTGGTAAAGCAGCTGGTTAAGTGACAGATTCCACCTGAATGGCCACTAACACTTCTTGTGCGAGTGAGTTGGGATGGCGGTCATTATGAGAACCAACAACTCACTTCCTGTTTCTCCCCAGGTGGACGGAGACTGTCCAGGGTACAGCACACTATGAGTGCCCTGTGCTGATGCTGTGCCTGGAAATTTGTACATGGGGCTTCACCTCACCCGGTGCCATCAGTTAGGCAGACTCAGCCAGCCCTCACCCCACTTTGTTGATCAGAAACTAAGGCACTCTCCAAGGACACATGGGAACCGAGTGGCAGAGGGAGCACTTTGCCCAGGACTCTAAGTCCTTCTGAAAGCCCATTAGCCACAGAAGTCACATCACCCTCTCCTCCAAGAGCAATCACCTCCATTGTGACAACTGGAACAAGTTGTAAGATCAGGTCCCGGGTCCCTGGGATGGCAGAAACAAAATTGATTTTCTTTAGGCCTTTCCCTGACCATCCTTCCAGGTTGAGTTCAAATTCTGTGTGCCAGGGCCCGGGGAACGGAAGAAGTCACAGCCTTTCTGAGGCTTTGAGATTTGCTAGACTTGAAGTTACTTACAGTAAGAGACAGGGAGACAAACTCCCTCTCTTGCTCACATGGATTCATGCAGTCAAGGCCACATCTGAGGGTCTGAAATGCCTCTCAGGTGCTGGGATCACAGCTGTGCACCATGTGCCTGGTTTTATACCATAAATCTTTTTTCACTGGAGTTCAGAACATCAGAACTTTAACGTCTCCCTTCCCTGGATTGTGTTACACCGTGTTCCTCTAGATAGTACAGGCAAGCTGACTTGTCAAATCAGAGAGTTCTGGCTTGGGATGTGGTTAGTATCTCAGAATTCTACCCTGCACAGACTGAGTGCTCTTGTCTGAGGCCCTAGGAGCTTGGCTGCAGTAGTGACCCTCCTAGCAAGCCCACATCTAAACCTGCACCATCTGACCTACAGAACTTTCTGACATGATTGTCCTTCAACTCCATTTACCTTAAAGCAGCATTCATTCAAAAAACCTCTTCTCATAGCCCTGAAGAACAAAACCAGGTTTAATTCCTGGACACCATTTTAGTTGGGGGGGGGGGGGGCTTCAAATTTACAAAACTCAACAGGATCGTGAATACCCATGCAGCAGCCTAGGGGTCCGCCTTCCTGTCCACCCCTATCCCTATGTGCATC
Organism: Mesocricetus auratus; assembly: GCF_017639785.1. NCBI lineage: Eukaryota > Metazoa > Chordata > Mammalia > Rodentia > Cricetidae > Mesocricetus > Mesocricetus auratus. Next base: position 161,374,128 of record NW_024429266.1, read on the forward strand.
TCGGAGAATATTTCATCTGCATCATTGTTTACAAAACACAAACCGTTAGCCTAACTTTCAGCAAATCTGAGTCTTTCCATAAAATCATCACTGGCTGAACACCACCGCAACTCCCATTTTCCTCGGCATGCGTTCTAAAAAGCCAGGGTTGGGGCTCCCCAAACCACTGAGGTGGGATGCGCCTCCCAAATTGTTTTAGGAAACAGCCCGAGGCTCTTGGGAAGAGTAATGCCTTCCCTCCGGTTTCCTTCACAGTCTGGAATGTAAAAGCCAAACCCAACAGCCAAGGGTTTGCCAAGAACTCCAAAAAGACGATCACGTGTCCAATTACCATGGCGACGCGGTGACAAAGGGAACTTATTCCTGCTGTTTAGACAGAGCAATCCTGCAGCCATCAGGAGGAAAGGGAGACAGGCCGCCTGCGGTCACGCACACCTGACTGTCGCCCACGCAGGGCTCGCAGGCCGCCGGTTGTCAGCACCTGGGATTAGCGCGTGAGCTCCTGCGGGAAACTGGGCTGGCTTCAGCGCCAGGACAGCTCGGGGAGCCAGGCTCTCCTCCTTATTCTCCAATGGCTCAGCAGACGGCTTTAAGATGACTTCAACAGAGGACTCATCTGAAGTGTGTTTTATTAGTTCTAGCATTATTTCATCCGGTTTCAATGCGGGTCATTTACATGATGAGCCTTATGATTTGATTAACCCCGGGACAATTCCGAGACTGCTCTCCTGACACGAACGCAGTATTGGATTTGTGGTCTAAAAGGGCAGGCTTTCCAGTTAGACACCCTCATAAATCAAGGTACCAGAGACTCAAGGATAGACGGCCCCACGTTTAAAATAACTGGATTCGGGCCAGCGAGATGGCTCAGTGATTAAAGACGCTTTCCACTAAGCCAGACAAGCCTGAGTTCGGATCCCTGGACCCTACAAGGTTGAAGGAGAGAAATGACTCCCGCAAGTTGTCGTCTGACCTCCAAATGCCCAAATGTGTATTTGTACAGAATAAAAATAATGAAGTGGCCAGTGCCTTTAATCCCAGGACTCAGGAGACAAAGGGGGTTGAATCTCTGAGTTTGAGTCTAGCCCAGTCTTCTGAGCAAGTTCCAGGACAGCCAGGACAGCATGCAGGAGGCTCTTGATCCAACCTCCACCCCAAATAAAATACATGCATGTGCTATATACAGAAACTCCTCATAGGAAATATTGCTGGTGCTCTGACCCTATCCAGGTGGCTTTATTGGTCCTGGGTTCATGCCCAGCAGCAGCTATCAACCTGAAAAAGGCCACCTTAGAAAATGCTCCTTGGGTGGGGTATTCTAGAGTGCCCCCTAGAGGTCATAAGTGGGACCAAGCTGAGGCATCCCCAGGTTATTCATTCTGTCTCTTTGTCTCTCTCTTCCCTCCCTCCTTACCCCCTTTCTCTTTCTCTCCCTCCCTCTTTTCCCCCTCCTTCTCTCCCTACTCTCTCTCCCCATCCTATTTTCCTCCTTCCCTCTATCTCTCCCTCCTTCCATCTATCTCTCCCTCCTTCTATCTCTTTCCCAAATCCTTTTCCTCTTCCTTTTACTTTATATTAATGTGTATGACCAGTGTATTCTGGAATACTTACAGCCCAAGGCTGACTAGATCTCATCCCCCACCCAAAACACAGTCTGGGGGTAGCTTCCAGGGAAACTCAGTCAGGGGCAAACATGCGGAGACCAGTCTGGAACTGGCCATCTTAACTGTTGGGTAGTGGCCTGAGCCCTCCCTTGAGTATTTGAGGTGAGAGACTGGAATTTTTCATTAAGCCTGTATGGAACTTTTTAAAAGTATACTCATATATATGCCATTCATCTTTTTAAAAACACACATAGTAAAATGTGGGTTTTAAAAATAGAAAGTATTTCTTTTAGAATGTCACACCATAAGTATTATTCCAGCTAGGATTTGTCTTACAAGGAAAGATACTAGGTTTTGAAGCTTTTAAATGGCAGTTTAGGGTTAGGTGGTTTTCAATGTTTAAGCCTCTGGTTGCATTTTTCTAGAAGGCTAGGTGGCCCTAGTGACATCCAGATCGCTCCAGAAGAGGGGTTGCTGGATGGAAGCAGAGCTCAGAGCCCTGGCACCCCATCTGTCTTGTTTCCTCCCCAGCCTCCTCTTTCACGTCTTTACCGATGAGATATTCGGAGGGATCCCCGCTCTTCCTAGACTACCAGGACAAGGACTAAGCCTGGCCGTGCTCTGCTGAGCTCTTCTACGTTGCTGAGCGTGTTATCTGGGCCTTCGTTAAGCCCTTTTCTGCAGACGCCCTTTGATGTTTTTCTGTGAATGAATGAAGCTGTTGGGCATGGGCTGTTTGACAGACTCCTCCTTTGTGCCTGGCAACCTGGAGCAAGGAACTACCCAGACAACGCTGCACTCCAGCTGGAAGGGGCACTGTAACCATGGCTACTGAAGACACGACCTAGCTTCAGGAGGCCTCATTCTAGTGACAGCCCGCACCAGGTCAGGAAACCTCCATTCCAGACAAGCGAGCCTTGGCCACATGAGAAGACCCCAGTGACAACCCTGCTACTCCAGAATCTGCCTCCTGTGCTCTGGATCTTGTGGAAGCTGTCTTCGGTCATGCCCAGAAGAAGACCACTCTTCTCATGACTCAGTATGTGATCATCAGATGGGAAAGCTGTGCTTACGTGGGCTGTGATTGGTCCTGATAAAACAGGAAGTTGTGCTGTGTTAGTCAAAAGCTAATAATCATCTTTGCATGCCCCCTTGCCTATGGCTACATAGCTCTGCTGTTTAATTCCCTCTTGCAGTCAGCGGAGAGACACCTGCCTATGCTGCCCCTTGGGATGCAACGTTAGAGCCAACAGAAGGCTTTTCTGAGTAGAGGTCTTTCATCTGCTTGTTCCTGGTAATGCAAATCAGAGGTGGCAGTGGCTGAAGAGATCCAGAAGGCATGTGAGGAAGGACTTTGGAAGTGGATAGGAAACGCTGAAAACTAAAGGAGGGTGGAGTGGATTCCCGGAAGGGCATAAGGAGCCAAAGGTCAGGAGCTGTAACATGAGTTGCTGTTAAGGTCGCAGAGCTCCAGGGAGCTGTCACACTGGCCATACCTGTTGCCACCATCGTGTGAGCTGCTGCTATGAGTCAGGAGTTTCTGGCCACTGAGTATAGCCCCACTGCCAGTCAAGGCCCAGAGTAGCTCACCTACTCACCTTAAGCTATCAGCCTCCGGCATGTAGAGCTTGGAGCCATTGCTGGGGCTGTTAGTCCAGGAGGCCTGGGGACTGGAATTGGCAACACTGAGGAAACCATGCTCTGCCTGTGGGTGACTTCAATAAGACAAAGCTAAAGAGCCCTGCCAGCTGACTGGTAATACAGCCATCAGACATCTCGGAGACTCTTTCATCCAACACTGTGCGGAACTCTTCGTGCACACAAATACTTAATAATATGAAAATATTAGTGCTTTACTTTTTTTTGAGACAGGTCTGATGTCGCTCAGGCTAGCCTCAAACTTGCTGCATAGGCAAGGGTGACCTGAAGAACTATTTTATTCCCTGCCTCCAACCCTGCAGGAATGAACGACTGTACTCTTTTTTTTTTTTAACTTCATACTTTAAAACTCATTATTAAATGAAAAGAACAGCTCCTGGGCCCTGGGCAGGCAGTCTGGGCAGCTAGCCCACCTGCTCATTTCTCTAAGACTCTGTCTTGAGGTGCAGAAATGACCTCTTCTGGCCCACGTCTTGATGTACAGGGCCAGTGACCTCTGCTGGCCCAAGTATTCAAATATTTGGTCCCCAGCTAGTGGTGCTGTTTCAGGAGGACTGAGGAGCCTTTGGGTGTGGGACCTCACTGGTAAAATAGGTCACTGACAGTGACCTATCGGAGGGCTAGTTGGGCCTGCTTCCTGGATGCCATGTGACGTAAGGAGCCTGGCCTCACATTCCCACACTGTGAACTATATGCTCTGCCTTCTCCACCAGGATAGACCGAAGACTCCGAAACTGTGAGGTGAAATTGACCTTTCTCACTTCAAGTGGCTCCTGTCAAGGTGTTTTGACACATTGGTTAGGAAAGTGACTGACTAATGTGAGGGCCTTTCTTGGGGTGAGAGGAGTCAGCTGCCAAAGACTCCGTTTCTCAAGTGATGGCCTATCAATCCATCAATGCTCAGGCAAGTCACTGGTGTTTCTGAGCTGTCTGTAAAATCAGCAAGATGCGGGTGGCCCTCCCTCCTCGCTGTGGTGAAACGGCCAGTGCCTCCCACACAAGTGGACGCCATTGGCTCAGGTGCCAGGGTTGAGGGGCCTTGGAGAGAGACAGAGGCATTGTCAAGTCTGAGACTGTACGGAGCCAGCCCTACACTCAGAGGCCCCTTAGCTTGCTGAGTATCAGAGTACATACTGAGTGTGTGTTACTGGTCCCATCTGCTGTCCTCCAAGAGGTGTGGGCTGGTAGCTAGGCTATGTATTGCTAACAAACTTTCCAGGGCTTTCCTATATCTCCTCACAAGCTCATAGTCATTTGCTAGGCTGTGAGCACCGGAAATCTATATGCCTTGTAGTCTGCCACAACAGACCTCGGAGTCTCTGCACACAATCTGAGAGGATGTAGCTAGGATGTTGGACATTTTGCTAAGTAGCTTCAAGCCTGCTTGCTTGATTCATAACTCATGGGAAAATATCCTTAGCCCCGTTTCATTTTTTTGTTTTGTTTATTTGTTTGTTTTCTCAAGACGGCGTTTCTCTGTGCAGCCTTGGCTGTCCTGGAACTCACTCTAGACCAGACTGACCTCGAACCCAGAGTGCTGGGATTAAAGGCTTGCACCACCACCACCCAGCTCCTTAGCCCCATTTTGTAAATGATGGAGTTGGCTTAGAGATGTGAAGAAGCTCAACCCAGACCACTTAGTAGTGAAGAATTCTGCTCCAAGCGTTCAAATTCTGCTCCAAGTTCCACACTCCAGCTCATTAAACCCAGTCATGTTACTTCTAGAAAGATTCTTAGCTTTAGGTTTCTCTCCTTGGGAGAAAATGAAATCTATGTTCTCTACCTGGAAGCAGAGCCATAGCTTATTATGTAAAAGTGCACACCACACAAGCTGGATGGCTTGAGTTGGAGTCTGTGGACACTTGTAAGAAGCCAGATACAGAGCCGGGCGTTGGTGGCGCACGCCTTTAATCCCAGCACTCGGGAGGCAGAGGCAGGTGGATCTCTGTGAGTTCGAGACCAGCCTGGACTACCAAGCGAGTTCCAGGACAGCCTCCAAAAGCCACAGAGAAACCCTGTCTCGAAAAACCAAAAAAAAAAAAAAAAAAAAAAAAAAAAGAAGCCAGATACAGTGGCCCGCATCTGTAATCCCAGGACTCCTATGGGAGATGGGAGGTGGAGACAGGAAAATTAGCTGGAAGCTTGCAGGCCAGCTAACCTGGAGCACACAGCTCTGCAGAGAGACAAAGGAGACTCTGCCTCAACCGGGCAGAAGGAGAAAACCTACTCCTGAGAGCTATTCTTAGACTTTTGTATGAGTACTGTGACTCATGCAAACATGCACACCTACACACACACACACACACACACACACACACACACACGCTTCCCAACCCTGCCCTCCAGCAGCTTCTTTACCTAGCAATGGTAAGAAATCTGTGAAGGATGCAGGTTTCCTCTCCTCACCACTTAATTTGATAGCATGACACAAAGACAGTTCCTCTCAGAGCAATTTCCAACACATGTGCACAAACTCTCCAAGTGTCACCCCACCATGTCAGCTCACTCACTCGTTTTGAGACAGGGTCTCATATAGACCAGGCTAGTCTGGAACTCTCTATGTAGATGAGGATGTCCTTGAACTTACGATTCTTCCCTAGTACTGGGACTAGAGGAAGGCAGCACCATGCCAGGCTTATGTACAAGGTTCTAGAGATCAAACCTACAGCCTTGTGCATGTGGGGTGGGTATGCTGCACCCCAGGGTAGGCAGGAGGGCTGCATGTCCTTAGCCCTTCAATCATTTTTCTTTCAGATATTCTGACAACCCCTGACTACAAAAAGTTCACTGGAGGTGGGTGGGGTAACACTGTTCATATTGAGCTAGCCTGGTCAGCTCAGTGGTCAAGCGGCCCTGTCTAGTTCAGGACTCGTGGTCTCCTTTTGATGAGAAGCAGCACCTGCCCTGGCCCGATTTCTGGCAGTGTTCAGACAAGGCAACCCCTGGAACACTTCTAACCTTCTACCTTTCTTAAACACCATTTTTTTCATCAATGAATAACCGTTTTAGAAATCCATTATGCTAATTAACACACCGGTGGATGCTGAACTAAGGCAGATAATTGAAGCACTTAGGCAACTTCCTCTGGAGTGTGGGGCTGTGATCTTTCAAACGTTAACTAACTGCTCCTACAATGAAGATGAATGTGTGTGTGTGTGTGTGTGTGCGTGCATGCGCGCTCGCGCACGCGCGCGCGCACACACACACACACACGCTTCCATTTGAGAAGCAAATTACAGCAACATGGCTGTCATAATAGCCAGTGTTTATTGAGACCTCCTGGTGTATCTGGTACCTTGCTGAGTGACCAAAACAGCAAAGTTACATCACTTGGTCCTCAGAGAAGAAACTGAGACCCTGTGAGAAAGTTCTGAGGCAGCCCCGCTTTGCTGCTGCAGAGAACCCTCCATTTTACCTATTCCAGGGGCTGGTTGCCTAGAAGACCTTAGAGGCCTCCTGGGAATCCCTCAGTCTTCAACATCAACCATTCCTCACTCTTGGCTCAAAACTTTGAAGGATAAATAAAATCCTGTTCTTCGGGAAGGATTTCACAGCATGACGTCTGGGCGTAATTGATTCTGAAGCAGCCCTGGGAATGCCCCTGTGAGACAGCCGGGCTCTATCTGCAAAGCAGCAGAGAGCCGTGCAGAGCTGCGCAGAGCACTGTGGCTCTAAGAGCCTGCCATGCCCACAGGGGGCCCTCACCGGGTGGCCCCTGATTCCTTCGGGGGGGGGCCTCTCAATGGACAGCCCTCTTCTCTCTTTTGACCTGCGTCTGGGTTTAAAGTTTAAGCAGGTCAGCAGCACACACCCCCGCCTCTGGTGCCTACAGGGCTCTCTCCTCCTGCGTGAGAGCTACCAGGACCAAAGCGTTACCACAGTGGACCACACAGCTGTCAGAAGAGAAAGAAGAATGGGTCCAAACAGGAGGGGAAGCTGCTCAGGACTCTGCTATCTAGTGAAGGGAGAACAGAGAGAACTAGCTGGGGGACTCACAAGGGTCTACCAGGAAGAGCAGCCTCAAGGCTGACTTCCGACATTTTCCGGCCCGAGGCAATAACTGCTGCCGCCCTGACCCTGTGCAGTAGACTGGAGAGATTAGGCTGAGGAGAAAGTGGACCTGTTTCTAGATGTTCAAAGTCTACTCGTTTTCTGTTCCTGCTGAAACCTCACACGTAAGCACGGAGCAGAGCTGCTTCACCCCTGCAGTCACATCGCTAGCCAGGCTGGAAGCGTGTGCAAAGCCGCTGAAAAAGACTCTACTTGCAAGTGTCCTCCTTGTTGGCACACTTCCATCCTTGGGGGTGGATTAGGCCTGCTGGAATCATTTCCCTTGCTTAGGGACCCCTGCAACGGGCAGCGTCGTCTTCTCATGGAAGGAAATCCACGATACCTACAGTCCTGGGAATCTGGGGTGGGGTGGGTGTGCTGCACCCCAGGGTAGGCAGGAGGGTAGCTGCCTGGAGTGTTCACAGAAATCTGCCTGCCACACACAGAGCGACACAGGGGAAACAGTCTCCTTGAGAAACTTCTCCAAGCTGAAGGATGGGAGGAGGCAGGAGCAGAAGGGGTCCATCTGGACCTATTTAGCCTCTGGAACCTGAGGCATACAGAGAGAAGGCCTGGCCCTTTGAAGCTGCTCCCTGAGAGCTGCCATAGGCCCCTTGATGGGCCGGCCCTGCCAGGCCTCCTGCTCAGGCCTGAGGCATCTTGGCAGGGATGGGTTGAGTCTGGCAGGTGAGTCAACACTTGGCTTCTGTCCTGGGCTTTCTTAGGAAGGGCCATGTTCCAGATTGGCAACCGTGCTCATGGAGGAGGAGGAGGAGGAGGAGGAGGGAAGAGATAAGCCAGGTTCTGGGGGGCCTTCCTGCCAGGTGGGCCACCTTCAGGGCCCTGAAGGTGGCATGGGGGAACCACGTGGAAACCAGAGACCTAGGAAAGCAGAGTGGTACCTCTGGCTGTAGGGTCAGGTAGATGACCCAGTCTGTTCCCCGGTCTGTGAGTGGGAAGTGTCATAGCCACACGGAAACTATGAAAGTGACACAGCCTGTTGCATGTAAAGTGTTCAGCACCAAGGCTGACATCCAGAGGTACCACGAAGCCCACATAAGAGACGCTATTAACCCACAGGGAAGAGCTTGGCAGGAAGAGACAACCAGACAAGGAGATTAGGTGAGGAGGTCAGGGAGACAGCCAACCCCTTTCATGAGAAACTCTCATGGTATCGGAATCCAAGCTGGTTGTTTATAATGGCCTTGGAATGAACCAAGCACAATTAACTGCTTAACGCCTGGCCACGATGGATCTCCATTGGACTCTACAGCAAATGTGGATATGATATGTAGTATAGCAGACTCTCAGGTAGCCAGATATGGTTTCTCCTTCCTGGTGAAACTGGAGAGGGAAAGGAGCACTGAAAGGGAAGCTTACTGGCTTACTCTCCATAGCTCGGTTGCAAAGGAAGAAAATGTGTCCAAACTCCTGTGGTGAAGACACATGGGAGGCTTCATGCAGGGTTCACTCTGCCCTCCGGCACTCACCATATTTCTTTAGCACATCTTGAGGATCTCTCCTCCAGCACCCTCACCTCCAACCTGCTCAGTGCTAACTCTGCCAGTTGCTCTGTAGAGAAACAAATGCATGACCTCAAGGGCAGGGCGGGTAAAAGCAAGACAGTGGCTCTACTGAGTGTGCTCCAGGGGTCCAGCGTTATTTGAACCAGCACAAAAGTAGTTATGCTTCCCATCAAGGACCAGCATCACTTAGTTTGATGGGATGTGTCCCCATGGACAACACCTTTACCTTGTTCAGTGGCCAAGACGAAAGGGTCTGAGCTCCCTCCACCCAGGCAGAGTAGCTGACAACCCTGAGCTGAGCTCTCATCCCCGTCAGAAGTGAATACAGGGAAACAGGCTTGAAGCTGCTACTGACACCTTGGGCATACTTATTCCAAGGACACCCAACATTGGGAAATCAAGCTTGCTGGGCACTGTCTTTATTGCTTGCTCTTTCCCTTTGCCCTTTTGCAAACCAGCAGGTACTCTCTGCTTTCTTCAGATTATATGCAACAGTTAAGTTGCCTTCCCAGCCTGGTGTGATATGATCTTTCAGTTCAAGTGCCAAGCACTGACAAGTGAGTCTTATTTCTCTTGTTTGAATGATGGAAACTCAGCGAGGCCTGTAAATCTCAGCTACTCAGGAGACTGAGGCAGGAGGATCACAAGCTCAAGGCTGCCTGGGCTATAGAGTGAATTCAAGGACAGCCCGGGCAACTTACACTCTGCCTCAAAGTAAAATTAGCTCAGTGATAGAATGCGTGCCCAGCATGTGTGAGACTGTAGGTGCAATTCTCAGTACAGGGGAGAGAGGAGGGGGGTACTTGGGCAGCTCAGGGACTAATGATGGACAGGGATGTGGGGTCACACAGCCTAAGTATGGCAGCTTAGATGGACCTCTTCCAACAGTTTCCAAGTCTTCATACCTGGGAAAAGGGTTAGCCCAGCACCTCCAAAATATCCATCTCTAACAATCACCAACCCAATTCAGCCATCACACATTCCCGTCACACAACTCCAAAGTGTTTCATATCTAGCCTGTTCCATAACATTCCTAAGTGGGCCAGAAGGGAACTTGTACATCATCACATCCTGGCTTTTTTTTCTAGAATGAACATTTCAGTGTTATTTCACAACTGTACGGCAATCCTGTTTTGCAAAACAAAGTCTCTTGTGGTTAATTAAATAATTATCTCTCATTTATCTTTTCAGCAGGCCTCAATTTTCATAGAGTAGGTTTGTTTGATGTGGGATACACCCCGGTGGGTGTTTCTAGGATAGCAGTATGCCATGGAATGAACAATTCAGTTAGCGACAGGAGAGCTAATGTCCTTGTGCAGGTTAGCAGGAAACCACGTGCCACTGGCTGAGTCCCCTACTTTTCATTAACTCTGGTCTCAGTCCCAGCTTTCCATTAGAGCTGAGAGCTCTGGTGTCTAAACCCACCAGACAGGCAGGCAGCAGCAGAGGCTGCACACACTATCCAGGCATGAAGAATAACAACAATAAGGCATTCATATTAGGAGAGAGGGTTCATTCATCACGGTTTGTTTACCCTCTCAACAACCCAATAGATTTGCTGTTGCTGTCCCCAGGGAAGCAGTGGGTGTACAGAAATCAGACTGCAGTGAGCTTTGCAGTCATGTAGGCTCCATTTCAAATCCCAGCCCAGGCCCTAGACTCCTCTGATCTGACAAGCCTGTATAGCCAGGACCCAGGCTAGCCCCCTAATTAGGAGCTTGGGACTGTTGGGCATGCACCTGTAGTCTCTGTGTTCTTGGATACTCGGAAGGCTGACAGGCTGAGGTGGGAGGATCACTTGAGTCCAGGAGTTCAAAGCTGGTGTGGGCACATATGAGATCTTGTCTCAAAAGCAGGGGCTGTGGGAGATAAGGGAGATGATCTAGTAAGTGTATAAGCCCCAGGTCCTCAGAAGTTACATAAAATACCAGCTGTGATGGTGGGCACTTGCAATCCCAGCACTGGGGAGATGAGGTAGGCAGATTCCTGGGGTTGGGTTGACTAGCCAGGATGAGAGATTCAGGCTAGTGAGTGCTAGCCAGGATGAGAGATTCAGGCTAGTGAGTGCCTTATCTCAATAAAAGGGGGTGGGGCGGGGGCAAAGGTGCCTAAGGAACAACAACTCAAGGTTCTCTTCTGGCCTCCACATGTGCACACTCCTATACACACATGTGTGGCTGCACATACACAATCCCCCATATCTTCAATAGTTCCAAAGTCTATTCTGCACTTCTCTAATTTCTTTTCTTCTAAAACGGGAATTAGCAAATCCTCATTACGCCATGTGGAAGAGTACCTGAAACAGATATGGAACGTATCTTGGAGCCCACAGGGCTCCATTTGTTTATTTCTGTACCACTGGTACCAGAGTATCATAGTGGACCAAGTCAACCTGGAGAACCCATGAGCAAAGCCAAGCTTTCTTCATTCCAAGAAGCAAGTGTCTCTTGGGCAGGGCCTGCTGAACCATCTTTTCCTTTTCAGACCCTCCCACTGTGAAGTGTCTGCTGTCCTATAGTATTGATCCACCCTTCACTAACTGTGCAAGTATGACTGCCAGATTAAGTTGCAGGGAAGAAGACAGGTGAATCTTTTTCCAGCATCTCTTTCAGTAAGAGTTGGCCATGTAACTAAGTTCTCGGTAAGGAATATAAAGTGAGTTAGAATGTGGGTAATGAATTTGGGAAGTGGAGAAAACACTAAGCAGCAAAGTAGATGCACGCTGGATCCCTAAAGGACTTGTGTTGTGGAATATTAGTTGAAGATATGCTACATTAGTTTATGTTGTGGAACATTTGTTTAGTGATGCAAAGATGTGTTGCATTCTTCTGTGTTGCATTTGTTTAACTCTGTGAAGCTGTGTTGCTTTGCCTGCCTAAGACAACCTGATTGGTCTAATAAAGACCTGAATGGGGGTAGCTAGGCAGGAGAGAGAAGTAGGCGAGGCTGGCAGGCAGGCAGAGAGAACAAATAGAAGAAGAGAGAGGACAAGAAGATGCTGGGGACCAGGCACCTGTCCACAAAGCCAGACATGAAATAAGAAGCAAAGAAAAGATATGCAGGAGCAGAGAAAGGTAAAAGTCCAGGAGCAAAAAGTAGACGGGATAATTTAAGTTAAAAAAAAAAAAGCTGGCTAGAAATAAGCCAAGCTAAAGCTGGGCATTCATAAGAAAGAAAAAGTATCTTTGTGATTATTTGGAAACTGGGTGGTGAGCCCCCGAAAGAGTAAGTTTAAAAAAAAAAACTACACTCATGCATGGAATTATCCCGGACTGTTCACCTGCTGCCTCCAGACAATGGCAGAGGAAAGTAGCACTTCCTCTCTGCTTACCAAAGTGCTGCTTGGGGGTTTCATTAATTTAGTAACACCCAAATTCAGTCCATTTTTAACTAATCCATTCAGTTTCCCTCTATCAGAATTCTTCTTTGGAGTTTGCCTTTAGCAAGAAAATTCGGGGAACCAAGACCAATCAGCTTTTCAGTATAGATCAGGCTTCAGAATGTAAATGTTTATAAACCAGAGCTAGCCCACTGTTATGCTTTGATTAGCTCAGATGGCATGGGGGGGTATCAAATTAGGAGTTGTTATGTTTTTCTTTCAGTTGCTGTGACAAACACCAGAACTCAAAGCAACCTGTGGAAGAAAAGGATTTAGTTGGCTTACATGTCCCACAATCCATCATTGAAGGAAGTACAGGCAGGGTTTCAAGCAGGAGCAAAGTCAGGAGCCATGCAGGAACACTGCTCACTGGCTTGCGTCCTCATGGCTTGCTCAGCCTGCTTTCTTATACAACCTGCCAAGGGTTGGCACTGCCCATAGTTGGAGAGGCTCTCCCACATCAATCATTAATCAAGAAATGCCCGGGCAGACTTGCTCACAGGTCAATCCGATAGAAGCAATTTCACAAATGTGGTTCACTCCTTCCAGTTAACTCTTTTTCAACATTTGCAAATGAAATAAGTCCACACAAAAGTAGGAAAGCCTGACTTTTCCTTAGAGGCCCAAAGAGCTGGACACTGGTCCTGCATTCTTGCTTGGCAAAAATCATCGATTGCCACATTGTCCTTTTGGACGCGGCAAAGGTGCTCCATCTAAATACTAGTCACCACGATTATCACCTGTGGCCAATGCTGGTGTCTCAAGGAGCCTTGGCATTTCAGAGCCTAGTAGTTGGACTTCCAACTCCCCACAGCCTATGGTCCTGTGTCTGAGGGCTTTCCCCAACACCCTGTAAATTTCTTGGGGTACAAGCATGACAGTCCAAAGAATAAGAGAACAAAAGTACTACCGGAGCACCTCTACAACCCCAACAGCAACCAATGGGAGGTGACATTAAGTCTCTCAGATCCATAGCCCTCTCATGTGTGGCTGAAGGGCAGTTTGGGCACAGGCTCCCAGAATTTGAGTGGCAGTTGCCCACAGATGGTTTAACCCACCCCTAACATGCCCTTTGTGGACTGGCTACCATTTCCCTGAATTACCTCCTAAATGAGTCACTTAGGGGCTGGGTATGTAGCTCAGTTGGTATAGTATTTGCCTAGTATGTTTAGGGCCCTAGATTTGAGCCACAGCACCAGATAGAAGCAGACATAGTAATATACACCCGTAACCCTAGCACAGGGAGGTGGAGGGTCTTTGTCAGCTACATAGAAAGTTCAGGGCCAGCCTAGGATGTATAAGATCCTATCTTAAAACCAAAATCAAGATGAACCACTCAGGCTCATGAGCCAAAGCTCCCAGGCTCACTGGTTCCAGGTGATTCTTAGCATTTATCATCATGCCCAGCTGTGGTTTTCCTCCTGTGGGAGTTATTTTCTGCATTTAATATTTACTGAAAGTGAATAAAATTTTTTTTTAAAAAAAAGGAAAGACATACCCAGAGGCAATGTGTTTGAGAACAAAACACACCAGAGTCTAAGTCCGCACAGGGGTACAGAATGCTCGCCCAGGCTTGCTCTGCTGAGTTCTTTGGTGTTGTGTGACTTCTGGCTATTTGTGTGAGCTCTAGTTTACTGCACTGAAAGCTCTGGTTAAAACTGAGGAATCCTTAGCTCTTGCCTTTGAATGAGCTTCCAAGATGAGGTAGGTGGCCATCTTGGACTACACTGAAGGTAAGAGATAGGGTGATAAGTCAGCTTCAGAGAAAGGAGGGCCAAGGAAGTCCCAGCCCTAACCTGGGCTGAAGTAAGAGATCTGATAATAGCATCACTGTAGAGGGCACAGACCTGTTCAAGATCTGAAAACTCCCCCGGAGTCTTCACCAGACTCTGATCCCCATCAGAGAACAGGTGCTCTTACGCTGCAAGTCTGGGTGTTTCTCCTGAGCTGGAGAGAACAGAAAGAGGTCAGAGCAATATTTTACTCTACCTTCCTTGTCGTTTGAGACAAGTTCCATGTATTATCCTAGGCTGGCTTTGATCTCTCTATGTAGCCAAGGACGACCTTGAACTTCCGATCCTCTTCCACTTCCTAAGTGGCGTGTGAGACCATATGGATTCTTGTGGTTCTGTGGATGAAACCCAGGACTTGCGCATGCTCAGCAAGCAGTCAGCCAGCTGAGCTGTGTCCCCAGCTCCACCTCATTTCCTCGTAATCCCCAGCGGGTAACAGACAGCTCACCACAACATGCCTAATACGCGCTTCTCTGAAGTCACCGCCCTACTGTACCTCAGCATGGCCCTGCCAGGAGGGGCACTGTGGTTCAATGCTCATATCTCAATGGAGATATTGAAAAGACACACCCCCTTTTTCCCTTGGCTTTTTTAGACAGTGTCTGTCTTAGTCAATGTTCTGGTGCTGTGAAGAGACACCATGACCTTGCAACTCTTACAAAGGACGGCATTTAGTTGGGGCTGTTTCAGAGATTTAGTCCTTTATCAGCATGGCAGGAAGCATGGCGGCACTCAAGGCAGACGTAGTGCTGGAGGAGATCAGAGTTCTGCACTGGGATCCGCAAGAAGCAGCAAGGGAGAGACACTGGGCCTGGCTTGGGCATTTGAATCAAAGTCCATCCCCAGGGACACATTTCCTCCACAAGGTTATACCCAGTCCAACAAGGCCACACCTCCTAATCCCTGTCAAGTAGCACCATTCCCTAATGACCAATCATTCAAATATATGAGCCCATGGGGGCTATTCCTATTCAAACCACCACATTCTACTCCCTGGCCCCCATAGGTTTATAGCCATATTATAATGAAAAAATGCATTCAGTTCAACTTCAAAAGTCCCCATAGTCTATCACGGCCTCAAAACTGTTTAAAATTCCAAAGTTCAACGTCTCTTCAGAGACTCATGGTGATCTCTTAACTGAAATCCCCTATAAAATCAAAATCTAAAGCAGATCACTTACTTCGAACATATAATGACACAAGATATACAATACTATTCGAAAAAGAAGAATTTGGTGCATAGTGAGGAAATACTGGACCAAAGAAAGACCCAAAAGCAATAGGCCAAACTCCAAACTCATGTTTGATGTCTAAACACTCTTCAGATCTCCAACTCCTTTCAGCTTTGTTGACTGCAACATGCTTTTTTAAACACACTTCTTTGTCTTGGGCTGGTTCCACTCCCTGTTAGCAGCTTTTCTCAGCAGGTATCCATGGCTCTGGCATCTCTAACATCGTAGGGTCTTCAGCGAAGTCCAGGCTTCACTTTCACAGCTTCACAGAACGTCTCTCTGGGCCTCCATGCAGGGACACCCCCAACGTGGGTGTCCAACGTGAAGGCCTCAGCGCTTTCTTTAGCCACAAAGGGAGATTCCACTTTCTTCCTTTTCTCTCTTTCTTTCTTCCCCCTTCCTTCTTTTTTCCTTCTTTCTATTTATTTATTTCCTTATTCATTTAATACAGTGGTTTGCCTGCACACCAGAAGAGGGCACCAGATCTCATTATAGATGGTTGTGAGGCACCATATGGTTGCTGGGAATTGAACTCAAGACCTCTGGAAGAACAGCCAGTGCTCTTAACCTCTGAGCCATCTCTCCAGCCCCATAACCCCTTTCTTATATCCTTGACTTTAAAGCCAGTACCACGTGGCCAAAGCCGCCAAGTTCTTCTGCTTGCTGAGGCTGCAACACGACCCCCTCATTCAGCTGCATCTATATCAGCTTTCTGTTTTCAGTGGATTCTTTCACTGCCTAGACTTTGCTTTCCTAGAACTCTCTCTGGGAACTAACATGGCTTTGAACTCAGAGATCCACCTGCTTCTGCCTCCTAAATGCTGGAATTAAAGGTATGAGCCACCATGCCCCTGCCCTAAGCTTTTCCCTAATTACTTTTCACAAGTTAGAAGTTTAGCTGGGTGAGGTCTTGTCCTGAGGCCACCACTCCCTTTATTCCATTCAGGGTCAGGCTTTAAAGCAAAATAAAACAACAACAACAACAAGACCCTTTTTATCTCCTTGAGCACCAGACTTGGCCCATTACACTTCCTAGTGCTCCTTTCTTCCTCAAACTGTATATTTTGTATTTTCCTTGCATAGCTTGCCCCTTTTAGTTATAGATCTATGTAAACATGGCCACTAGTAACTAAGTAACACAGTCAATACTAGGCTGTCTTGAAATCACCTCTGCCAATGCTGTCAATCCAAAATTTTAGCCTCAGGCAGATTTTTTTTTGGACAAGGGCAGAAAACAGCCACATTCTTCACCAAAACATCACAAGAATGGGCTCTGGGCCACTTAGTAATATTTGTTTCTGAAACCTCTTGAGGCAGGCTGTCATGGTCTATGTTGCTCTCAGCTCCACTATCTCCCATGTTCCTATTAGTATGATCAGTTATCCCTTCTTAAAGAGCTCAACTGCTTTCTTAATCCAAAGTTCCAAGGTCCACACTCTGCCAGCAAGCAGCATGGCCAAGCCTGTCATAGCAATACCCCATTCCTGGTCCCAACTTTTCACTATGTATCCTTGGCTGCCTTGGATTTCATTATGTAGACCAGGTTAGCTTCACATTCACAGAGATGTTCCTCTGCCTCTGCCTTCCCAAGTGCTGGGATTAAAGGCCAGTGTCTAAAAGGCACTTTAGCTGCAGGCTACTAGGTTGAGGTTGCTCAGCTATTCCTGCCCCACTTAGGAGCCACAAACTGGTAGAAGAATGTGAGCTCTAGAGCCAGCTTGCTCCTGTTCAACTCCTATTTACTGGCTGTGTGACTTTGTGCCATTCACTTAACCTTTCCATGCCTCCCTACCAAACAGGAATTTAGTGAGCCAGTGCATGCAGATTGTTTTGAACTGTATCTATATAAAGAAAGTGCTTAAAATGCAGAGATATTTTAGCTCTGGTAGGGAACTGAAAAAAAGAAAGGGAGATGAGAAAATCGAGAAAGATGTACACTAATATATCAACAATTTTGTAACTCCTTTGTCTTTGTCATACCTACTGTTTTTAAACAATAAAGTTATGCTGCAGTTTTTTTGTTGTTTTTTTTTTTTTGAGTCAGTTTCTCTGTGTAGTTCTGAGTGTCCTGTAACTCATTCTATAGACTAGGCTGGCCTTGAACTCAGAGATCTGCCTCTGCCTCCCCCGTGCAGGGACTTGGCTTGCCACTTCTAACTTTAGAGCTATAGGAAGAAAAAGAAAGCAGACCAAAAGAAATTTGTAAGGGCTGGAGAGATGGCTCACTGACTAAGAGCACTAGCTGCCCTTCTGGAGGATCTGGGTTCAATTCCCAGTATCTACAAGGCAGCTCATATATGGCTCTACTCCATTCCAAGGGGATCTGATGTCCTCTTCTGGCCTCTTGGGCACTGCATGCATGTGGTGCTCGTGTATGCATGCAGATGAGAAACACATGATAAACAAACAAACAAATGACAGCCACCCCTCCCCCACACACAAAGGAAGTATTTTGAGGTTCTTTCTGAGAGCATCCCATCTGTCTCCAAACCCTTGAACAAACACCTCTACGTTCTTGTCTGTCTATAGCATCCCAGATTCCAACCCTGAGGTCTCTAGTCATCTGCATCCCACCCTAGGCAAGCCCATCGGCTCTTCCCCGGTCTTCCTTGGAGACTGCACAAGCTACCTGCAGGCTGCTTTTGGCCCTGTCGACTGTTTCTAGAGGCTCACAACATGGAAAGGAAGTTTTACTGGTAACAAGTAAAGATTTGCACCCACTCATCCATTCACTGAATACCCACTCATGTACCAGGCCCTGAATAACGAATGTGCCGAGGTAAGGATGGAGTGGGGGATGCTCCACATCTGGCTGAGAGATGCATAAGGGTAGTCTGTCCTCTGACACTTCAGCTCTGTGCCCTGATTGGACAAATGAATAACTATGGTGAGAAACTGGAGGCAAGAGGTTGAGGCTGAAGGGCTCAACCCCAGTTCTCTGTCTGCCTCACACTGGACCTGTCCCTAAACCAAGGGACACTGAGCTTTTCACAGTCACCTTCTCTACAGTTCACCCTCCTGCATCTCTTATCCACTTCCTGCTGCTGTCCCACCCAGCTGGGACACGGGGACTGTGGGAGGCTGCATTGTCCCTTCTAGTGCATGCTCCCACCCCAGTTCCTTCCCGCTGAAGCTCTTAGGGATGTGTATATCCTGTTGGGACACCGCCTGGCACCTGCCAGGCTCCTCATGCTGCAGAAGAGGAAACTGTGGTTCAGAGAGGCATGGTGATGCTGGGAGGCTGGGAGTGGGAGTCAGCAAGTGTGGGGACCAGGAAGAAAGCCTCCGACCCTGGTGTTCTTGATCAGGAGCTACTCTGCTGTAAGAAGCTGGAGGGTTTAGCAGGGGTGTGGGCAGAGATGCTGGCCCTTGAGGACTTAGCAGGAGTGTGGGCAGAGATGCTGGTCCTAGAGGGTTTAGCAGGGGTGTGGGCAGAGTGCTGGCCCTTGAGGAACTCAGCTCTTCTCTGCAATTCTTCCCATCTAAATCAAACCATCTCAGAGCCTGTCCCGGTTACCAACACAAGGACCTTTTGTCTGCCCAAGTCACCTAATCCCAGAACAGATGATCCAGATCTTCTGGGATCTCAGGTGACTGGAAGAGAACCCATCTATCTCCTCTGTACATTCTGCTCTATACACTTCTTAGGGTCTGCTTTATTCAGGACCTGTAGAGCATCCAGAAAAGCAGTCTCACCATCCATTGCAAACTATGTGTATATCCTCTGCACACTGGCACAGGCACACACTGGCACACACACACACACACACACACACACACACACGCACACACACAGTTCACACAATTCTTTGTTTTCCAAGTGATACCCTAAAAAGTGGTGGAATTCTAGGCACAGAATGTGGAGGAACTTCTATTTCATACACACACATGTGCAACTCCAGCTTCTGCAAGCCAGAGTGGTTAGATTATGAGTAAGAGTCTGGACAGTGAGAGTCAACGATTGTCCCAGGGAAGAATAGCATTAAGCCCTGCCTATGGATAGCTGGATGCTAAACATGATGTTTCCTCTGGTCCTAGCAGTGTGGACAGAGTCCTAAAGTCAGGCATTAGGCATGGGGCAGAGCTTCTGATCATGCATTCGCCGCGTGGTCCCTTGGCAGTGGTGAAGCAGGGAAGTCTTCTGCAACATCATGGTTCTGCATGCACAAAACCAAATGCCTAGGACTGCAGGCAAGACTAGCTACCCAGGTGCCACAACATGAAACAGATCTTCAATACAAGAACCAGTGTTTCTTTTTTTTTTTTTTTTTTTTTTTTTTGGTTTTTCGAGACAGGGTTTCTCTGTGGCTTTGGAGGCTGTCCTGGAACTAGCTCTGTAGACCAGGCTGGCCTCGAACTCACAGAGATCTGCCTGCCTCTGCCTCCCGAGTGCTGGGATTAAAGGCGTGCGCCACCAACGCCCGGCTCCAGTGTTTCTTTATTAGCATGGTGATATGATCTGTTAGTGAGCTACTGTTGCTATAACTTCATATAGAGATAGCTGTAAACACCATTTCCAGATATCTGTGGTAATCAAAGTGTGTTATGCAAACACCTCAGATTTTGATGGAGTCTTGGGAACTACTAATACCACTGGGGGAGAGGTTGAGGTCTATGTTTTGAACAGAAAGGAATGCCAATTTTCAGTTAGAGATTATTGGGTATTTTTTATTTAAATTAGAAATGATCTTATTTTATATATCAATCCCAGTTCCCTCTCCCTCCCATCATCCCTTGCCCCCCACTGACCCCTATCCCATCCCTCTTCTGTTCCATAGAAAGGGTGAGGCCTTCTATGGGGGATCATCAAAGTCTGTCACATCATTTGGGGCATGGCCTAGGCCCTCCACCGTGTGTCTAGGCTGAGAGAGTATCCCTCTATGGGGAATGGGTTTCCAATGTCCATCTGTATACTAGGAATAAATACTGTTCCACTACCAGTGGCCCCATAGACTGCCCAGGTCTCCTAACTGACACCCACGTTCAGTGGACCTGGCTCAGTCCTATGCTAGTTTCTGAGCTGTCAGTCTGGGGTCCATGAGCTCCCCCTTGTTCAGGTCAGCTGTTTCTGTGGGTTTCCCCAGCCTTGCTCATCACTCCTCCCTCTCTACAACTGGATTCCAGGATTTCATCTGAGTGTTTAGCTGTGGCTCTCTGCTTCTGCTTCTATCAGCTACTGGATGAAGGATCTAGGATGGCATTTAAGGTAGTCATCAATCTCATTATCGGGGAAGGGCATTTAGAATAGCCTCTTCACTATTGCTTAGAATCTTAGTTGGGGTCATCCTTATATATATCTGGACATTACCCTAGTGCCAGATTTCTCTTTAAACCTATAATGGTGGGGCTGGAGAGATGGCTCAGAGGTTAAGAACATTGGCAGTTCTTCCAGAGGACCTGAGTTCAATTCCCAGGGCTGGGCCAGAGAAATGGCTTATCAGGTAAAAGTGTTTGCCACCAAACCTGACCACTGAGTTTATTGCCTGGGATACACATAGTAAAAGGAAGGAACTGACTGTTGCAAGCTGTCCCCTGAGCTCCACGTGTGGCACATGTGGTGGTAAGCAGTCCCCACCTCTGTATACGTAATAGAAAATAATTTTCAGAAAGGCTCAGTGACCAGGAAAACAGCTCAGTCAGTAGAGTACTCACTACACAAACATGGAGACCTAAGTTCGACTCTCGGAATCCACGTGAGGAAGTCAGATGTGGTGGCATGTACGTCTGTCTCATCATTGCACCTGAGAGGTGGGGACAAGCAGGTCTCAGGGGCTCATGAACCAAGAAGCCTAGCCTGACCAGCAAGTTTGTGGTTGATGAGAGACCCTGTCTCTACAATCAGAAAGTGGAGAGCGTTCACGAAGAACAACATCCGAGGCTGATCTCTGGCTTCCACACATAAACCCATGCATGCACTTACAAAAAATGCCAACAAACTGGCATGGCAGCACACGCCTTTAATCCCAGCACTCAGGAGGCAGAGGTAGGCAGATCTCAGTGAGTTCAAGGCCAGCCTGCTGGTCTACAGAGTGAGTTTCAGGACAGCCAAGGCTACACAGAGAAACTGTGTCTCAAGAAACAAACAAAAAGGCAACAACCGCAAAGGGGGTCCAGATGGCCAGACCAGCATCATGTCCTGCTCTAGTTCGGATTTGGAATGTTCCCAAAAGCTCTCTGATGAAATCTGGCCTCTGGCCCTCAGGACTATTGGGAGATGGCAGGATCCTAGAGAGGTGGGGGCTTATGGGAGGTTTTGGTGCATGGGACATGCACCCTAAAAGAGGACGGTATGGTCCTGGTGACAGCTTTGCTCATTGTGTCCTTTCTACCCTGGTGTGCAGTCTCTCCTGCAGCCCCACACTCCCTTCAAAACACGCTCAGGTGTGGCTAAGAGAGAGGCACATGGCACTCCTATACAGGGCAGCACAAACAAATTCCACAGCAGGAGTTGAGAGGGAACTCCTCCTTTCTCCCCTCCTCCCAGATCCCTGGTCCCTGCCCCAGTTCAGGGCTGCTGTCTCTCTGGGGATCACACTGTCTTCTGGAAGAAGTTTGTCCCCAGGATGGAGCCTAGAGGGAATGATGCTCCCTAGCCTTGTCACCTGGGAAGAAGGGAAGGAGAAGGGGAGGCAGAAGCATGGGGCAGACCTGCCTCCTGCCCACTTTACACTCTCAGGGCCAAAGGACACAGCAGGCAGGGGAACACCTGCTGCCTGGCCTGCACCCGAGCTTCCGACATGAGCTATTCATAGGATGCTGACCCTTGGAGTCTCCACAAAAGCAAAGATAGCTCCATTCTGTAGGAAGCCCCTTCATGGAGAGTTGCTCATCAGACTCAGGTAGGCAGAGGGGGGAGGTGAAATGAAGATGACCTTCCCCTATTCAAAGTGCTTAGAAATTTCTGGGACCCAACCAGGATGCCAGGCACAGAGTGATGGATTCAAGGGGAACAATCCAACCCTTGTTTACCGCTTGTCATTTGCAGAAACAAATGGTGTTAGTAATGCCTTTAGGACCCCATCTGAATGAGATCACAGGCCTGGAAAATCGTGGGGAGAGTCATTCCTTTGCATATGAAATTCCAGCCCCCTTCCTCTCTGTGGACTGATTGCCAGAGACAGAAGCCTGGCTGGGCATCCCTTTCTTTCTGGGAGCCTAGCAGACATGGAGTGCCTCCCAGCTAGAGGCTGACCCAAACCAATAGGAACCCTTCACAACCAGAGGCACTCTGAAGACAAAGCTATGGCAGTCTCCAACTTATGCAGCCACATCTGTGTGCCAAGCCATTTGGACATTTGTATATAGCATGCCACCTCCCTGTGGCCATCTGACTTCAGTGAAGCTGATGGAGAATTCCATGGAAGGTTTTCTCCTTACAGAGGTTTTCTCCAAAGCCAGCAAAAACTACTTGGTCACAAGGACTCCACCGGAAGTGGTTCAGGATCTACCTGGAGATGGCATCCCTGGCTGAACACCCCAGTCCCCACTTCAGAGGCAATGATGTATAGTCTACATTCTGTATGTGGTACCCACTAGGGAGCAGTGCAAAGGCTAGGTTCTCTCTTCCCCTCCCTTCCCATCACCTCTGCTTCCAGGATCGCTTACCAAATAGATGATTCCCCCAAGACATGGTCTTGGGGCCAGTTGGGAAAAGAAGTGGATTAGTACCTTGCTTCTACGCATAGCTGCTAACGCGGCCCTGGGAATCCAAGCATCTTCCAAAGACCTAGTGGCTTTTGAGGAGAGGTTGTAGAGAGGAATGGAGAAGACTGATGGTCTGAGAGGAAGATCACTCAGAAATTATAAAGTGCAGTGGGTTTAAGGAGAGCAGAAACCTGGTTGGGAAATATGTGAGGAACACACATTGAAAAATGTGCCCACGACAGCTGAGAATCTGTCAAGTGACAAGAGAGGGCTTTGTGAAGAAAATGAACCAGAACGCGGGGTGTCAGGCGGACAGATTGGCCCAATTAAGGCTGGGGGAGCTGGGGGGGAGGAGTGAGTTATGGCTTTGTGGCTGGGCCTGTGGGGGGTCCACAGAGCCATTCCTAGAAGAGATGAGACCCAGTCCCAAGAGACACAGGCAGGGAAGGAATAAGGCCGTGTGTACCTGCTGCCTGCCTTGCACACTGCTTCCTAAATGTACCATCTGTGGGACAGGGTGGAGGTGGGGGTCTTCTGCAGGAGTCCCCTCCTCAAGTGTCACTCACGGGACAGGATCTTCCTGAGCACCCAGAGTCTCCTGGCCACTTGTGCCAGGCACCAGGGTGACAGGCTGTGAACAGGACAGAAGACATCCCTACCTTTCTGGAACCCTGGAATCTTGGGCTGGTGTGGTGCACGGTTGTAATTTAGCACCAGGGAAACCGAGTCACAGCATCCTGGCTTCTATACTAACCTGGGCCACACAGTGAGATCCTCATCCCAGGAACAGGGAGGGACGGAAAGAGAAGGTAGGAGAACAGAGGGGAAGGAGGTGGAGGAAGACAAGGACAGAGAGAAGGAGACAGAACAGGGAGGAGGGGAGGGGAGAGCGGAGTTGGGAAGGGAAGGAGAGAGGAGAAGAAAGGAAGGAAGGCAGAGGATGAGGAAGGCATGGAGAAGACACCCCGGCCCTAGGCCACTGCCACTGAGTCTGCAGTCCCTCACTGAGCCCTTGCCACCACCTACAGGGCAGGGATGAATCCTCAGAGTGGCAAAATGAGCTGCAAGGACACAGTAGCAGTGAGTGGAGTAGCCATGGCCCAAACCCCACAGGTCCACTCCCGAGTCTGCGTTCTGACCATTCTTCAGTCTTTTCCACTAAGGATCTGATGAGTCCTGCAGGCTGATGGACTACATGGTTCATGGGATGACCCAGAATGACTGAGAATGGAGGGTCCCAGCTGGAGACCAGGACGTCATCAGTGCCTTTTCATGGACACCCAGTCATGGTAGACATGGTCCCCAGGGCCCTTGCCAGGGGCAAAAGGCCAATCCGTCTTCTGTGGACACTTTGTCATGGTCAACACCATCTTCCACAGCTCTGCCTAGGGATGCAGGAGCCAGCTGTGCCTTCCCAGGGACACTCCACCATGGCCAACATCTGCAGAAGTTCCAAATTCTTTATGATCCAAGTCAGAGTTGCCTGCCAATCCTGCGTGGCCCTGTCAGCCACACCTCTGACTAAGTGCCACTTTGCCTAGCTCTGAGATGCCCTAAAGAGGTATTGGTGGCAGGCTCCTCCTCGTCAGAAAACAGCCCCCCCCCCCCAGGAAGTTGAGAGTGGCTTTAAACAGGGCCTTCTTTTGCAGATAACAAACCAGTTCTGTCCTGGGTGCCATGAGTGACTTAGTCCCAGGGTGGGGGTGGCCAGTAGGGCCTGTGGGGCCAAGAGGAGGAAATAATGGAGACAAGAGCTCGTTCCAAGGCGGGGGGGGGGTGGGGAGGTGGGGAGGGATGGGGAGTGGGGGGAGGGGGTGGGGGAGGGGGAGCTGCATGCAAGTGGAGACTCCAAACCCATGTCCCAGCCAACTCCACTTCCAGCATGGAAGTCCAAGGGTGGGACCCTGGGCAGCTGCACTGGTCAATGTCTAAGAGGCTGGTCAAGCCTGCAGTACAGGAAGCAAGAGAAGCCTGGCCTGGGGCTCAGAGCTCTGCACACTTCACCCACTGTTATACAGAGCCTGTCCTGGAATAGTTAGACATGTGTGACCACACTACGGCCGAGGCAAAGACATGGTAAAACCTGGCCCTCTGCAGGCCACCCAGCCACCCCTTAGGGTGTCGTTCTTGCTGTGCTCAGCTCCTGGGAGGGCTGTGATGCTGGCGAGTCGCCAAACCGGAGCCAGTATTTATTAGGAAATCCCCAGGCACGCCAGGAGCTGCAGACCAGCAAATTAGTTTAGTCAGTTCACTAGTTTATTTAAGGAGCTTTTGGTGAGCTTGGAGACAGCCCCTGCAAGCACACACTGCAGGAAGGGGTGCTTCCCGGATGCCTGGGGGATGCCAAGTCATCCCACATCCTGCATCCAAAGTTTTCCCACTATGCTGGGAAGAAGCTACCCGCCTACCTGACGCTGATAACCAGCACTGCCATTGGGAAAGGGGCCACCCTTGCTGTGCCCCTTAGCTGCGTGTTTCCTTGGGGCTGGACATGACCCATGTGTCTTGAATCAGAGAGTTGGTAAGCACCTGAGGAACCCTCACCTATTAACTATCTCTAGTGGAAGGAGGCAGAGATCAATAGAGATGGAAGCCTTAGTGGCATCCTTCCCAAGCCCTCCTTGAGCCCTCCCCTCGCTGAGCGTCTATCAGAGGAGGCTAGCAGAAGGTTGAATCCCTTTAAGAAGTATATCTGCCCAGATGTTTGTTGTTTGAGGGTCTTTTCAGTGGTCTAGTGGCCATAAGTCACTAGGTGACTTTTCAGCACAGCTGTCTTTGAGTAACCCACGATCCTGTAAGCCACCCTGTAAGCTCACCGGTTCACCAAAGCTGGAATTAATGGAACCCTCTTTGGTCTGTTGGTGCCTTCTTTATCTGAGCAAATAGACATTTCTTTATGTCTGCCCAGAAGTCCTGAAACAGCTCTCTATTCTTGTGACATAGTGCCACCCCTCCCCTTCATAGGGACTGTCTGTTATTCAGGAGAACCCTGCAGGAAGGACACAGTGTGACCTTGGAGGTTGAGTCATCAGAAACATGGCACCAACTACCCGCTCTCCTCCTAAATCATAGAGGCAGTTGCTATGTTAGAATTCCCAGCATCCCCTCGACAGGTCCCCATGGCAAGGATCCCAAGTCTTCTCCCACCACCTCCATCTCGATAGTGAGTATTTTAGCCTCAGCCTCAGCCCACAGGTGACAAGCTCTGGTTGATACCCCTGGCCTCAAGAGAAACCTTGAGCTAAAACACTCAGCAAAAGCTGTTTCTGAACCGGAGTAGGTCTCTCTCTCTCTCTCTCTCTCTCTCTCTCTCTCTCTCTCTCTCTCTCTCTCTCTCTCTCTCTCTCTCTCTCTCTCTCTCTCTCTCCTCTCTCTCTCTCTCTCTTTCTCTTCCTCTCTCTCTCTCTCTCTCTCTCTCTCTCTCTCTCTCTCACACACACACACACACACACACACTAAGCATGGCACTGCATCTCAAGTCAGTGTCCATCTCACGTAATGGTGTTTTATTATTTTGTAAGGAGCAGTTTAGAGAGCAGAGGAACATCCAGGAGAATAATAGAAAAGACAAGTAAAGAGGGCAGAATTCTTACACCATGCGATGAGTGAGTTGGCTAGAGAAGTGTGTGACAGGTGATGGGGCACACTGCCGCCACTCTGTCCTCATGATGATGATGTTTTGCCATGCCTAGGACCACACACCAGTGTCAGAACCCCCCTTCCTGCCTTCTCTATCTAGTCTCTCTGTCTCTGTCTCTGTCTCTCTCTGTCAGTGTTTCTCTCTCTCTCTCTCTCTCTCTCTCTCTCTCTCTCTCTCTCTCTCTTTCTGTGTGTGTGTGTGTGTGTGTGTGTGTGTGTGTGTGTGACAGCACAGGTGTAGAGGCTACAACTTGCAAGAAGTCATTTCTCTGTTTCCACCATGTGCGTCCCACTGAACTCGTACCTTCAGTCTCAGTGACTTTATCTGCTGAACCATTTTACCAGTCCTCCACACTCTTTCTGACAGACAAAATGAGGAAGTGTTGGCTTTCATCCAAGAAGCAAGTGGCTTCAGGGAAAGCTTAATCCAGATACCCAAGGACTGTTCCCAGACTGCTATCTCTCTTAAATCTGCCCTCCTCTGTGTGGCAAGATGTCTCCACTCTCAGTGGGACAGTTCAGGGGCTGGGGCGGTGGTAACCATGGATACCTAAACATGCCTTTCTTCCCAACAGTTTACCAAACTCTCAGGCCTGAAACTTACTGGCCAGATTTAGGACACATGCCACCCCTAGGACCCACCCAGGTGTGGGTGCTTACAGCCAAATGATGACAAATGGCTTCCATGCCAACAAACCAAGAGCTAGGATCACTAAAGCTGTACTCATAGCCACAGTGTGACAGGATCGCCTCCCCAGTCCTTTCATTGCAGATCTGGTTGCTAAGGAGACACAGAGCTGGGTGGTAAAGACCCTTCCTGGACGCTCTTCCGTGGGGTTTTCTTGACATCTAGTATCTCAAGAGCTATCAAGCTCAGGAAGAGGTGTGTGAAGACTGCTGGAATACCATCTGTCCATCTAGTCATGTAGTCATCAATCCACCCATCCAACTGGTCATGCATACGCAGTCAGCCATCTGACTAGCCTATGTAGCTGCCCACCACACTCAGGGCTAGGCTAACTTCCTTAAGGTGACATTCAGGCTTAGCTATACCCTGCTTAACCCTGAAGCTTTTGTTACTCATCTCTCAAACCATGCCCCTGCCACACGGAGCTGCCATCTCCCGTCTTTGTGCAGGGCCCCTTGCTCTACCTGGGAGCTCTGCCTCCAGCCTTCACCTTGCCAGCTTCCCTGAACACTGTGTCTCCTCTCACACATAAATTCATATAGGACACTTTCCCTGGCTAGCCCACAATTAAGAGAAGGAGCAATCGCATTGAAGAGTAAATGAATAAATGAATCAACCAATCAATCCACTCCAGGAAAGTAAGTGCCTAGAGAATAGGAAATGCACACAGGAGAGAGAAATGAGTGTGGTTTTAACCAATACAGTCTCTTTTTGATACTGACTAGCCGAGCGCAGTCCTTAAGTTCTACTTGATTCAGCTTCTGCAGAACTGGCCATACAAGTCAGACACATACTTTACCCTTGAGGGATTTATAACCTAGTAGGCAAGATGGATACCAAGCAGCCACATCACCTGAGTTTGACTGGATCCAAACCCTGACTGTTAGGACTAGCTGTACCCAGGTGGTGGTGCTGTCTGAGATGGCTGTGAAACCTTTAGGTGGTGGAACCTTGCTGGAGGAAGTCTGTCACTGGCGGTTGGCTTCCAGGGTCTATGACCTCCCCTCGCTTGTAGTATGTCATCTCTATTTGTGCTGCGGCTGAAGATGCGATTCCTCAGTTTTCTGTTACCATGCTTCCTCCACAATGTTGGACTCTCCCTATGGAGCCATAAGTCCAAATAAACTTTCTCCCTTAAGTTGGTCATGGCGTTTATCACAACAACAGAAAGAAACTAATACAGTCAGGGACTCCAAGTGACTTTAGTCTATAGATACTTCCTTTGATCTTTCTTTTCCTCTTATGCTCTTGTTTTCTCAGACTCTGTTCTTTGGAAGCCAGCTGCCATGTTGTGAGGAAGCCCCAACGGTACAGAAAGGGTAAGTATAGACAGTCCAGAAGATCTCAGGCAAGACAGCACCCATTAACATGAATGAACAAGTCTTCAGGGGACCTCTGCGGAGTTTGAGGGTGCATGGGGCAGGAAGAAGCCATTCCTGGTGCACCACATCAAACTCCCAACACACGATCCAGAACTTTAGACCTCGAATGGTTGTTTTACTACACCAGACTTTGGAGGAAATTATTGGGCTACTTGGCCAAAAACAACCTATATTTGCAATAAAGTGAAGGAAAGATGTTTACAAGTGAGGTAAATACATCCATATACCTTTTATTTTCTTTTTTCGAGGCAGGCTCTGGCTATGTAGCACAGGTTGGCCTTGAACTTGGGATTCCCTTGCTTCAGCATCCAGAGCAGGAGTTCTCATGCTCAGTTTTATGTTCCCTTTTCAGTAAGTCCTTACTAGTGATTGGGTCTGAGTAGTTGTGTGAATGTAGGCACACTACTGCTGGTCTCTGGGTTCCTAGTCTTCTCAAATATAAAACCTGGAGACAGGGCTGCCTTATTTAATCGTGTATTCACATTTATTTCCTTAGGGTGTGTGTATGTTTGTGGCGGTCAGAGGACAACTTTTGGGAGTCAACTGGGGATCTAACTCAAGTCTTTGGGCTTGGGACAAGTGACTTAACCAATCGAGCCATCTCTCCCCAGCCCTGGCAGGATGGTTTCTAAGACCTGGAGGAGCCCGCAAGTTCTGCCAATGCACTCTATGGAATGAATCACCCAATTAAGAAAGTGCCCGTTGAAATGGCAAGAGGTGAAGTTTTTAACTGAAATACTTGATTTCCACCCCCACCCCAGTCTTTCCAGGAGGTAAACTAAACAAGAGCCATTAGGAACACAGAAAGGCTCCCCCAGATGCATAATTCATGAGCAGAGACTGGGTTTGACCCAGCAGGTCACAGAAAATAAAAATGTCATAAAAATAAAAAACGCTGTCCCTTCCTTCTGACCCCCTCTGTCTCTAGCTAATGGACGGAAAAGAGTGAATTAGACTGGAGTCTAGGTCAAAGGTTAGGTTACTTTATTCCAGAGCAGCCATTCCTTCCAGCCGCTCCAATGATAAGACACTGGGAGGTCATCATAAGTGACAAAGGTTCCTCCTTCCCTGGGGAGATGACCTCACCTTGAAACAGTCTGCTTAATTAGAGGGCATAGGAGCCCTGCCAGAAGACACCTGTCCTCCTTCCAGAGCTTCAGGGGCTCCCCCGAGGGGCCAACCTGTTTCACCCAGGCCAAGAGCTAAACAGGAGGGGCTGCAATTAGCATAATAACCTGTCAGGGCCCACCTGGACGATTCCCCATTCACACAACAAATATTTGCAGAGCAACTGTGCAGGGCAGGCCCTGATGCCACATAGGTCCCCAGAAGGAGCTAACACTGTGTGCTCAGGGGTGCCTGGCAGACAGCTTATTGGGGTGGGGGAGGTGGGGGGAGCAAAGAGACTCCAAGCAAAGGGGGTGTCAAAGTCCAGGCTGCGCCGGATCCTGTGAGGAGCTGGGCAGTGTGAAGAACGCACAGTTTGTCCCAGCTCAAGTCTCAGAAACTGGGCTTTCAAAGCCTCCTCACAGGACAGCAAAGGGCAGGGTTGCTCCCTGGGGAGACTGTGCTGCGTTTTAGGCCTTGTCACTGTCCTGAAGGGTCTCTTTCTCTCCCTAGCAGTTCTGACTCCTGGGATTTGTCCTGAGAGTGCCAAGAGCCATAGGTTTCTTTGTCCAAGCCACTGATAAAGTGGGGGATGTCTTCCCAATTCCATATTCTCTGTGTGACTCAACTCAGGTCTTGAGAAGGGGCCTCCTCCAACTCTCTGTGGAAATGGAATGAGAACTGGAGAAACCCATGATCAGAGGCCTCCCCAGAAAGGAAGCCCTGACCCTCCCTTGGCCTGAGCCAGGGATGTGGGTTGTTATACTCCTTCCACTGACCCTGAGGGAGGACAACTTCAAGGCTCAGAAGTTCTAGGCCACTCCACCCCCACCCATCCTAGTCAGACAATGTCAACCAATCTCTGATCCCCGATTTCCTAACCTGTGCTGTGAGAAGAGTGAACCCCAAACCTTTGCCCCAGCAGATGTGGAACCCCTGGGCACCTATGTTAATGAATATGCTAATAGTTCTGGCCTAGTCATCAGGGACCTCAAGCACCTCCACACTCAGGGTCCATTCAGTGTCCCAAAAGAGAAATGTGAAAGACCAGTAGCGTTTGCTTTTTTCTCACAACCACAGCCAGGAGCTCTGCACTCATGTCTGGGACTTTGGTGGTGATGGTGGTGGGAGGTCCTACAGCCTACACAGCCACTGCTTGAGATCGCTAAGGAAAGAGCCTGAATCGTTTCCCTCAACAGGATGACATCCCTTGGGGCCATAGTATTGGTACTAGGTGTCCCAGCAATCTGAAACCAGGGTCTCCTGGAGTCCTGTCTTCTTTGCCAGCTGTTCCCAGCTGTGCCAATAGCTCCGTGTGGGGTGACACTCTCCTAGTCTCTGTAATGTAATACCCAGAGCATGAAGGTTTCAGCCTTGCTCTCAGCCTTCATGCCTGGCCTGTTCCTCCAGGGACCAGGTTCACATTTAGACCTCAGCAGGGCATGGCTGTCTTGATGAGTTCCCTGAGAAGAGAGGCAGGGACTATTACACATCTCAGGTTCCTCAAGAACTGGGAATTCCGTCTTCAGTCACGTTTCCTGACTGTGTGGAGAAAGGACGGGGTGATGTTACACTCTCTCCCCACAGCCTGGACCTCAGAGTGCAATTAGGGGAGGGGATCAGGGGGATCATGAAGAAAAATGAGCATTTTCAAAAGTGGCAGGCATTTTTCATTTTCCACACTTAAACCCACAGAAAGGCCTTTTAAAGGGACATTTTCTTCTCATTTGAAAAGTCATGACACCCCCTCCCGCTGCAAGTTTTTAACTAAAAATCAAAAACCACTTTTTTTTCACTTTAAGACAGATTCTTGATGCAGAGCCAAGGCTGACCTCAAACTTGAGACTCCCCTTGTCCCACCCCCTAAGTCATGGCCTGCTTGCTTTTCTTTCTCTCTTTTCTTCTCTCTCTCTCTCTCTCTCTCTCTCTCTCTCTCTCTCTCTCTCTCTCTCTCTTTCTTTCCTTCCTTTTTCTTCTTTCCCTTTCCTTCTGGCATTAAGCATTCACAGAAATCTAAGAACAGCAATTTAAAAATAAACACTAGCAATAGTAATATCAGCCATTATTTATGAAGTTCAGCCTGGTGATGGTGGTGCACGCCTTTAATCGCAGCACTCGGGAGGCGGAGGCAGGTGGATCTTTGAATTTGAGACTAACCTGGTCTACAGAGTGAGTTCCAGGATGGACAACGCTACACAGAGAAACCCTATCTTGAAAAAAAAATGAAAACAACAAAACACCAAAAAAAAAAAAAAGGAATTTATGAAGTTCCTAACCTGGTTTGGATAGTTCAAAGCAATATTCACACCTATTACATTATAAATAACTATATAAATATTGTTAACATTTCATACATTTAAAAAAATGTATTGACTTGGAGTGATGGTGCAGGCCTTTTATCCCAGAACTCAGGAAGCAGAAGCAATGAGCTTGAGGCTAGCCTGGCCTACGTAGTAAGTTCCAGGACAGCCTATGTAGAGACACTTTGTCTCAAAAAATCAAAAACAAAATGAGAAGCCAGTATCGGGCTGCAGCAATGACTCAGTAGTTAGGAGCACTTGCTGTGACTGCAGAAGCCCAGGTTCAGTTCCTAGCACCCAGAAGGTGGCTCATAATCACTTGTAACTCCAGTTCCAAGGGATCCAATGCCCTCTCCTGGCCTCTGTGGGCACCCGAAAGCATGTTGATGGGGGAAGTCCTGTACATTTGTCAATAAAGTACTGTTGAGCCAATAGGAATCTAGATGGGTGGGACTAGGAGTCCAGGAGGATACTGGGAAGGAGAAACACAGGAGAGTTCAACATGTAACGCCATGGGGTAGGAGCCCAGAACTATTCTCCGGTAAGAGACATACTTAGATTAACAATTATGGGGTAATTACTTAAGTCAGAGCTAGCCAGTAAGAACAAGCAAGGCCAACAGCTTCATAATTAATATAGCCTCCTGTGTGTTTATTTGGGACTGATGCGGATCTAGAACCAGGCGGGCGGGAAAGCTTCTCTCAAAGAAAAGGCTTCTCTTAACAGCATGTGGCATGCAGATATTCACTCAGGTACACACACACACACACACACATAAAATTTCTTTTAAAAAATTAAAGCTAATCTTAGGGAAGCGAAGCAATTTTATTGAGTTTAAATGCTTTCCTCCTAACTCTCCATTAAATAATCCCAGAAAATATGTAATAAAGAAACTTCTGGGCGCGTGATCACGCCAAGTGAGCAGAGTCTCCATCAGGCAAGGGTGGGCTCATGTGACCCAGACCCCCGCCCCTTCCCACTCCCTCCCTCCCTGTGAAACTCCTCCCATCCCCCTTATTCCCCAACATTGCCATTTTAATGTGACCGTGCAGCTTGTCTCAGTCTGTCTTCTGCTGCTCTAGTAAGATGTAGAAGACGGTTGCCATAGAAGGAAAACAGCTTTAGCAGTGAGGGAGCAGGTCAACATTCAGCTGTCAGCAGGAAAAGAAAACTCAGATGAGTCACGAGTTGTCTCGGGGCCACACACTGGGCAAAGCAGAACCACAGTCTGCTGGCTAATAATCCAGAAGCTGGGCCTCTATCCAACAGGTTGGCAGTGACTGTTCCTCTCGGTACATGTATGGCCGCCCCATAGGTTAGAAGAAAGTCTTTAATACTGGGCAGAAGCAACAGGTAAGAAGGCTGTGGTAATTACGCCCAGTCCACGGGCACTGGCAGCATCCAGGACAGAGAAAGCCACTTACGACTGCAAGTCACAGGCAAAGCCTCTTAACTCTCTTCCCAACTATATGGGCTCACCAGGGCAACATTTTCGGAGGAAATCAAATAAATTTAAATCCAATTTTAAATGCACTCAGAACAAGATTAAGTATGATCAAGATGCTTTCTATTCGTGGGATAGATTCCCAGGGCTCAGTGCCCTCCATGGACAAGGCCCAACAACTTCCTTCATTTTACCCCGCCTCCCCATGTCACCAGGCTGAGGAAAGTGATTATGGTATCCCTGAGTACTTGTGCGAATGGCCTGCCCCAGGCACTGTTCTGGAATTGCCAGTAACATTCTAGAAGGAAAGGGATGTTCTTACCAGCAAAGGGGAGGAGGGCTGCTGTCTCAGAGTCACAGGGCCCAAGGCAGAGAGGAAAGTTGCTTGCTGGTGGCCCTAGATTTGTCACGTATTACCCCCAAACTTAAAACAGTGCTTCTGAGGGCAGGGGAAGCTCTGTGTCACACTGCCTGGGGTCACCACATGGGGTTCAGTTGGAAGATGGGCTTCCGAGGTAACTTCTCTCTGGACTAGTCCCTGGCAGGGAGGGTGGCAGCTTGCCTGGGACTGCTGCCCACTGGGTCCGTCTCCAGTTGCAGGGTCACCGTGTGGCACAGGCAGTGTCACATTTCTTCAAAGCAGTCCAGGGCCTCAGGAAGTTTCCAAAAGAGAGCAAATGGGGTTGCCTGAGGCCTGGATCCCCCTCTGGCCCACAGGCTGGCCACACTTCAGGACTGTGGGAGGAGAGGCAGGAGACTGCGCTGCAGAGAGAGGAGCTCTCAGCCATCTTTGTACAGTGAGCCTTGCTGATCCGTGAGACCTCAGTGTAACAAGAGTTTACACTGCCTCACTGTCAGTTATGCTACACACATCTATAACACTCTGTTCCATTTATTCCTTTAAAAAAAAAGAGGGCGGGGAAGGGGGAGGAGGAATAGAGAAAGGAGAGAGAGAGAGAGAGAGAGAGAGAGAGAGAGAGAGAGAGAGAGAGAGAGAGAGAGAGAGAGAATGGAAAAGAGAAAGGGAGAAGGGATACCTAAAGAAGTAAGGGAAAGAAAGGAGGGTTTTTTGGTTTTTTTTGAGACAGGGTTTCTCTGTATTGTTTTGGAGGCTATCCTGGAACTAGCTCTGTAGACCAGGCTGGCCTCGAACTCACAGAGATCTGTCTGCCTCTGCCTCCCGAGTGCTGGGATTAAAGGCGTGCACCACCAATGCTGGCAGAAAGGAGGTTTTTTTGAGTTATATATTCCTCCCCATATTCCAGATGAGGGAAAACTGAGACCGGGAGAACTGAGGAGCCTGTTTAAAATCAGCACGGCTTTAAGTGAGGCCTGAGAATCCCTGTCCTTCCTTTCCCTGGGCCCCTCACCCTTGCCTCTGTCTGGCAAGCCTGTTTGTACTTTTCCCAGGTTTGGAAGACTACCCCTTGATCCTTGCTTAGAGAGACCCCGGTTTCCACACCCCCCCCCAGGGTATTAAAGTTCCCTTTGCTCAGGGTGCCTTTCATTTGTTCAAAGGGAAGCCCACAGTTACAGAGATGAGCTTCCCACAGCAAAGGCGACTCTTCCCCTGCTGGCCACCCTGAAGGCCCAATTTCCTTCAGAATGTTCTGGTGACATTAAAACTCCGATGTCTTTCCAAACAGAGACCTGCATGAATCCCGTAGTTGCCAGTGCTGGGGTGGGGGCGGGAGAGAGCTTCAAAGAGAGGCTCCCAGGCCCCAGAAGTGGCTTTACTACAGCAGGCAGCCTGTGCAGACCCCATCCTTCACTGGCTGACACAGTGCAGGAGCGCTGCCTTCCCAGGCTGTTTATTGCTATAATGTGTCAGCGTGGGTAACAGAACGCAGGCAAGGAAGGCTTAATTATAAAAAGGGATCTTTTCAAGACATTTTAATTCCCTCATTTTTTTCCTTCCTGACAAGAACTCACACACGTGCACAAAAAATGTGAATTTAGTTTAATTTGGGGCTCTCGAAATCGCTGCTAACGTGATTATTTAATCCCC
Source organism: Mesocricetus auratus (assembly GCF_017639785.1). Classification (NCBI taxonomy): domain Eukaryota; kingdom Metazoa; phylum Chordata; class Mammalia; order Rodentia; family Cricetidae; genus Mesocricetus; species Mesocricetus auratus. Next base: position 161,409,583 of record NW_024429266.1, read on the forward strand.
TTTGGTTCAGTCTTAGAAGTTCAAATTTTTTTTCCGGTGAAGATTTTCGTCTGTTGGCAGCAGTCAAGCAAGGAGACCGGCAGTCTGGGTTCGGGCAATGCCCCAAACTCTCGGTAGCTGGTGGGGTTTCAACTCAAACAGAGCTTGGGGATCAGTAACAAGAAGACATTAAAAGGAGTGAAGGGCATTTGAATCTAAGTTGAAAGAATGTGGTGGTGGAGTAACAATGTCTGCTGTAGACACAGGCATGGTGAACAGTTCTGTGTACCTCATAGGTCTGTTCTTTGGGCCATCTCCAGGTCTGCATTGCCCTTAGGAAGGCCTTTCCTGGATTCAAGCTCAGTTTTCCTCTTCTGCTGCCCTCCTTTGCTCCTCTTTCTCCCTCCTGCTCAGCTATTTTCTCTTTCTTTCACTCTTTGTGTTCTTATTGTCTCTGAAGACCCACGAGGTTTGCTGAGGGGACTCACTCTCGCATGAGGTTTGCTGAGGGGACTCACTCACTCTCGAATGAGGTTTGCTGAGGGGACTCACTCTCGCCCTCACAGCCTTCTCTCCTTCTCCCTTTCCCTTTGCAGTATCACAGTTCATTCACTCTTCTTCTACAAGCTGTTATCAACAGTGTTCCCTGGGGGGCAGCATCCATGACTGACTGTCTGAGGAAGGGCTGTGCCCTCAGGAAGTCCCACTGTTTGGCCTGAGAGGGACCTGGCTCCCTGATAGTCACTAGGACGCTAACCCCACAGGAAACAGAACACATCACTTACAGGCTTTTATTCATGGTAAAGCCTTCTTTACCTGCATTCCACAAGCTTCAAGAATCTGGTAAAAGATTACTTTCAGATTCAACATCATCCTGCCCCAGATCTATGAGTTACACTGAAAGAGCAAGCCACACTTAAGCCTTTGGGGGTGTTATTACAGCACAAACTCTACTGACTGAAGGTGAGCTACACTCAGATAACGCCCAGGCTTACCTCACTGACTGTCCTCATCACCATTATCATCATTAGCTTCTTACATGGATAAACTGAGGCTGGGGGAGTAAAAGCAACCTACCTAAGGTTTCTCCTCAGGGAGCCGAAGCGCCTCCCCTGGGTCTATGCTATCCCACCTCATGTACTCACCCACACCAGAGGTTACCTCACCTGACTGCCCCGCCCCGGCCCAAACTCAGAAACACGGAAGATGGAGTTTGTATCTAGGGTCACTCAGTAAATAGTGGATCAGAGCAGTAGACTGCCAAGAGTCTCTAAAGATACAGTCTGGTTCCCAGGCCTGTAAGAACAAAGATTCACTGGGGGTGGTGGTGGGGGCTTGTGTCCATCTGAAGAAGCCTTGACTTACAAAGACAATTCAAGGGAGGCCTATCTAAACTACCTAGGGGTGGGAAAGGACTCCGGGGCCCACTCCATCTGGACGCTGTCTTCCTGCGAGACTACTAATTCACTAAATTATTACTTGTGGGCACCTATTGATTGACAGCTTCAGTGTGGGGCACTGCCTGGCACCTAGGCAGCCAGTACCAGTCAGGAAGGAAGATGGAGGCAGATTTACCGTGCATCAGGGCCTCTGGCCAATGTCCCTCCTCACGGCTTATCTGCTTGCACGCCTTTGGAAATTTAGCAGGGTAAGGTATTTCAACGGCCGTCCGTTAAGTCCCTCGCCTCCACTCTTATTTCCTCTCTGTATTTAAAAAAAGATTCAATTTTATGCCTACTTAATTTTGTTCCCTCAGAAGCGCCCCTGGGACAAGTATGCGAATGCAGTTGGTGCATTTGAGAGGCTCGGGGATACTGGCAGGCAGGTGAGGACAGGAGAGGTGGCAAGGGCAGCCGGCCAGCAAAGGCTCCCATTGTTGATGGCTGCAGCTTACTCCCACGGGGCCATGGGGAGACACAGCGTCCTAAATGCATAGAGGTACAGATGCATAAAAAGTGCAAGCATGTAGATGTATGACCACTGGTAAGGCAGCAGACCTGGAGACACTCGCCGCTGGAAAGTTACGCTGGAACGCACAGTTCCCGGGAGGAGCAGACCAGACCGTGGGTCATGGGTGAAAGCGAGGCAGGGGCATGGATCAGGAGGGAGCCAGGGCCTAAAACAGGAAAGCACTGACCAAGCCTTGCTGAGGCAGGGGTAGGGTTGCCTAGTGGGAATACCCAGAAGGTTCTGTGATGCCGGGCTATCCCTCTGTGTCTGCTGCATGGCCCTAAGGTGATCAAGACAAGTGGAGACTGGCCCAGGGAATGAGGTTCTCAGGGGCTCTGGCCTGCCTGGTACTGAGTGGAAGGTTTGACTTCTTCAGGAATTAGCTGGCCCTAGGGTACCTGGAAGGAACTATCCATCTATGGTCTCCAAGGCCAAGATGTGAGAAAAACACAGATACCAGAGACACGGATAATAAAGGTAGAAGGTTGTGAGGGGGTCACAACCTGCAGACTAGGGGGTGGCGGCACTTCCTAGCACTCTTGGTGGGCAAGGCATTGCAGGGGACTGTAGAGCCAAGTGCCTGAACCCATGAATCTGGGCAGGTGCCAACCACATACAGTTTTCCATTTACAGCTGCCTATTCTGTTTTATGAGAAAACCTCTGGAGGCCTTTGACCCTATGAAATGGGTCTGTCCTATGGGAAGGTAGTCAATACCCAACTACCATGGGCTTGTGTGACACCTCTCAGACCCATCGAAGTCTGACACAATTCTTAGCACCTCAGAAGTGACTGTGATTGGACGAGGCCACTGACGTGAAATGAGGGCACTGGGGTTAGCTGTCGTCCAATGTGAGCGTCCTTGTAAGATGAAATTAGTGCTGGCCCTTGTGCCAGCTTCATCCAGATACAGGAGGAGACCACAGCTGAGGAGAGAGGCCGCAGAGACACGAGCCCGGCTGACACGAAAATGCTGAACTTCTGGCCTTGGAGCTATGAGAAATACAGTGTCTTCTTATCGCGCAGTCCTACCTGACTAGTTGACACACTGATGACATTCTGCGGGGCTGGTACTCTTACAGAGGTGTCCATAGACTTCTCCAGGCTCCCTCAGTTCCCAGGAAGCCTCGGGGTCACCAGCCTCCCACAAAGCAGGGTGCAGATGGACGGGTCTATGGCACCTGAGAGGGAGGGCTACGTCTCTAAAGTGAGCTGTTGCTCTTAGCTCCGGTGGCTTTTCCACATCTAGTTTTCAAAGAGAAGAGGGCAGTCCACATTCTGTGTGAAAAGCCTCCATTTTTAAACGTTGGTAATGAACTCAAATGTTTCGAAAGCCCCATGATTGGGGCCAAATAAAACATTTCCTTAGGTGAGATTAGATCATTAGCCTAGCATGTGGCTCACTGAGCCACCAAGGTCTCTCTCATCTGCTAGCAGGCTGTCACAGGCAGTGAGTCACATGGGGTTAACTTGGAAGCCAGATCTATATAAGTCACAACTCCCGGCTTCACCACCCACCAACTGCTGGAGCTGAAACAGGTCACCTTGCCTCCCGGGCCTCAGTTCCTGCATCTGAACGGTGGCAGTCTCTAAGGTCGGGTGAGTTCAGGGTAAGTGAGGGGCTGAGTGTGTGCTGGCCTTACTCTCCTCCACTCTGTATGTTAGGGCATCCTGTAACATTGTGACGTCACGTCTGTGTTTCTGGGCCCACAGGCCTCTGAAGACCTGCTCTGCCATAACTGAGCCACAAGGTAAACATCTTGTCATTTACCTTGACACGTGTGCCTCTCTGATATCTGCTGGCTGAAAGAAATCACTGTGGGTTTGGCTCTCATGACTCCATACTGCCCATTGTTAAAATCCACCAACCCCAGGCCCCAGCCAGCCTACCTACTGAGGTCACAGCTCCTGCCCATGACTTCCTCAGTCATGATGGTAAGGGGATCAGAGAAAGCAGGCTCTAAAAGTGACCCCAGTTCTGCCTTCAGACTCCCTGAAGTGTGCATGCACACACACACACACACACACACACACACACACACACACTGTGAAACACCGGAGGATCCTGTCAGATATAGATCCACGGAAAAGAGCAAATTGTGGCCACTTGGGGCCTGTTCCCTCCAGTAAGCCAGAGCTGCGGATCAGGTGTCACATGGAGCTAGAGATGTGGCCATTGGGTGTCCTGTGATCATCCTTCCTCTAGAACAGTAACAGTGCAGCTAGGTTTTGGCTTGGGTCCTGCCTTAATGGACCTGTGAGAATTTTAAGCAACCCCCATGTACATTTTGAAGCCTCAATGATCTCCTCTACAAAACAGGCAAACGGTAATGGCTTCCTCACTATGAGGCTAGGAGGAATGAAGAGCAGGCTGGAAATGCTGGTTACGAAACCTACCTCACCCCACACTAAGTTCTCCCCCAGATCTACTCCAGCTTCATTCCCCTGCTGTGAACGAGCAGGCTCAGAGAGAGCACGCTGGACACACAGCAGAGCAGGCTCAGAGAGAGCACGCTGGACACACAGCAGAGCAGGCTCAGAGAGAGCACGCTGGACACACAGCAGAGCCAGGGGCCACACACTGGGACCGCAGCACATAACGCTCATGCTCATAAAGTGGGGTGTTGCATTTGGTCACCTTCAGAACTGATTTGAGAACATCCTGGGTCACATGAATCCCTGTCTAAAAGAGTCATCATAAGCCGGGCATTGGTGGTACACACACCTTTAATTCCAACACTCGGGAGGCAGAGGCAGGCGGATCTCTGTGAGTTCGAGGCCAGCCTTGTATACAGCTCGAGTTCCAGGACAGCCTCCAAAGTCACACAGAAACCCTGTCTCACCCCCCCCCAGAAAAAAGAGTTATCAAGAACTTATTTGCTTAGCAAATATTAAAATAAAACTCTATAAGAACTTAGAGAGATGTGTTTTTAAAGTAAAGTACTAGCTATTGGGAGCAGGTCTAGGAGCCAGGAAAGAACTCTCTGGGTAAGCAACTGCCACTGTAAGATGAGAATCTCCACACTAGTCACACTTTTGAGTGTCTCAGTGTTCCCTGGGGCAGGTTAAAGCCAGGTTACTAGGCCCCAGCCACAGGCTCTGAGGTTGGATGGAGGGGGGTGGGGTCTGCAAGCCCTGCCCTCCTGGAAGCATCCGGGTGTTGTTCTGATGTCAGGGGCTCACTTTGAGCCGAGGAACAGAGATTGGGCAGGGAGCAAGGGGGAGCCAGACTCTGGTAGCATCACGAGCCAGTGGTCACCACATATCATACAAGCAACCTAGCTCTCAAAGCCAACAACAATGAACACGGTAAAACAGGCTGAGAGTGGTGAACGAGTTCAGCGTGGGACTCAGAGGCAGGAGGTAAAGACAGGCTGGGGCTCACGGGAGCCCCAATCTTAATGGTCAATAGAAGGACCACCAACGGCAGAGCCACCAAGAGCTCTGAATCCAGCACTCCCATCTGGTGGTCTCCCCACATTGTCCAGGGTTTCTCCTGTAGCCAAGGAGGCCTGCAGCACATGTGCATGGTGACCCTGGACCTCCTTGAAAAACAGACTATTGTGGAATAGGCATGGCATGGCTACTGCCATCTAGAACCCTCAACAGCTGTGATTACTCCCAAGGTACACACATATGATTGGGTCATTAAACCAGGTGGTGTCACACACCTTTAATCCCAGCACTTGGGAGGCAGAGGCAGGCGGATCTCTGTGAGTTCAAGGCCAGCCTAGTCTACAGCGCTAGTTCCAGGACAGGCTCCAAATCAATACAGAGAAGCCCTGTCTCAAAAAACCAACTCAAAAAGACTGTCGTTAACTTTCCACTATAGACAGTAGATGATAGACAGACAGACAGACAGATGACAGAGAGACAGATAGGTGATAGAGACAGATGTAGTTAAAGGTTGGGGGTTGTGACACCCCACTCCTCCCTGAGGATTTATGGACACCTAATTTGTTAATGGGAAGTTTTCTTTACTAGTGTAACTGCTTGTAAGTCGCCCGTGCTTCTGCATGTAAGCACATGGAGGCACGAGTAACTACAATTAAATACACTGGTCCTCCGCACTGGGCGGGGTCTAGTCTTCAGTCTGTCGCTGGTTCCCTGTTTGGAGTAGATACACATTTACTCGTCTCCCCAGGAAAATCTCCCGTGGCAGCCTCTCACATGACTTTGAAGTCCCTGGGCTGTGGCCCATGGTGGAACCCAGCTCACAGGATCATTGCTGGAGAGGGCAGCTTTGTCCACCGTAGCTCTCCTGCCCCTGGCTCTCACTCCTGTAGATGTCCCAGGACCAACAGTTCCACTCTGTCCCTGAGATAGGGGCACTCCCTACAGGTGGGGAAGAGACATACTGACTCCAACTGGCTTCAACTGGTTTTCCTCTTGGCTGATGAGCCTCCGGGGTGGATGCCAAACACCCGAGTTAAAAAAAAAAGACTTATTTTTTTATTATTTTTAATTTATGTATTCAAGTATGTGTGTTTGCAGTTGCCTGAAGAATCCAGAAGAGGGCGTTGGATCCCCTGGAATTACAGGCAGTTGTGAGCCCCCTGATGTGGGTGCTGGGTCCCCTTGAAGAGCAGCAGTATTTCCCACCCAGCCACCACGTCTTTCTCTGGACGTGTGTGGTTAGTTTCAACATTTCTTTACAGCAGAGCAGAACGGAGCCCAGCACTTGAAGAGGTAGGGACATTTGGAGGCAGGATGGGGTGTGGACAGTCTTGCTCTTTGATCCCCCCTGCATTTGATTCTAAGTGTCCCTGGAGGAGCCTGGTGATACTAAAATCATTACAGCTAGCAAAAAAAATTCAGAGGCAAAACTAAACAAGACAAAGTATTTACAGTGAGATCAGACAAGCATGGGTGGCCGAGGGAGTTGCCCACATTCCGTGTCAATATTTTCAGTCAATAAAATAGTTACTGTTTTGGACTGTTTCCTAGACGCTGCACTGAGGATTTTTTCTTCCTTTCTTTCTTATCTTGATTGACCTCTGTGGCACCTGGTGGTGAGGGTGCTTTTTTATTTCCATTTTATGTGGGGAAGAAAGAGATTCCACAGATGTCGGTCACAGACCTGGCTCCTGGGGGAGGGCCAGACCTCAGACCTACAGGTCCAGTGTGGACACACCACGGTGCACGCTGTCACTGTAGTTTCTCAAAGCCTCAGAATCCTCCTTTTTATGCACCACGGTCCTGGCTTCCTCTCCAGAGATAGGTACAGGCACTGGAGTGGGTACAGGCGCTAAGTAGGTAAATACTTGAGCAGCTAAAGTACCTGCCATGCAAGTATGAGGACCTGGGTTTTATCTCCAGCACCCACATAAAAAGCCAGACATGGGAGCCAGTGAGATCACACACACACACACACACACACACACACACACACACACACACACATACACACACACGCACGCACGCTTGCGCGTGCACACACACACACACACACACGCACAAACTCATGCAAGCACACATGCATGCACTCTCTAGAACACACATGTGTGCGCACAGAGTGGTTACGGTACAATCAACCTTGGTTTGAATAGTGTCACTGGACACGTGCTGTGTGTAAGCTCCAGGTTCTTCCTTATTCTTAAGTCAAGGACAGGACCTGGTCTGGATGGCTCCTGTAATTGAATGCCCTTACACAGTGCCAACAGGACAAAGCAAGTCAGGGGCTCTGATCTGCTTCTCCCTTTCTATCCAGTGATTCTGGAACATCGGTACTGTTCTAGATGTGTTTTCTCCTCATGGTGGTAACTCAGCTGCTGCAGCCCCTGCCCATCAGGAAAGAGCTCTGCCCTAGCATTCCCAGCAAAAACTGGCCTTTCCACTGAAGGCCAGTCTGACGGGGAAACCGTCTAATCCCCGAAGTGACCCCTACGGTGGAAGGGTCCAGTGAACTGATTGTCTGGACCAGACGGCACACTGTCCTCGAGCTGGGACTTGAACCACCATTAGCACATTTTCCGAGTGGGAGGGGTAGTTTCTCGGGTTTGTATTAGTTACTTTTTTCATCTCTGGGACAAAATAGCTGACAATAAACAGGTACGCGGGAGAATTATTTTGGTTCAGGGTTGCTTGGCCCCATCATGGCAGTGGGGACATGAGGCAGAGAAGGTTCAAGGTCATCCATGACAGGAAGGAAGAGAAGAGGAGTCAGGGAAACATTCACTCCCAAGGGTCCAGAAAACTGCTTCTTCCAGCAAGGCCCTGCCTCCTGAAGTTGCCTCAACTCCTCAAACAGCACCACCAGCTGAGAACTGAACGAGCCTCCAGCCCAGGAGCCTTGGAGTGCAATTTCATATATATGCATACATATATACATACATACATACATCAGGATACATAAAGCATAGTAAGCCTGAATGCAGTACAGACATACAGACACATTTGACAAACGGTTACTACCCAAGCCCTCAGTTTCTGCTTCTGTGAAATGGGCCTCCACAGTGGTTTGGTTCACTCGAGTTGTGACAAAACACGCAGAAAGAGTTTCTCAAACAACAGCTGTCAATTTCCCCGTGGTTGTGGGAGTTGGGAGTCTAGGATCAGAACATGGATATGGAGATCTCTGCTCCTGGATTACAGGTCTCTGTGTCCACTGGTGGCCTTCCTTGGAATGCATAAACAGCAGTCTTCCGTACCAGTTTATCCTTTGTGGGGGCACTAATCCTACCACGAGGGCCCCATCCACACGACCTCATCTAATGCGGATACCTCCTTGGACTGCAGCGTTTGAATTTTGCAAGGACACAATTCACTCTCAGGCAGATGGTGTCTACATCATTCCGTCAGGTGAGCCCTGAGACACCGGACTGCAGAGTCTCAGCCTCATTTGTCCCATGGTGAGTACCGGCTAACAAACAGTAGCATAGCAACCGGCTAACAAACAGTAGCATTCAACTACTGACTTAACGGCAATGCAATGGCCTGTTTCTCTGCAGAAAGTGGTGGCTGTGCATGTATAATTGGTGTGTTCGACATTCTAGTCAACATATACGGCACCCTCTTGCCCGAGGTTCTTCAGGCGTATCTACAGTTGAGCCCCCCATCCTGCCCTCAGAGGCAGCAACCTGTATTCCTTCCTTACCTGTGGTTTTACCTCCTGTAGAACTTCTCCCAGAAGGAACGCTCTTCCATCTTGTGCTTGAGTGTCTGCGCTTGTCCCTTCTCTCGGGAACCCATTCATTTGTCACCACAAGTCACCTGCGGCTCCTTTGCTCCTTTCTGTCGCCCCATAGCATTCCATCCTTTGCATGAGCCACTCACAGCTGATGGTGACTCTAACTTGGTGCTGTGGGGCAGCCACAGGCATGGGCGTGCAGACCTGGAGACCAAACACAGGGCCTGGTGCAAGGACTCGGCCACCCAGCTACATCCCTTAGCCTTGTTTTTTAAAGTCAGGGTCCCGCCCTGTGGCCTAGGTGGATGTGTGATATTTATCCCCCAGCCTCCCAAGTGCCGGGATTTCGGACATTTGCCAGCGCGTCTGGCTTGGACACTTGTGTACGTTGAGACAGAATCTCATTGCCCCATCTTCTCTGTGCAGCCCAGGTTGACCTTCAGTCTGCCGTGACCTCCCACTCCAGCCTCCCGAGTCTGGATTGCAGGCACAGGCGGTCTTGTCCCACCTGGCCTGTAAGGTCTCCTCTTCCTGTCTCACCTCGTGGGTTCATTGGGTTTTCATTAGATGGTTGGGGTTGCTGCTCAGTGTAGAGCATCTGTCCAGCATGGGTGAGGTCCCAGGTTCAATCCCCAAAGAATCGAAGTCAAAATTATTCTACCAACCCACATGGTGTGCAAACCCTGTAGCAAGAAGAGCCCCCCCCCTTTCTGAGAACCACCGACAGTGTGACTCCACTTACCCAAAATGGCCAGACCAGGCTAATCCACACAGGCAGAGCACAGCTCCGGTCACTCAGCCCGTAGTGGGGAGGAGAGGGAGGGTAGTGCTGTGGGTGGGATTCTGTCCAGAGCACTGGAGCATTCTACATTCATGATGACTGGTGAGAGCCCCATGACTCCGAGAGTCCACTAAAAAGCCACAGAGTCACAGGCTTCAAACAGGTGAATTTTATTTCAAGAAATTCTATGTGAATTATGTTTCAATAAAGCATTAAAGTTATTTATCATAATAACTAATGATACAACAAGTGGGTTGTCCTGTGAGCAAGCACACAGACCCGTTTAATCACGCTGCTAGCCTCTGGTACGTACCTGTAGCTCAACTTAATTCAACACATTTGCTGGATACCTATTAAGGTGTTATGCCCAGGACATAGACAGAAGACAAGGCATCGTCCTCTCAGACCTTGCTCTTGGGTTACGATAGCTGACACATGCATCATCATTGCTAGCCACACTAAGAATCATCTCCATTTTAATTACAAATGTGCATCTGTGTACATACACATGCTGGTTTGAATGTCCCTGTATAGGAGGTATGGCCTTGTTGGAGGAAGTATGGCTTTGGGATGAAAAGCCTCTTCTCGCTGCTTTTGTGGGTTAAGCTATGAGTTCTCCGTATCCTGCTCCTATGGCCATGCTTGCTGCCTGCAGCCGTGCTCTCTACCCCATCATGAATGCTAACCCTCTAGAACCATACGCTAAAATCAATGCTTCTATGAGTTTCCCCGGTCGTGGTGTTATCACAGCAACAGAAAAGTGACTAATATGATACATAAACATACATCGACTTAATCGTCATAGCAACCTTTAAGAGAAATACTGGCATAATGTTTGTCCTTTAGATGGGAACACTAGTACACAGAGATGGTCAGTAACTCACCTAAGGTCACACAGTGAGAAGGTAAATGGTATTCTGGGATCTGAGGCTCAGCAAGGACAGCTCTGGGACCTATGGATTTGGTCACTGTGTATTGCTGCTCTACTGAGGTCACATGATCCAGTGGTGTGGGGTCCCAGCTACAGGAGGAACAGGGGGACTAAGGGATGTCCCCACTACAGCTTGAGCCCTTAGCTTCCATTTCTTCCCCCTCGCTCACCTCTCCCCAGATGGCCAGCCTTTGGTCGTGGACTGAAGGGTGTCACTCTAAATGTACTTATTGAAGCCCTCTCTCACTGTCCCCAGGTTCAGAGCCAGGTCCTACACAGGTGTACTTAATGAAGTCATGAGCTTGAGGCCTTAATTGCATAGCACACCTGTCCTTATTGAAAAGCAAGAAATACCACAGGGATTATGCACTGAGAAGGCACCAAGGATGTAGATGAGGATGTAGAGAGAGGGACCATTGCTGGGGATGCAGGCCAGGGAGGAGAGCGTGTGCACCGGGAGGGCACCAAGTGAGGATGCAGAGCAGAGCATTGCAGGCCAGGGAGGAGGACTTACCTAGCGTGTGCAAGCCCTGTGTTCTATCCTCAGCGCTACAAGAAATGGCTTCCTGGGTTAGAACATTTATTGCCCAAGCATGAGGGCCTCAGTGTAGATGCCAGAACCATGTAAAACACCACATGTGGCAGTGTGTGTGCCTGTCACTCCAGTGCCTGGTGTAGGAGACAAGAGGATCACCATCCTAGCTCCAGAGAGATCCTGTCTCAAAGGAATAAAGTGGAGATGGACAGAGCCCAACACTCAATGTACTCTTCTGAATTCTGCAGGTGCACACACACAATACACAAAGAAATATTTTTTAAAAAGAGGAGGAGGGAAAGAGCAGAGACCACCCCTATGATATCCAACTGAGAGATACATTTCTGTCACATAAGCCAAAGTTTCTGGAGCCGTGGGTCATGGCCCTATATGAAGAAGTTATGTAACTGGATGTGCGGGTGGGGAAAACCTGTGGCAGTAAGTGCTCCTCAATGAAAAGAGCCCCAAATTAAGCACACAGTGAATCTGAGTTGTCCCGGGCATCATGCACCCACACGGTGCCAAGAGTCCTCGTGGTAGCCGTGGTTCTGAACGCACCCTGAACTATGCTGCCCACACTGTCACATGCTGTCACATCACATAAGGCCAAAGCAGCTTTATACTAGGCTATTGGCGGTTACGAACTGCAGGGCTCTCACTGCAATACAGTTTTCTGCTGTTTTACAGACATAATGGCTTATTATAGAGACGATTTCCTACCACCATTCTGAGGCGTGTGAGCATCAACTAGTACAGCTTCTGATTGTGCTGGTAGACACACGCATCTGCCCCATCGGAATTCAAATCTGCTTTCTCTTTAATAAGTGATGCCATTCTCCGCATACTCAAGAACTGTTGGAAAATACCTTTCTTCCTGATTTATTATCAGCGTTTGTTTTGGATATCTGTCCTACAGAACTGTGTATTCTGCTTTGTGTAAAAGTCTCTCAGGCCCAAAGGGAAGCCATGAAGTTTGTGGCAGGCACTGTGCTGGAGCTGAAGCAACGGAACAAGGCGCCTGGAGAGGAAGTTTTCGTGGGACTGGGGACTGAACCTGACTCAGCAGCTGGAGTAATGACGCCCTTGCAGGGACCAGACTTCCTCACAACCGCCTGTAGCTCCAGCCCCAGGGGATCCAATGCGCTCTTCTGTCCTCTGTGCAACTGCATTCATATGTGTGCATGCATGGACACACATACACACGCACATGCACAGGCACACATAGATATACAATACATACACACACACAAAATGAAACCATCCTAAACTTTTGAGATGTGGTCTCTTGCTGGGACCCATCTCAGTGGTCCTCTCCAGGTTACTGCTGTGTGCGAACATCCTCCTGATGCTGCATGGAACATATTCAGGGATTTTGCAAGCTGGTTATGAAATCCAACTGCTAGAGTAACTAAAACAGAAGCGCTCCCGAGGTACAGCACACCTAAAGCAAAGGGGACGCTAGAGACGATGCATCCCAATCTGTCTTCTACATCCGCCCATCTTTTTAGGTTCCCTGTACCTACAGAGATGCACAACTGTCCATCTCTCCCCAGATCCCACTCACTGACTCAATATGGGCAGCTTTCACCAGGTCATGGAGGGTGTCTATACCACAGAGATCAGAACACACTCCGAGGCAGAGCGTGGTCAGGTACCAACTGTTCGGACTTAAGGAAAAGAGAAAATGTTAATAGTGAGCATGAGCCACTGGTCGGCGTGTGAAGCTGTGACATGCTTTCCTCATGATCTCACTGTCACCTTACTCTCCAATATAAGTAAAGTTAGCTATGAACATTCATGGAGGTTTGCACTCACGACAGTTGTAGCTATTGGCTGGGCACAGCCGATGAAAACATTTTGCAAAAAAATCAGTTGGGTTTTGTGACACAGATAATGAGTATCCCGCGAGTGTATATAATATATATGTGTGTATATAATAAGTGTACGTGAACACATATTCATGCACATATATGTGTGTGTTTCTACACTGGGGAGGCAGTCACTAAACTACCGTTTATTGACCTGCTTGCATTGCACTTGACAGCAGACATAGGTGCCCCAAGTCATGGGCTTAAGGTTAGGGCTCCAGCCGTCCCCAGCCCTTCTAGCCCCAGACAGTGCTGCTGCGATTTCTCCCCCACTTTCCGGAAAGCAGAGGGGCAGCTGGGGAAGACAAAAGTACCTCTGGGCTTGCACTCTTTGACTTTGTCCCCCAAGTCCCCTACGCGTGGTACAAGTGACTGAGCCACAGTCCTGAGAGACACACAGCGTCTTGGGACACTAATGCTGGGATGGCCCTAGGACACAGCAGTTGCATGCTTAGGTGTTTACCCAGGAGCAGTGTCAACACAGGTCCACACAGGCCTGCTCAGCATTCACAGCAGGTGATTTGTCCCCTGCCTTGCTGTGACAAAGGAACTGACTCTCCTCCCCTCTCCTCCTTTCCCCTCCTCCCCTGCCCCTTCTCCTTCTCTTCTCCTCTCCTTTCCTGAATGAAAAAAAGAAATGTCTGTCTGTTCCAAGTAGGGTGGAGGAGGAAGTTTACTGTAGATACGAGGGAGGGCAGAGGCAGAGGCAGGGCCATCGGAAGAGTCCATACCCAAACTGACTGAGCAAGGCCACGTGGGAGACTGCGGAGGCAAAAGGGAGAGCGGGGAGACAGGAGCAGTGGCCAAGAGGACAAGAGGCCAAAAATGGGCTGTACAGGGAAGGACAGCACAGGGCACCCTGGGTTGCTGAAGGTCAGGGTAGGGGGTGGGTATGCCGGCCAGGAGGACCTGTAACACAAAAGGACTGAGGGATGCTGGGAGACCTGGTGGTCAGGTGTACTTTGATGTGCTAACAGGTACCTCAGTCCCTGATGTGAGACCTAAGGGTCCCCCGCTCTTCTTCATCTCCTCCCCCTCCCCCACCATGTCCCCCCCCCCCCGGCTCCTCCTCCTCTTCCTCCAGTCAGCTTCAATGAGTAACAGCAACGCAAAATGTTGTGGTAATTTTCTTTTCTTTACTCTTACATTTACTTAATGGGGGGGGGGCGGGGTTCTTTTTCTCTTCTTCTACCACGTCAGTTCCAAGGTTTGAAGTCAGGTCATGAGCCTTGGCAAATACCTTAACCCCCTGTGCCATCTCAGCACTTGTAGGAGGTTGAGGATTTTCCTAAATCTTTCTGTAACTAAAATTTCTTCCTTTCCAGCATCCAAAGCTATACCGAAAGCTGGGCCTGAGGGGTCTGGAGGAAATCTCCAAGACCTGTTCCTTCTCTACAAGGAGGTGAGGCATGGGACTTGGTTCAAGTCCCTATCAGGAAAAGCCACCAACAGCTCAGGTCAGCATCCACACAGCACTATTCTCTCTCATGAATAAGACACGCCCTCATCATCCACAGGACCAGGAAGAAGCAGCAGCCATCAGCTTAGGACATTGATGGGAATGGTCCTCACGAGGATGGTACCATCCTGGCTGTGGGATCACAGCTCTTTGACGCAGAATGGAAGATGGTGTGGGTTCATGGCCAGTGGCTGCTTGGTCGTCGGCCGAAGCTTTTGGAGTGCGGCCATCAGAGACCTTGCCAGGCCTTCGCTGCCTCCCACCACTTGTTGGTGAATTTATTGATGACAGGCTTGTTCCATTGCTGGGAGCTTTCGAGAGCTGGCATTTCTAGGACTCCTGGGTGATTTCTCCTCTTTAGCATGTTCTGCCACAGGCTTGTAGTAATGTTCTTTGCCAACAGGGGATCACCAAATTTAGGAGCACAGTGTCTCCCCTTCCCCTGGGTTAGCCTGGGAAGCCTCCAGAAAGAACATTTTACTCTCAGGACCAACTTTTCCTTTGTATTTAGTCCAGGACCTGAACCCAAGGAATGAGTCTGCCCACATTCAGAGTGGGTCTTCCTTGGCTTAGTTACCCTTTCTGGAAACCCCTCATAGATTCAAAGACACACCCGAAGGTTGTTTTATCTGCCCCATCTGCCAGCTCCCAAATAACCACATGGAGACTTCTTATTACTTATGAAAGCTCAGCTGAGAGCTTAAGCTGGATACTAACTAGCTCTAACAACTTAAATTAACCCCCTTTTAGCAATCTGCTTTTTGTCTTGTGGCTTTATTACCTTTACTCTGTACTGCCCATGCTGCTTCCTCTGTCTGCATGGTAACTCTTTGCGTCTCCACCCTTCTTCTCAATGCCCTCTCTACTCTGAAAATCCTGCCTACCTATTGGTCATTCATCTCTCTATTAAACCCAGCCAAGTGGCAAATCTTCACAGTGTACAAAAAGATTATTCCACAGCAGGCTCTATTGGTTTTGGACCCACGGTGAGGCCATGCGTGTCAGATGCTCTCATGTCAGGATGCCTGTGACAGAGCAAAACCACTCCTGAAAAGTTTCTGCACCCCAATAAGCCTCTCCACCAACGCAGCCATCCCATCAGACCAAATCAAACAGAATAGAAAAAGCCCACGTTTCATGGATACAACGCTCCTGGATGGCTTTCCAGCTCCCAGAGAGGAGATGGGAAAGGGAGGAGGGGAAAACCATGCCTCTGTTTTCTGGGGGGGGGCAGTTTAAATACCTTGTGGGAGTGGTCTTGAGCATCTCTCGGGAGGGCTTTCTGAGATGCAGCATGGTTTGGAGAGAGATAGGGGAGGGGGCTTGGGGTGGAGCTCCATAAGGGTGCTACCACCAGCTTCCAGTTGCACTAAGTTAGAGACTCAGCCTTTAACAAACCCATCCTGTGTGGGGGCGGGGGACGGGCAGGGACAGTGTTAACCAAACTACAGGCGCATGCCACCGTCATTTCGACTGTGGAAAACTCTGGAACAATTAGAGGGCTCCTCCTGGCTGCCCTAACCCTGTCTTTCTGACTCTCCAATTAGCACATGCCAGTTCCACACTTCTCCGAAGAGACGATTTTTAAATTGATATTCATGAATTTATAGGCACGGATGCTGGATCCCCACGGCCTCTAAAGTGCTTGAAAGAGCAGCTCTGACACTTGACACAGTTGATGGGCCACCCCCCCCCCCCCACACACACACACAGAGGCAGAGCCATCCTACTTCTGTCAGAGCCAGGCCTCCCGGGGAGACCCGGGAGAAAAGCAAGCTTTCTAAAGCTTTTAATTGTAAGTGGAGTTCATTAGTTTAGATACCATTACAATAAATTGCCCGTCCACGGCTTCGCATCTTAGCAAAATGGACAGGGCAGTGATTGGAGTCCCTCACGTTTGGAGAAGGACCCTGTAATAAAGCCACACTGGGGCAGATTGGTCCTCCACCAAACCAGTTATTTTTCCCAAGACGTAGAGACTCGGTCTGGAGGTAAAACTAGGAGCCTGGGTCTCTCGGAAGAATATTAACATTGACGTCCACGGGCAAATTCAATTATGGCAGCTGCCTGCGGAAACCCCTGTGCACTTTTTCATCACATTTAGGAGAGAGCTCTGTCAAATAACACCGAGAAGAGAAAAAAAACGACTCCTAAACTAATAGAGGATAAACATGTGTCAAGCGTTTATTTAACCGGCTAATGAGAGAGGCAGCCATGTGCTAGAAACGGTTCAGGGAGCCTATCATGACCGGTTTCTGTGCCCCCAGCAAGAGCTATTGAGGGAGTTATGACTTATTTGTTGTTTTTAAAAATTAGAAACAAAAGGGGCAGGAGGGTGGATCAGTGGGTAAAGTAAGAAGGACCCGAGCTTGGGCCCCAGAAGCCCATAAGAAAAGCTGGGTGTGGACCACTGAGATGGCCCCTGGGTAAAGGCTGTACACGCCTGGGACCCAAGTTGGATCCCTGGAGCCCACGTAAAGGCGGAAGGAGAGTAGCAACCCTACAGAATTGTCCTCTGGCCTCCACGTATTGTTATGTTACATATCCGAACAGTCGCACAAGCGTGCCCACACACATTCACACACAGAAATAATTTTCTTTTCTTTTTAAAGCTGGGGGTAGTGGTATAGCCCTTAATCCCAGCACTGGGAAGGTAGGGCCAGGTGAATTCCCGGGGCTCACTGAAACCGGTAGTTTCAAGCCCAGGACAAATGCTGAGATGCTTATTTAACATATCAAAGCAGGAACTGGCTGCCAGGCTCTCCCAGCATTCCTCAGTCCCTACCTGTTACAGGGTAAGGCTGGCATGCCCTGCCCCTACTCTGAACTCTCCAGCCCAGGGGCTCGGCTGCCCTTCCCCCAGAGGCTCTTTTCTATATAATCCAGATATTTTATACCCTTTTTTTGTACCGTTGGCCTCCTGGCTGCTGCGCCTGGTTCCCCTCTCTCCACTCTCTCTTCCTTCTCTCTCTCTCCACATGGCCCAGCTCAGCCTGGTCATGTCCGCTTTGGACTTTCTCAGATGTCCCTGCCTCATATCTACAATGCACTTTCTCCTCCACCACACCTAGGACTAGTCATATCCTTTCCTTTTTATTTCTTTTTGCATCCAGAAATTAAACAATGTAACTTAAGGGCCTGAGAGGCATCATCTGAGTCTGCTACTACAGTTATACAAGTATGTGTGCTTATATACACACACACACACACACACACACACACACACACACACACACACACACACATGCATACACA
This sequence comes from Mesocricetus auratus, assembly GCF_017639785.1. Taxonomy (NCBI): domain Eukaryota; kingdom Metazoa; phylum Chordata; class Mammalia; order Rodentia; family Cricetidae; genus Mesocricetus; species Mesocricetus auratus. The sequence goes on from NW_024429266.1 coordinate 161,427,469, forward strand.
CACACACACACACACACACACACACACGCACTCACAGAGGCATGTATGTGTGCACCCCCAACATATACATGTGTCCACACAAAATTAGAAGTAAAAGTGACTGATATACTTGGATGAAAAAGCTGTGAGCTTCGAATATCTCCCCTACTGCATAAGACCTATCTGCTTCTACCACACTCCAGAAGACACAGGTCCAACTAGTAAACAGCAAAACCAGATGAGAGCACAATTCCCCCACAGAATGGAGGAGTCCTTGGGGTACCCGGAAAACTGCTCCAATTCAAAGCTAAAGAGCCGGCAGCCTGCCTCCAGTATATTTCTAGTTTCAAGCAGTCTTTCTGAACAGTGCCGAGTTTTCAGTATGGCCTGCAAGCCAAGCCCAGCTCCTTCCTTTGCCCCAGCCCCACCTTGGTAACTCTGGTTAACAATGCAACAGATGGAAATGTGGCACATTCCTTCCCAGCTCTAGGCACAGCAGTGTCCTCTCTGCAATCATGGCCCTCAACAGGCCTCTCCTCTGGTGCCTTAAGAGCTCAGCTGAGGACACTTTTCAAATCCCCTGGGCCAGGTCTTAGCCTTGGAAGAAACTTCCAGAAGGGCAGTGGGAGCTACCTCCCATCCCCGATGTGCCTGGCTGCTCCAGCCTGGCTGGTATAGAAGCTCCCTAAGGGAAGTGGCCGGCCAGTTCTCTAGAGCCCAGGGCCAGACACAAAGCATGAAAAACAAGCATGGAGTGAGAAGGCCATGGTGTTCTTGACTTCAGAGCGTGCTGGCTCTGCAAGATATGGTCCTGGCACCTGGAGCTCTCTCTGGGCCCAAAGCCAGCCTCACACCTGGCTGAGAAGGGCTGTTCAGAAAGCTGGGACACCAAGCCAAGAGCCACACCTATTTTCACCTTTCCCTGGGTTTTGAGAAAGATTATGAATAGTCTTAAAGTAATGGTCAACACTCAGACATTTTGTCTGTCTGTTAATCTTTTGTTGTAAGACAAGGCCACACTGTGTGGCATAGCCCAGACTGCCCTCTAGCTCATAGAGATTCACCTACTTCTGCCTCCCAAGTGTCAGGATTAGAGGCCTGCACCACCATGGCTGGCAAGTGCCCAGGATTTAACCACCCCAAAGTTCCAGTTCCTCACGAAAATCCTTTAGCCCAAGAGATAACACTCAAGGGGTGGCATTCTGAGGGATGGCCTGCTCTCTAGCCTTGTGCCCTGTCCTTCCCCAGCAACTCGTCGCCTTCCTCCCTCAGGTGGGATAAGAAGGAACCACAGTGGGCCATGGCTTTGGTCCCCTCACGAGATGCCATCTCCATAGCTGGAATTCAATAAGATCCCTTTACTTTCAGAAGGCACAGGACAGTCTCCACCTCGGAAATGTGAGTTCTCCAGAAATCTAAATGAAAGCCTTGCTGAATGAATTACCCATGGCATCTCCAAGTTCCCCTTCCATAGAGGAGTTCTCCAGAACGTCCTTGTAGCTGCAGTGGAAGAAAATGCTTTTCCCTCTTTGGAATCTGTTTCTTATTGCTAGCCAATCACAACTCTGAGGTATACGTTTCTTTTTGCTTTGGTTACTTGGGAACTGAGCTAAACTCTGAACTTGCTTCAAGGCTCTTCAATTCTTTCCTTCTACCTTTTCCTCTCTCCCCTTCAGACTTTTGTGGGGGGGGGTTGCACAGGAGTGAGTTCAGGCACCTGTGTGTGCAGAGGCCAGAGGTGGACACCCGTGTCCCACTCTATTTTATTCCTTTGAGAGAGGATCTCTCGGAATCTGGGACAAGGCTGGCAGCCAGCAAACCCCAGTGACCTCCTCAGCTTCATAATTGATGGGATCGCAGGTGAGCACCAGAAGTATTGGTACAGTTCGTTAGCCTCTGGTTTCCTGGCAACAGGACTCCCAACCCATTCCCATTGTCTTATTGAGTTATACCTTCCTGCCTAGAGGCCAATCCTTACCCCGTATCAACTGAGACCCCACCCCGCTCTACATGTAGCTAATTCATCCGTGAATAAGCAGCTTAGAGAAGCCCAGTGGAGAGATTCATGGGAGATCCAACACCTTGAGATGCTGCACCACAGACATCAAGGGTGTGAGAATCAGGGCAGTGGCTACACTCCGCCTCTTCTGGGATGCAGAGAGAGCAGCAATCCTGGCTTCAGTCACGGTCCTGAATGGTGCCTGCCAAAGACACACACTGCTGTCTTCTAGTAACTTCCTCCATTCGGAACCCTCGTGTGGGTTCCAAATTATCCAAAGTCTAAAGGAGACCAGCCACGCTATTTGCCTGCTCAGATCCTCTGGATCCAGGCTCCCCCTCCAGTGGCTTCTTCCCCCTCTCTCCTCTTACTGGTTACACCACAGCACCTCGTCACTGCTCTTCCAAATCTCCAAGTTCCCATGGACCCTGGTGTCTTTGCACACACTTCTCCCTCTGCAGCAATTCCTCTTCCAGAGTCACTCCTTTTCTGATCACCCTGCCGGAAGCTACCGCCCACATCCCTCCCTTTCTTCATGTTTGTATCTCTGGAGCTACTTGTGAATCTACTCAAATGCCAGTAGTACTGGGTCCCTCCTATATGCCTGGGATAGTGAGTGCACAGTGCATGGTACATAGTAGGTGCTTGATAACTGATGAATAAATGAAAGTTCCTGCAACTCAGAGAGTCCTACCTTAACGCCTTTCTTTCCTTTACCCCCTCGAGTTCCTCCATTGGTTTTCTTGGCCTTCGTCTGGCCTTGTTGACAGACACATACCCAAAGGCCTTTCTAGAGTGAGCAGAAAACTGTGACCAGGATGCCTCCCTGGCCACTGACGCCCATGTCCCAACTCCCTGGGTAAAGAGAGAGTGTGTGTATCTCCATCTCATAGGAGCTTTGCAGCAGAATCAGGACAGCACAGACACCCCAGCAAAATGGAGGGTGAAGCTTGTGTGCTGGGGACCAGGACAGAGCACGTGAGACTCTGTGAGGTATCCAGATAGGTGACTGCCTCCTCTAGGTGCAGGAGGCTTGGTGTCCATGTGTAGCGGCATCTTGCTTTGCCAGTGAACTTGCGGTAGTGGCCACATCCTAGGGGCATGGCTTCAGATGTGCAGATGTGACCCCTTGTAAGGAAGAGGAGGGGCTGGCTCACTCCCTTGGGTTGTGGTGAGAGCATCGGAAGGGCAGAGACTGCATCTTCTGGAGCAGGAGGACCGAGGTGGTTATTTACTATTATTTGCATAAGTGTTTCCCTAGCAAATGCCTGCTTGTCATTTATCTTGGGTCTTGTGAGCTCATTTACACCATGCCTTAAATTGGTGTCCAACGTGGGGCACAAACCCACAACCCTGAGATTAAGAATCTCATGTTCTACTGACTGAGCTAGCTGGGCTTTTGAGGAACAGGAACCCTGTGTTCTCAGGGTCTCTGTCTCATCACACCCTTGTGTGTGAGCAGCCTCAGGGTTCTGCTTTCCCCTCCTTCCAGAGATGTTTGTGTCACAGACAAAAACAGGAGCGTGTAAACGTGTAAATGGGAGCATCTAAGCAGACCTTCTCTGGGAGTAGCAATAGAACAGCTGCAGAAAGGAGAAGTCTAGTAATAACACTTGGCTTTGGGGGTTACAACTGGGGTCACCACTGCCCTCATCTGTCAACGAGGGCTTTTGTTCTTAGTGAGGCTCCTGGTTCCCATGCACAGCACTGAAAGGGCAGACACAGGTATTTGAGGGAGGGCAGTTGACGAGGGTTCCTGAGGATTGCAGGCTGAGCAAGAATTGGTAATTAGATTCCACTGGGGTCGATGTGGAGGGTGGCTGAGGGTACCAGCAGTTTCTAATGGCTATCCCTCCTCCATCAGTGACAAGAAAGTCGTTGGCTTCTGCTGCCAACACCTTCAAAACAAGGCTTGCCCCCCCCATACACACATACACACGCCAGCCTGTCCCCCTCAGCTCATAGCCACCTTTGCTCTGGCCAACAATGACAAAAATGGCCCCTGAGAGACTTCAAAGATTAAAAAAAAAATGGGAAGGCAAGGAGCAAGAAAACAGACTTTCTTTCCTAAGTCAGAGGAGAGGTGGAAAAGAGGTCAAAGGCCATGGTCATGGGGGGAGGGGTGGGGCTGGTGAAACCCTACTGCCCTGCTGCCCCTGAAAACAGCTGTGGGATGACATGATCCCCAGAAGCAATCAGGGGTCAGGCATGGGTGGGAGGCTCTGTCAGGAGTGTGCCTCAGTTCCTCCCTGAGGAAAGACCACACTGGACTGACTGCCTTGAGCAAGACAGTCCTCCAAAGGTGTCAGGTGACGCCAAAGGACCCCTGCTGCGAGCCTACAGCCCACAGCACACGTCTGTGACCCAGGCAGCCAAGGGGACAAATGTGGCCCTGCAGGAGGGTATTCTTGTGTCCACAAGAGTGTGGACACGGCTCTCCCCACTGTCCCCCAGTGGCATTATGAAGTGGTTGTAAGAGTCACTTCATCTTCGCTGACATCTTCCCCTGAGTTTCCTCCTGTTTTACATCTGTCCTCAGAGCTCTCACTCTTGGACCTGCTCCTACTATGATGCAATCAGAAGGCCTTCCGCAGAGCCAAGCAGACACTAGCACCGCAGACTCTGCCCCTCAAACGCGGCAGCTAATGTCTATAAAGTGGTCAGCCTCAGATATGGCAACAGAAAGCAGACAATACAGTCCCATTGATAGCAGGCCCCCTTTCCCTTGGCTGGCAGAGGCTACCACGAGGCTGGCGACACATGGCTGGGCTTCGGCCTCCTCCCCGACACTTCTAGCTCCCCTGCATAGTATCTATGTCCTAGACAGAGGTCCTGAAGCAGTCACAGACACAGCCACTTCTCCCTTAAGTGAGGAAAGAGTGACTCTGGAATGAGGAAGGAATCCAGTTTTTGAGGCTTGGTAGAAAATTACAGTGACATTTTCTAGAGCAGCGGTTCTCAACCTGTGGGCTGCAACCCCTTTGGGGGCTCAAAAGTCCCCTTCGCAGGAGTCACAAATCAGATATCCTGTATAGCAGATATTTGCATTATGATTCATAACAGTAGAAAAATTGCACTTATGAAGCAGAAACATTTTTTTCCCTGAGACTGGGTTTCTCTGTGTAGCCCTAACTGTCCTGGTACACACTCTGTAGATCAGGCTGGCCTCGAACTCGGAGATCCTTCTGTCTCTGCCTCCTGAGTGTTGGGATTAAAGGTGTGTGTCACTACTCCCTGGCATGAAAATAATCTCATGGTGGGGGAGGTCACCACAACATGAGGGGCTGTATTAAAGCGTTAGGAAAGTTGAGAACCACTTCCCTACGTGTGGAAGAGCACAGGGCAGGGCTTTGGGATGTGCCTGCTGTGTTAAATCCCCTCTGCTCCTGGTTCTCCACAGGGCTCTGGGCCGATGCCTTCAGTTCTCTGCAGTGTTGTCAGCTGGGAAGAGGACATGGCGGCGGGAAAGAGGACACAGTGCAGGTGCAGCCTGGGCACCAGGTGCCTACTAGGGTCACGACAGGGTCAGGGCCTCCTGAGGCTGAGGCTTCTTGCAACAGGCACACTGCTGCCGGCTGCTTCCTGGCTGCTTCCCACTGCCGAGCGAGCACCAGGGTATAAAATGCTAATGCAAAAGGAAGCCAGCCAGCCACTGTGACAAAGCTCACATCCCATCTGTTCCTCCCTCCCTCTGCTTCAGGCTGGGCACGAGAACCACTCCCTGGCTACTTCCGGCTGAGTAAACGGATGGCTGAATGCACACACACACACACACACACACACACACACACACACACACACACTCTCTCTCTCTCCCAGGGGCTGCTACACTGCCTAGAAGTGGCCATCCTGTTCTGTCTGCATCGCGTACCAGAGGGGAAGCAGTCCTGGCTGACACTGGCTGCAGCTGACCCTGCTAGGCTGGCTCTCAGCCACCTCAGGTTTTCCTCACCTGGGGTGCTGGTTTGCACATGAGTCACGACCTCCTATGAAAAATCCGTCAGGCTCCTGACTTCAACCAGGGGGAAGTGAGTGTGACGGGGAGAAATGCATCTCTCAGTGCTCTGAGCCACTGTTGCGCTGGCTCCAGAAAAGATGTGCTATCTATCAGTAGTGCAAGCGCATGCACACACACACACACACTATAAACACACAGACACACACATGCATACCATAAACACACAGACACATATGCACACATAGCAACATTTTCTAGAGTCACTAACACACTACAGCCCAAGAGAAACACAAAATGCTAAAAGGATACTAAGAAAACAGACATGAACATTTCACTAGATGTCCATAGAATATACAGCCATCTTGTTAGTTGTTATTATGGCTGGCTTGGTGGTGAATACCCAGCATCCCAGTACTGAGGCAGAAGGAGCTAGAGTTCCAGGCTAGCCTGGGCTAGCTACATAAACACATGCAGGCAAACCTAAGCAACGTAATGAGACTCCACCTCAAAGAAATCATAACTAAAAATAATCTGTGGCTTGGCTACTTTGCCTGGCAGGAAGTCCTGAGTGTTGAGTGAGCTAAGAAAGTGGCTGCCATTCACCACTAGCTGGGTCACTGTGCGTGACAAAAGCAGCACTCTACAAGTCTCTAAAGCTGTATGTGCACGTACACACACACACGATGGGGCTGCATGGTGCCCAGCACGGGTGGCAGACAAGGCTCCTGGAGCAGAGGAAGAGGTCCCCCTGCTGCACACCAACAGTCACAATTGTTCTCATTGCCAGCGAGCTTCACACGCCTCAGGAAAAGTGCGGATTCTTGCTTATCCCACAGAGTTGCCAGTACGAAGAATTAGTTAGAGTTTTTATCCTGTCCTATCCTGTCCTGTCCTGAGCTCTCATTCTCCCCCAGCCTCCTGTCCCACAGACCTGTTGACAAACCAGCCTCCTTGGGATTTCAGAGAGTTGGCTGGCTTTACAGGCCACCCTTTTCTTTCTTTTGCTTGCGTGTGTGTTCGTGTGTACAGAAGTACACGTGCACACATGTGCACATGTGTGTATGCATATGGAGGCCAGAGGTCAATCCTGTGTGTTCTTCGTAGGTGCCACCATCCACCTTTTTTTTTGAGACATGTTCTCAATGGTTTAACTGAGTAGGCTAGGCTGACTGGCCAGTGTGCCTGAGGGACGCTGCTGGGATTACAAGTGTGATCTCCTATACCTGGCTTTCTTTATGTGGGTCCTGGGAACCAAACACGGGTCCTCATGCTTGCAAGATGAGCTAACTCCCCAGCCTCTAGTCTTTTTCAAGCTTCTGGGTTGTCTGCAGGAGCATGGAAGCTCAGGAGCCTGCCCTGAAAGGCCACCATGTATGTGCCATCACAGCCAACCCCGTCTTCCAACCTGCTTCTCAAGCACCATGGGCGAAACCTTGGAGTCTCTTCCCCAAAGTCACTTCCTACCTACAGTCTAGCATTCAGCTTCTTCAGAGTAAGGGGTGGAAGAAAGACATTAGAACCATTTAACACACTTCACTGTGGAGCTCCAACTCTCCATGACCTCTCCAGCTAAGACGAGCGGCCCAAAGCAACCATGTCTTCACTAGGCTAGGTCTGGAGGCACCCAGGGTAGTTCAATGGCTGGACAGAAGCCAGATAGTTCCTGAGTGACAGGTGGGTGCTTGGGCGGCCTGTAGGTAACACATACCTTAGACAGCTGTCCTAGTCAGGGTTTCTGTCACTGTGAAGAGACACGGGGGCCACAGCAACTCTTATAATGGAAAACATTGATTAGGGGTGGCTGGCTTACAGCTCAGGGGTTCAGTTCACTATCACAGCAGGGAGCATGATGATGAGCAGGCAGACATAGTGCTGGCTACATCTTGATCAGAAGGCAACAGGGAGTAGACTGTCACACTGAGTGAAACTTAAACAAAAGAGACCACAAAGCCCACTCCCACGTGACACACTTCCTCCAACAAGGCCACACCTCCTCCAACAAAGTCACGCCTCCACCTAATAGTGCCACTCCCTTTGAGGGCCATTTCCTTTCACACCACCAAAACAGCCCCATGGATCTTTTCCCGGTGAGCCACTGTGAAACCCAGGGCGACAGGGGGGACACAGGAGTGGGGACTACAATGGCTGCAGAGGACACTCACATGGCATCCCCAGCAAGTGCCTGGCTGTTGTCCCACACTGGGCCACGATCAGTAAGACATAAGCCTCATCCTGGCTGCTGCTGGTGGAAATGGAAGCGGCCGTCTCACTTCTACTTTGCAAAGATGGATTCCAGGGATCCCTCTCAATCTCCTAGGAAGCCGCTACAAGTCACATCTCAGAGTCAACAGCTCACAGGAACCCAGTACTCAGGCTCAGAAAAAAATACTGAGTGTCTGTGATGTGTGCCGGGAGGTTCTGGTGCAGGGGAGACAGGATAAAGGAAATAACTAGAAGCCTGGTGTGCACAGAGCCCATGTTCTGTTGGACTGAGTCCTCAGAAACCAGCAAGGGTAGAGACTTGGCAAATGGTTTGGCTTCCACCATGGGCCAGACTGTGGTGAGAATGCTGTTTTCCTTCAGTCCTGTCCCAACCACCTGGAGAGGTAAGACCATCACCCTATGGTAGATATTTTAAAAACTGAAGCTCAGAGAAAAGTTACAAGTCCAGGGCTCAACACAAGCATTGAGGACCAGATTTTAGATCTTCAGAAATCCAGTAAAAGCCTTTTGGACATAGCGGCCTATTTGTAATCTCAGGTTGGGAGTAAAAACTGAATCCCTGGAGCAGGCTAGTTAGCGTTAGCGAGGAATTTGTGGGGTTTAGTGAGAGACCCTGCCTTAAATAACCAAGATGAAGAGCGATCAAAAAGGACGTTCACACATGCACTCAAACACATGCAGTCATGTACACACACACAGAAAAGAAGTCTGTGGCTCAAGGTCTAACAGCAGAGAGCGAGCGGCAGGAAATGTCCGTCCATCTTCAAAGGATGCCCTTCATGAAGCCTCCATGTTTCCCCATATCATTACAGTCTTTTTAAGTAGAAATTACTGGACCACCTGTGAAGGCTCTGTGGGTAAAGGAGCTTGTTGCCAGGCCTGAGGACCTGAGTTTGATCCCTTAGTCCAGCATGCTGGAAAAAGGGAATCGACTCCTGTAAGTTATCCTTTTACTTTCAGATGCATACGTGTGAATGCCCGCTTTTGAGTGTATGTGCAAGCGCGCACGCATGTGTATGTATGTGTGTGTGGTGTGTTTGATGGTAAGTAAATGCAATTTTTAAAAAAAGCATTTAAAGTAGGGCTGGAGAGATGGCTCAGCAGTTAAAAGCACAGGTTGCTCAGCTGGGCGTTGGTGGCACACACCTTTAATCCCAGCACTCGGGAGGCAGAGGCAGGCAGATCTCTGTGAGTTCGAGGCCAGCCTCAAAACAATACAGAGAAACCCTGTCGCAAAAAACACGAACAAACAAAAACAGCACAGGTTGCTCCTCAGAGAATATGGGGTTTGTTCCTAGCATCTACACGGCAACTCACAGCCATCTATAACTCTAGCCCAAGGGGATCCAATGCCCTGTCTGGACTTTGTGGGCAATGAACATGTACACAGACATACATGCAGACAAGACACCCATTCACATATGTTTTTTGGAATTAACCTAGAAGCAGTCTCAGCTGTTAACACATTTAATAATATGGTGAACTTAGGTAAAGGATTCAGTTTTCTTATCTGTAGAATGGGATCAAGGTAGTCTACCTCCTCATTTGTAGCAGGGCCTGGAGGTCTCTGAGCCCTTAGCACTGGTGTTTACAACATGGTTTGTCATCAGTATCAGGGCTTTTAACATCTGGCAGGTCAACTGCATGCAAGGAGAAAATGGTCAGTTACATCTAGTAAAATTTGAGGAGCAATGGCTCTGACAACCAAGAATGAGAGGGCACAAGAAGTCTCTTTCTAAATTAATTTAATATATTTATTATTAATTTTGTGTGTGCATATTTTTGTGTGGCCCCTCTTCACACCAGCACAGGCTAGCATATACACATGTGCGCTAGTGTGTAAGAAGACAATCGTTGGAGTCAGTTCTCTGCTTCCGCCATGTGGGTCCCAGATTGGGGTTGCGGGACTGGAACTCGGGTCACCAGACTCGGTGACAAGTTGAGGCACTTTGCTCACCCCAAGACAGAAAGGTTTGAAAACACTTGTTAGACCTAATAATGAAGTACGCCTCCAGCCGCAATACACCTTCATATTACTTTTCCGTTTCTGTAGATCCTGGATTGGTGACGCTTCTCTTTCCTTTCCTGTATGTAGTAACGCTGTCTGGCTTTCTATGGGTTGCCCCAACCGACTAGCTTTGCTTGCACCCCATTGTCCTACCCACTTTGAGCAAACCGGTTCCCTCATCCATCAGATTCATTCTCCTGGGGTAAATCTAGCCCCACAGAGGCCAGCTCCCTCCATGCTTGCAAAGCCTTTCCGCTTCCGTTCACCTTCCTTCGGGAGACCATCCACAGCTCCCGCCGTGAGCCACACTCGGTGCTGCTAACACTGACTCGGATCCTCTGTAGTTCCCACTGTACACGTGCCCACGCCATCAGGGCCAAGCTTGAGCACCAGAACTAGAGGCATTTGTCCGGCACCCAGGAGATCCTGAGTTCCATCCCCAGTACACTGGGGAAGAAAGGATGAGCCGCTGACATTTGACTCCAAGGACAGCCTATTTTCGATAGTCTGGATTCCTGTCCAGGTTGTAGAGCCACGAAAACAATGTTCCGGAATAGAAGGCAATGTCTGTAGAGTATCTACACAGCCCAAAGGACTCTTTAATCCGCCCAGGGATGAGGCGTGGTCCGGTGATTAGGGAACGACCTCTTTCTCGCTTCCCAGCAGTCTCCAGTCAGCGACCTTCTCCAGCTCTGCTCTGAGCTTCACCCGGAGCTCCACCCGTCACTCAGGAATGAAACAGCCCCTGCGGTCGACTGTAATTAAGCATCCACTCAGCCGGGGAGAGCTTGGCACCTGCACCTGCCGCGGGGATCCCGGCTCCCGAGGCACCTGCGCTCCGCGTGACCGCCCCGCCCGCCCTGTGCGCACGCGCACTACCTCCCTCCCCCAGGTGCCGCGGGAACAGACGGAGCAATCATTCTCGTCTTTCCGCCAGAAGGCCCCCGCTGCTCCGGGGAACGCGGTGGTTGTAAGACACATAATTAAACACGTCAGCGGACAATGCAGCGGATTAGCGGGGGAGGGCTGGAGACCCGAGCCTTCCCCGCCACCGCGCGCGAGGAGATCGTCAGCAAGGATCATCCTCTCCCGCCCCTTCCTGGAGCAAGGATGATTGACAGACGGAGTCCTTCGCGGCGACAGGTCCCCTGCGAAGGGTCCGCGCTCAGTGCAGGACCGTTGGTGAGGATCCGTATCCTTGCGAGCCCTGGACCCTAGTGGGAATGGCCCAGGACACCCACGGGAACGGTGTCTATCCTGTTCTCTGTTGAGTGATTCAGGTCACCTCCCCGGCTCTGCGGGAACCCGAAGGACCATCCCCCAGTGCACACACACTGCGGGCAGCTGCACATCCGAACTGGAAACGCAGGGCGATCTCCGGCCAGGCACTAGACTTGCAAGCTGGCCCCTCTTCCGTGGCAAGGGTGCTCTCTGCGTCGCAGGGGCGTGCGAAGCGAGCGCGGGAGCCTGGGAAGCCGCAGCGTTGCTACTTAGGATATCTGGGATAATCCAGGGCTTTTAGTTTGACCCTGTGGATAGAAGGGCCCAAGACAGAAGTGAGAGAGGAAGCTAGAGCAGGGAGAAAGGCAGGAGGGAGAAGGGTAGGGAATGCAAACCCGGTCAGGGACAGCCTGCACGCACTGCAGTGCTGCCTGGGAAGAGCTTGAGGTGTGGGGTTGGCAAGATGGGGCATCTCGAGTCCGCCTGCCTGGTAGAAAAGGCCTTTGCTTATGACACCCGACTCTAGCACCGCCCAGTGGCCGACTCAGAACACTCAGCAGGACGGGGAAGTCAAGGGGTGATGACTGGAGGCTGTCGGTTCACAATTATATGGTTCTCTCTTTGCTCCCATCCTGCCTCTTTTCCTGGGAGTGGAAACCCTGGGATTCGCAAATGCCGGAAACAGGCTTCACCACTAGGCCACACAGGGCGATCTCTACAAGGTGGGGCTGAGTGGCCCATTCCAGGTGGCTGCGATCGCGACCTGAAAGGGGTGGCTTGGATATTTATCAGTTGCTCTCCCCACTGTCCTTCATCCTCCACCTACAAAGCTCCTGACTCTGCCCCAAACAAGCACACATCTCGGTGTCCAACCATAAGTCAGGGTCTACTTGAACTGGTCTAGTCAGGGTTATCTGAAGAGTTTGCTGGAAACTGGGACAAATAACCTCTTCTGATCAGAAAAAGAGGAAGCTGCGAGGCTGCTGGCAGCCATCATGACTGAGAGGGGCATCCAACTGGAATTATGTCATCACTGAGGATGCTGGAGCAGAGACCACACAAACCAGCTGTCCCATGCGAGGAGCTTGTGCAAGCTGCTCCTGAGCCCTATTCTACAGCTGCACTTCTCGGACTGCACACTGGGCATCCCACTGTTTGAAGCCGCTGTGCTAGGGTTCTTGTTACAGCATTATCTTCTCTGGTGTCCTCCCCAAGGACCCACCGATGCCTGAAACCAGACAGTACTGAACCTGTACATGTTTTCCCTACCCATACACACCTATGATTAAATTTAATTTATAAATCAGGTACAGTAAGAGGAATAATAAAATAGACCAGCTATACCAGACCCGTAATACAAGTTCTGTATATGGTGTTTTGTGGGGTCCCCTTTTTCCTGTTGGTTCATTGGCCCCAGTGCACAAGGACAAAGGGCAGTTTTGGATGACCTGTGAATACAGCAGAAATAGCCTTCCCGGAGACAGCTCAACTTTATTCCGGAGTGGGGAGATATAAAGGATAGGGGCAGTGGCTGGGGCATCACCTAATTTGCAGTAAACAACCCATTTCTATTATAAAGCTCCTAGGACAAGTCTTAGTTATCATATGTGGAAGAATGGTCATATAGGAAAGCTCCTAGCATAATATCTAATTACCATAAGGGGGAAAGCTTCTGCAGGGAACCATGTCAAGGGTCACCCTAGAGATAAGCCAACCATCCAGGCCTAGAGACATTCTCCAAATAAGGTCAGATAAAGAGCAGGAAGCACCCCCCTTACCACCCTCGCTACCGTGGGGGAGGGAGTCCTCCATGTTGCTAGGCTTGGAGAGAGCTGTCAGGCCTTGGTAGACTGCAACCTCTGACCAATAGGACCTCCAGCAGCATTTCTCCTATGCAAGGGTCCTTATGTAGCACAGGACTTGGCAACTTCACCAGTTTTTCTTCTGAGTTCTTTTTTCACATAAGGGAAGTGTATTGCAGCTTCTCCGTGGGACACCTGCAACACCAGCATCACAACTCATGTTTTGGGAGCATTACTAAGTAAAGTAAGGGTCACCTGAAACTCAGCAAGGCAAGACAATGGCTGATGTGATAGCTAAGGAGCCGCAAAGTGACCAAGAGCAGGTAGCATACACAACAGGACAAGGCGGAGTCACACAAGATTCTATCACACAACTCAGGAGCCTGCAACTTACACCTCAGGGGTTCTCTGTTTAACGTCATCAGACCATGGGTGACTACAGGGAAGCAAATCCCGGGGTCACGCTGGATAAAGGGCTAATGAACTTACTAGATCATGGACGAAGGAGGCAGTCTCTGAACCCACAACAGGCTCTGGGTCCACACTGATGTGAACAGAAGCACGGAAGGGAGGCGTGGGAATTGCGGATAGAAATGTCTTCTCCTTCAGGTAACACCGCTTTAAGGACTCCCAGGGTCTGCCTCTTTCACACCATGCCCATTTCCAAGACTCCCTGGTGCCCACGCCCTTTCCCTGGCATGCTGCCTTCAGCACACGGGTCCTTCTGACTTCCTCCTTGCAAGACTGACTCCACATCCCTGTTGTGACCTTTTTTGATGCCTCCCTTACCCTCTCCATCTACCAAGGGCCTGAGCCCTTCCTTCATGCCCCAGTGCAACACTGTGAGGGCAATTTTATCAACTCAGCTCCTGCCCACTGACATGCCCCTAGTGAGTCTGAGGAGACACACCTGCTTTCAGACACACTGCATCTTGCTCACGTGTAGCCTGTAACTGCTTCCACTGCAATGAGAACCATGGGGGTCAGACTTTGGAAGGTTCTTCAGTGACAACAGGGAACTTCATATTAAGAGAAACAGAGTGCCAGGCTTGTAAGCACACATCTTTAATCCCAGTCCTTAGGAGGCAGAGGCAGGGGGATCAGAGTGAGTTTGAGGCCCCACCTACATATGGAGCTCCAAGATAGCATTACAGAGACCCTGACTCAACAAGACACAACAAAAAAAAAATGAGAAAGAATAATGAAATTTACATAGTAGAGGAACCCAATACTATTTCAATAATGTGTGAATATGTGTGGACATTTTTTCCTTTCTTTTTGCATGAAAGATTGAGACTGGGTTTCTCTGTGTAACCGCCCTGGCTGTCCTGGAACTACTGAGATCTACCTGCCTCTGCCTCCCAAGGGCTGGGATTAAAAGTGTGTGTCACCACCAACTGGCAAGGATGGGGTGTTCCTTTTTTTTTTTTTTTTTTGGTTTTTCGAGACAGGGTTTCTCTGTATCATTTTGGAGGCTGTCCTGGAACTCACTCTGTAGACCAGGCTGGCCTCGAACTCACAGAGATCCGCCTGCCTCTGCCTCCTGAGTGCTGGGATTAAAGGTGTACGCCACCAACGCCCGGCTGGATGGAGTGTTTCTTAAAGCCTAATGATGTGTTCATTTTCAGCTTTTGTATGAAGACGGTAGTTTCGGAATGGTGGTTAGGCTGGATACCTACAAAGTTAGGAGGTGAGTGGACAGGCCCCAGCACTCTGTGCCCAGTTCTGTTTTGTCTTTTCCTAACTTAATTGTGCACGAGTCTGAATCCGCAGCTCTGTAGCCCACTGCTCCAGGGCACAGCCTGGAAGGAACCTACTTTTTGCTTCCATCTCTCCAGCTTTCTGGGGTCCCACAGCTCTGGTTCTGATTTGATTCGATGGTGCCCACCCATACTGCTCAGAGAGATGACTTCACAAGATCCCTGCTAGCTGACCGCTCACCTAGTGAATCATGGGCAGAGAATACTGGGAAGTCAGGGTTTGGCAGACCATAGGTGCTGATTGGGCTCCTGACCCAGCTGGTCAGGGAAGATACATACTTGATCTTCCTGATTAGAGTGTTGGCTTATGGAACAGAAATGAACAGATGGTTCTGTCATGCGAGGTAGGGGCATCTGCAGAATTAACAGTCAACCAGGGTTTGAGGTCAGTGCTCACAGAAGCCACCCAGTTTGTCTTTCAACAAGTGTCACATGAAAGTATTCTACAGACAAGCATTGTGTAATTGCAGGGAGGGACCCAAAGTCCCTTAGGTTTCTGCGGCACTGAAGGAGCTGCACACAGCTCTTTGCTTTGAGTCCCAGCTGGAAGCAGCAAGTACTGAGACAGAAACTGTTCTTCAGAGTCAAGGAGAGAAATTACTTTCAGCCTAGAGGAACGGGTAACTAACATTCTGTGGGCAGAGGCATTTGAAGGAGTCGCTGGGGTGAAATGGAAATGTACAAACTTCCAGAAGCCACAGGGACAGTACTTGGGAAGAAGCTGTTGAGTACACAAGAGAAATGCAAACGCAGCAACCACACAAGCCTGATAAACCAGTCTCCTTAGAAGTGCCGGGGAGCAGGGCAGTTTCCAGAGGCCTTCTAGGCTGGGAGCATCAGTGCTTCAGGTGTCTGCCCTGGCTGAGGGAACCAAGAGCAGCAGGGAATGTGTCCCAGGACCTGATTTCACAGACACCGGTGTGCCACAGAGATCCCTTACGACAGTATTCCCAGTGCCTCACCCAGCATGAGGTTCCTAGCGAGGTTAATCCTTTCCTCTTTCCTCTATCAGCTGTAAAGTTCTCGGGCATCAAATTCCACAGACCCCTTCCCCTGGCTTATCTTTTTTATGACAGGAGAGCAGCCTTCCTTATCTCAGAAACAAATGGCTTCCCTAGGAGCTGAAAGCAGCAATCATTTATGTCTGACGTGCGCTTCCCTGTTTGTTTTCCAGCCTTGAGACAGGAGTTGTGTCAACGGTAGACGGCTGTGCCCCAGTCACTTGAGAGACATGAATCAATTTCCCAGCTGCATTTATCACTCACGGCTTTAAATCAAGTCTAATCAATGCTTCCTTCACTTGTTGTGGGCTGAAAAACTATAGAACATGCTCAGAAGGCAGGCGGCAATAGTTCCGATCCCAAGCTCCCACCTGGGGAGTTAGGCTAACATTAAATCCCAACCAAACACTCAAAGAGCCGTGCTTGTGAAACTTAACTTGAATTTACCTGATATGCAAAATTCTATATCATAAAATGTTTTTCAATTAACATTTCTGAAAACAATGTATTTTAAATTTCATTCCTATTTCTTTTAGCAGTATATGTTCTTATCATTATTACGTAGATTTCCAGTGAGTTCTTATAAAATAAAATATAAAGGAGTCTGTTTGAAAATAATGTAATAAATGTTTATAAGTCCCTCCAGCACACAGTAACAGGATCTGTTTCCCACACTGGCAGGTGTGAAAACCACCGGGCAGCTGCCATCCCATTCTGCATGTGGCAGGGAGCAGCCCCGTCTTATTGGTAAATTAATCTTGTGCTGGTGAAAGATGATACCATCCTGGTTACAGCAGCAGAGCCCCACCGTGCCTACAGCAAGACCGAGCATTACTCTTCAAGGATAATGGGACAGGCAGAACACAGCAAAGTCAGTCGGTGATGATGAGAAGCCAGAGGACAAGGTATCACTGTGACTCACTGATATAATTAATATTTCTACCTAACCTGCTGAACTGTACAGACTTTGATCACTAGCCTGTTTCTGAATGATGGTCAGAGCTGGGTCATTTTACAATGCGGACTCCCCTAGCAACCTGTTGTTGGGTAGCTTGGGGATGTCAGGCAAGAAGGATGAACCTTGTGTTGGTTTAACTCTTTAAGTTCATCGAGTGTTTTGAACATCAAGTCTCACAGTCCTATAAGATAAGCAACAAAAATACAGACAAGTTCCTCATGTTTTAGTCAGAGACACATTGCATATATGAAGGTAGATGTCTAAGTTTCCATCACCTAACAAGGCAGTGTGGCACAGGCCTATAATTCCTGCACTTGGCAGGCTGCTGCAGGAAAACACTAAGTTTCAGGACAGCCTAGGCTATATAGTAAGACATTGTTACAAAAACCAAAAAACCAAACCCAAGAGATTCTATCACTTGATGATACTATAGCCACCTTTCTGTAAGAAGATTCTATGATGTTTACATACTGAATAACAAAATAACTCAACCCTGCACTTCTTAAACACACACCCCTTGCTAGGTAACCCATGACTATAATCTCAGTCCTATTTTCAAGATGAAAAGAAAGGTTTGGTACTTCGACATAGCCCTCCAGGGCAGGTCACCCCTGAGCCAAGGTTCTGGAATTCAATTCCATGTCTTGCCAACCTCAAAGAGTCAAATCTCACTGTGCTGGGACTAGGGAGTCATTGTGGTCTCCTCTCTGTTCTTTCCCTAACTTGCTGTTTCTCCCATTATCCAATATTCTTGGGAAACTCCTATGGTTACAGGAGATTTCTAAAGTTGCCCGACAAGTTGTTTAGCATAAAAACCCAAAGGGCAGCCCATCTGAGGGGAGTTCTGGGCTGCAGGTGTGGTGCAATAATATTCTTAGCCACAAAGGCCAGGTGGCGTGACACATGAGCTTTAAGCCCCATGGACAAAGGGAGGCTGAAGGGAATGCCACAAACTGAACCCAGGCGTCTGAAGCTGTGGCACTCACACATGTCACCTTTAATAGTCATGAGAGAGTTCACAGAGCCACTTGGCTTTAGGAACACCATCAGGATCACGTTTGCATATCTTTAAGGAAAGCAGTTTTTCCAAGACAATTCTCACGGAAGTCAACCCTGTCCAGATTCCTAGTGACAGGAACAGATGAAAGGAAAAAATGTCCATGATGTTAAACAAGAGAGGATTTGTTCAACTTGCAGTTAATGGACCCAAGGCCTTTTCAATTCAGCCTCAAGTGACACGCTGCTGAGGAGAAGTGCATTTGCAATGGTCACAGAAATTGTGAAGCTCTCCAGGGAGCCCGAGAAAAGGCTCCAACACACCTGGACCAAGCTGTTACCGAGTTAACACGCATGTCAAACAGCACAGTCACCCCAACTAACATGTTAATACAACTGGAATTTATATTAGAAATACAAATCCTTGCAGTCTTTCTAATTCAGAGGAAAGGGGGCCACACAGTTTTGGAATAAAAAGTGCTGAGGTGAACGAATGTTCATCAGGTTTCATTTCATTTCCACCCAAAGCAAATCGGTTTATTTCACTTGTTCATTCACTCCCCGTGCGTCTCTACATCCCTGAGCATACAGTAGTGGTGTCTAGGAATGACAAGACCTGACCCAGCTCTACTTCCCCAGCAACTGACCTGCAAGCTTGGATGCGCCTAACTGTGACTATTTCCATTCAAGATGGAGACATAGGGAGCAGCAGAAGAGAAAAATGGGAACTGTATGAAGCCATGATTCCTCAAGACAATGAACATGAGGTGATGGAAGACAGGAAACAGGCCAGGTGAGCTCTAAGACCAGCCCACTGTGCAAGAGGGACAAACCAGGTAGAGCCCAGAGAAGTGCGATACTCAGGAGACAGGCTTTCCAACCATAGGCAGCTGCTGTTGCCCATGGGGGAAAAGTTAAAGAGCAGGGAAGCATGGTGATTCGATTCTGAAAAGTTTCCAGTCTTATGTTTTGGGCATTTTCCTTCTCAGTTTGTGGCAGTATTTTGACACCTGTGGAGCCACTGCAGTGGTTGTGGCTTCGGGAAGGAGGTCATAGAGACAGGTCTTTGCTTTTGGTTCTGGTCTGTTTTCTGTCACCATGTGAACAAGCTACCCTTGAAATTTCCCACCTTCACAGATGGAAGCATTCCCACCCTATGCCTTTCCCACCCAAAAGGGTGGAAATCTCTTTGAAATGATGAGCCAAAATGATTCTTTCTCTTCTAAGTTGTTTCTGCCAGGTGTTTGGTGACAGCTATGCAAAAAGTCAGGGGCTGGGGTAGAGAGGCAGACAGATAGACACAGACACACGACACTGAAAGACGACTACCAGGAATATAAACACTGGGCAATAATGGACCCTAGACCAAGCTCTCTGTCCTAGAACGAGTAAGGATAGAAGCCAGGTCCAAACCAGACAAGCCACTTAGTTGAGTCACTAAAGAAAGATAAAAAATATGGGAATGCAAACCCATCACCCAGCAAGATAAAACCCAGGGTTTGCCAGCTGATCAAAGATGATAGATAAGGCATGTAAGAAAGCAGGAAAACATGACTCATAATGAGAACTTGTATACAAACCTTATGTAGAGCTCTCAAAACTAAAAAGTAAGAAAATGAAGTATCCTTTAAAAAATGGCAAAAGATCTGGACACTGTGGAGGAAATGCAAGTAACAAACAAAGCCTGTGAAAAGAGGCTCAGCACAATACATCATGCATGTATGCATGCATTTGTTTTTTTGACATAGGGGTTCTGTGTAGCCCTGGCTACCCTGGACCTCACTCTGTAGACCAGGCTGGCCTCAAACTCCGAGATCTGCCTGCCTCTGCCTCCTGAGTGCTGGAATTAATGGTGTGCTACACCATCACCCGGCTCAGCACTGTAAATCTTAAATCAGTAAACATAGCTCAGAATGAGGCTTCAACTCCATACCTGTTGGAATGGTAAACACTAAGAGGGCTGGCAAAATGGTTTAGGGGAAGGATGCTTGACACCAACCCTGATGACCCAAGCTCCATCTTTGGAATCCACACGGAGGAAGGCAAGAACTGACTCCTCAAAGTGGTTCTCTGACCTCCAATTTCACACGAATGCCCAGTAACTAAAGAAGCAAATGTAAAAAAGATGAAAATACTAAGTAGCATTGAGCAATGGAGAAAATAGGAACACTTACCTACTGCTGATATAAACTGGTCCCTCCAAGCTATGAGGGAAAACAATTCCACAATCTGGTAAAAAATGTTAAACATGTTCCTACCACACACTCAACCATGTCACACTGATACTAACATAGGAAAAAGGAAACATACAGCTCTATTAACAGTCCAAACACTGGCAGCAACTCAAATGTCCACCAGTTGGTGAATGGACAAACCCATTCCAAGAAATGTTCTTCGCACTCACTCGGCATACATTAGCACACACAACAATTTCACAGTAACTGTGCAGTGAAAGAGCCTGACCAAAAGGGTGCTCTGAATGCTTCGGTTTAAGTGCAACTCAAGCTACTGGACTACAGCACATCACATCAGGACTGCTCAGGGGACACAGGTGGGTGGCATCTGGCTGGGAGAGAGGGCTGTCAAATGGTCCACAGACAGCTGGAGCTGATGGGGAAATTCATTATCCTGGTTGCAGTGAGCATTTCGCCTAGTGTACTCAGTTGTTAGTATTTCTCACTGTGCACACTTCAAATGTGAGTATTACCTGTCGGTGTCCCACTATGTCTAGAACAGCGGTTCTCAACCAGTGGGTCTTGATCGTTTTGGGGGTTGAATGTCATATATCCTGCATATTATTTATACTGTGATTCATGACAATAGCAAAATTACACTCACAATGTAAAAACACAGTAGTTTTATGTTTGGGGGGTCACCACAACATGAAGAACTATATTAAAGAGTGACAGACTTAGGGAGGTTGAGAACCCCTGGTCTAGAGCTTTTTCTAGTAGAACTACGGTCTTCATTAAAAAAATACTACTTACACCTTGGAAAGAATACTTTAGGATTTTATTTTTCAAACTGCAAAACAAAAAAATTAAAGGTATAAATGTTTGCTCACTGAAAAGCAATGCCTATATCCAGGCAGAAAAAGTACACAGTGGAAATGAGAAATTCCATGTCTATATGAGAGCACAGCTGACCTAGTTCCCTATGAGCTAACCACTCGAGTCAATCATGGGGTACCTGTCCCCTCTCTTCTTCATCCTGCATGCTGCTGTGGCTCCCAGCACTGACATCAGGAGGTGTGGAAACCTGAAGCACGGTCCTCAGCTCATCCCCAATCTCCTCTATCAGAGGAGCCCGGGTTCGCCCTTGACTGACTTCACATTCCTGGCTGGCCATGTTTCTGCGGAGCCCACTATCCTGGATGAGCAGGGAGCTATCCTCTTCCAAAAGAGGGGCTTGCAGAGACGTGAGCAGTGAGGGCTGCGTCCCAACAAGCTCCTCTTGCTCTGAAGCTGAGTCTTCTGTGTCAGACGACGTGGTGCTGTCCGAGTCACTGGGCTCAGGACTGGAGCCTGGAGCCTGCATGGGACCGCACTGGGCTGCCTTTCCGGCAGTTTCTTCCTCCTGGACAAGAAGTGCGGCAGCTTCCAGTTCTTGCAGCTCTAATCCCAGCTGGGCCTTACTGAGGGAGACTGCTTTCATGGCTTCTGCGAGGGCAGCCAACTTTTTGGACCTTGAAAATTGTATTAAGACACAAAATTAGGTCTATTCATTAATCAGACTGGTGACAATAGGATATAAAACAATACAAAGCTGGCACCCCCACATGGCACACAGGTGCGCGTGCGTGCGTGCGTGCGTGCGTGCGTGCGTGCGTGCGTGCGTGCGTGTGTGTGTGTGTGTGTGTGTGTGTGTGTGAAAAAGAGAAGGCATACAAGCAGTGGAGGAAGTGTGGACTTTCTATGACTTTAGAATGAGGAAAGCCCTTCCTCCCACCCACAGGACAGAAGCTATGGGAAGAGAAGCTTGACTCATTCAACTAAGGGAAACCCGATAATCCAGCAAAGCCAGGTCAAGGGGCTAATGCTAAGGTGGGAAAAATATGTTCAACTTATATCACAGACAAGAGGAATCCAACAGAAAACTGGACAAATGACATAAGCAGGTGATGGAGCCTTAGTGTTGCTTACTGCTAAATCTACGAGGAATGCAATTAAAAACGTTCATATTTTGGGGCTGGTGAGATGGCTGAGTGAGTAAAGGCACCACATTCGATGACCCGAGTCCCATCCTCTAGACACACATAGAGAAAACCTGACTCCCACAGATGTTCTCTGACCTCTACATGCACTCATACAACAAACAAGCAAACAAGGCTTCATTTCAGAAGAGCTGATGTGGACAAACAGCACTTCCCATGGAGGAGCTGGCACGTGTCTGAGCCCCTCCCTCACCGTAGTCAGTGTGCCTATGCATTTCCACACTGACACGGTGGAGCAGTGTCCAAGGATGGGCAGAGTGAGGAGAAGGGGATTAGGGCAGCAGCATCATTGACAGAAGAAAAGCCCAGTGCTTCAATGGGCATCTCCAGAGAGCTACCAAGGGAGAAGGCCTGCCAAGGTAAAGAGGACTCTGGCGGGCCAGGTGGAGAGTTAATGACTCAGCAGAGGGACAACCTGCAGCTGGACTTTCACCACTATGAGGCATCGCAGAGTGCAACTGTGGATGCACCGCATAATCACCTATGTGAGTATTTTACTTTAAAAGCATATGTTCATGTGATCCATCACCAGAATGGCTTTTCTTTTCTTTTCTTTTTTTTTTGAGGGAAGGGTTTCCTGGAGGTTAAACCCATGGCCTTATGCATGCTAGATAAACTCTAGCAATGACCTACAATTACAGTACTTGTGTTTTTGAGAAATGGTCAGGGTGGCCTTGAACTTTCCTGGCCTCAAGTTTACTACTCTCCTGTCTCTAGCTCCTGAGTGGTGGGTTTAAGTGAGCACTTACCATGCTCAGCTTCTATTTATTTTTGTCCCACTTTCACTAGCTCAAGCTGGCTAGTGTCCTGTTAGACTGAAGTTCTAACAGACACTCTAAAGTCTACACAAGTGTCATTCTGGAGCTCCCCCTCCACCCCACCCCCACCTATTCAAAATAGCATGAGCACAGAATTTGATGTAAGAGCTGGAGGAATGAAAATGGGCTCACTACTCCATTGTTTCATGCAGATAAGAGGAAAATGGAGACATTATTGGGTGAGAAAAATCAAGTCGTGACAGGCAGCCATTTTGTTCTTACAAGCACAAGTATAATTAATATTGGTTCTAATTTGCTGTTCTTTGTAAGTTCTAAAATCTGTTTCTGTAATGGTGCCACCATTTCAAAAATCAAACCATCTAAGGAAGTTGGTGATTCCTCTTGTCACATTCAAAGCAGAACTGCCTAGTTCACATCAAAAAGAGCTTTGTCAGTGACATTAAATATCCAGACTGTTACAAGCGCCAGCCATTCTGATACTCTTAGTGAACGCATAGGAGTTCTTGGCTGTAGTCACATGTCTTTTATGTGTAAATGAGGAACATCTCACATGCTCAGAATGCATTTGTTAGACTGAAGAGACTTGGTCATACTGTTATATAAATTCACACCCCAAACTAGATTTTCTTAGAAGTTGATACAAATGTAATCCTACCACATAACTGTAAAAAAAAAAAAAGTTTATTCTTGTGCAATTGTGACATAATATCCCATTTGGAGGATTTAAAAAATTAAAGATTTCTGACAAATTCTAGTAAATTAACTACAGTGGAAGTATAAAAGTAAAAGCTATAAGTATATACCTCTGACACAGCTAAACTGGTATTGTTCCCCCAATTGCTTTACATTTGGTGACTACGTTTTGGGGGAGTGGTGTTAAAAAGAACCCACAGCCCATGAAACAGCCAAAGTGCAAAAGGAGCCTAAAATACACTAGGGGGTGGGACTCAGGCATAAATGAAAGCCTACATCCTGTTTCTCATTGTAGAGCTGTGTCTAAGTGATCAATCAACTTTTCACCACTTCCAGTACTGGCAGGTCTATTGTAAATCTCATAGTAAACAACTAGGTTTCATTTCCTCTGCTCAAACCCAGGCCTGCTGGGCAGGATGCTCTGAGGCTGTGGCCAGCACCTGCTAATGCAGGCCAGGACTTCAGTCAGGCAATTAGAGACAGTTCATACTGGGTGACAGTAGGACACCTCACCTTTTATAGGATTCTGTCCATCGGCCCCATACATTGTCTTAGGTTCAACCTGGAGCTAAGCAGTGGTACTTTTTAAAGGGCACTAATTCTGCCATGTCAGATTCCTTTCTAGTGGAAATTTAGAAACATCTCTAAATTTCAGGGCCCACACACACACACACACACACACACACACACACACACACACACACACACACACACACACACACACACTTGTTTAGTGTATGTGGAGGTGGAGGGTGCCCTGGTGTGTATAGAGTTTAGAGGACAACTTGAGGGAGTTGGGTTTCTCCTTTCAGAGACTGACCTTGGATGTCAGGTATGGTGCTACGTGCTTTTGTCTGCACACCATCTCAATGGTCCCTACCCTAAACCTATTTCTATAGCCTAATCTAAAAGGTAGTAAACAGGGCTTTCAGTAGAAGTTGCCAGCAAAAGTCCTACCTTGCTTCTGAGAATTGCCATGAAAGACCTATCAGAGTGGAAGCTATTTGCAGCCCCATGACAAACAATGATGTCTGCTACCTCCCCAGCCCCCCAATAAGCAGCTACCACTTTATCCCTCAGGGGATGCTGAGTATAAACTGTGTAAGCCATGTCAGCTTGAGCAATGAAATGACTTCCTGTTCAGTCTCCAACTAGATTTTAAGGCACTCCGTGGCATGATGATGAGAAACACCCAGTCTGTGGATTGGTAGTTTTTTGAACCCTCCACTCGGAGCTGCCTAGCACCCGTAGGCTAGCGGCTCCTCATGGTTCTGGAGGCTGTGGGTGCAGAGTGAAGGCGCTGGCAGGCAGTTCGCTCTGAGGGAAGGATTGCCCCACCGCTATCCTTAGCATCTGGCATGGCTGGAAGTGCTGGAGCTCTGTGGCTTACTGCAGATGCACCATTCTGAGCTCAGCCCCCATCACCATGCTTCTCTCTGTTAACTTCCCACCGGCAGACACCTGGAGGCTGAGCAGTTGCAAAGCAGGGCTTCCTGCAGGACACACAGATGTCTGTTAACAGACAGACTCACCAAGAGTTCAACCTATAGGATGGGTCTGCTGCACCCTACCACTTACAGTTATGCTGGTGTCAGGGTTCCTTTGCCGCACGCTTGAAGGCCCCTGAGACTTCCACAGCAAGAGCTGCCACTGGGCAGGGCCCACAGTTCCAATGAGCAGTGCTCTCCCCTCTTACTTGCTGTTTCAACTGCGTATCAGCCAGTTGTAGCAGCAATCCAAATTATTTAATGTTTGAGAAAGAAAGTAAAAACTCTCATGTGGGGCTAAGGAGGAAGCTCAATGGGTAAAACGCCTGCTGCATAAACACGAGCTAGCCCCTGAATCTGGCTTCCTAGTACCTATGTAAAAAGTTGGGTGTACCAGTAAGCACCTCCCACTCCCCACAGTAGGAGGCAGAAACAGATAAAGCCTGGGCCTTTGCGGGTGAGCAAGTCTAGACAACACAGAGCTCCGGGTTCAGTGAGAGACCCTGTCTCAAAAACTGAAGCAGAGAACAAGTGAGGAGGACTCCCAAACTATACCTCTGGCCTCTAGGCACCCATGCCAGCGTGAGCACAAACATGTACACACATTTCCGTACTATCAAGTCCTATGAAGATGTCAACTTGACTGATGGCATGAGCTTAGGAAAACTATCATGACAACTGAGTGAAGCCATAAACCAGGATCAAACCTTTCTTTCATCTTCTTGGAATATCATAAAGTACAGGAAAATCGTAAAAATCAAACAGATCTATACACTCCACACACAGAGTTAGTTATAAGTATATAGTCATGCAACAATGGTAAGAATGTTTTAAGTGCTTTATTAAGTGTTCTCAGGGCAATCTTATGATCATCCACTGTCTATTTCTTTAGGCTCTAGTATTTAAGAATGATAATGAATGCATGAATGCTCATTAGCTCATTGGATATGTATATATGCCACAGTGGATTCAAATGGGGAAGAGGAATAAAACCTTTAAGTGACATGGTCAAATTATGAGGGCAAGCAGCTCTAACAAGGACTGGACCACACCAAGAGGCCATGGAAGGGGACACAGCTCCCTTTTGCACAGGTTAGAGAAGGGCTGTTGCTTCCTGGGTCCTATACTGGGGCAGGCTCTGCTCACAGTGATAGGCCTCATTAGCCTGTTCAGGCCTCACAGCAGCCTGAACCTCTTCAGGCTGCCAGTGAGGAATCTGAGCCCCATCCAGTGTGGACTGAAGGAGAAAGGAAAGGGCGGTGGGGGTGGAGGTGGGGGCACAGAGGAAGGCAGACTGATTAAAAACAATTTCTGGTACCAAGCAGGATATCAGCTAACGATTTATGAGCTAAACCAAATAGCTGGTCAAATTGAAAAAACAAAACCCACCTATCTTTGTAGGCTAGAAGGGGATATGGGAGAGTGAGTCTCATGTCTAAGAGGAGCCTGGGCTCTCCAGCCCCCCTTTCCTCTCTGCAGCTACCCTGCAGCCCCACGAAGCACAGCACATGGATACGCCAGACTTGAACAATTCTGCAAGCACCTCACATGTCATCTAACCTAAGGGGCTCAAGGTAGTTAATGATGGCTGTCGGAATTCAGTTACCATAAGGGTGGCCACTGACAAAAAGGAATCCAAAGTACTGCAGGTTGAACCCTGATCCACAAAGATATGGCAACATCCTCTCTTGGAACCTGTGAATAGGACCTCGTTTAGACAGTTTTTGCAGATGTCATGAAGTGACAAAGAGCTGAGGTCACACTGCATTATGGTGAGGCTCTAATTCAATGACTTCACATTGAATGGTTCTCAGTGAATGGTTCCCTTCACTTCACCTTGTAACCAACTGGCAAGGTAGAGGAAAGTGTACCCAACGTTCCCCATATCCTCCCGCCTACTTTACTAGCCATGCTCCTGTGGAGGGTTAAGGCTGCCATGCTGGTTTGTAAGCCCTAAAAAGATGCATATTTACTAAAGGAAGTCACTCACAAAAACAGTAGTTTCATTATCTTAGTTAGACAAGGTGCAAAAGTAGGCTAGTGAGAGGCAGCAGTCCAAGAACAAGGCGGTGGTGCCAGGACAGCACAAGGAAGACTGCTGGAGTGTCCAAGTCACGTCTCAGGGTTGGGACGTAACTACAGAATGTTTCACCTTATTGAATAGCTTATTATGTATATCGAGAGTCTGCACAGACCTCAATAAAAATGAACTGAAGACATTCCCTCCCCCAATCCACTCCTGCCAACACCTTCCTACCTATGAGTCTGAAAAAGAAGCCTCCACTTCTGGAGGCTGGAGCAGGAAAGTGACTGGAGCCCGAGTCCTAGACACAGCTCCCAAGTTCACGGGCAAATGTCAGATCTCTATTACAATGCTCTCATCCCAAGCTTCTTTTTAAAAGATGAGCACACGCTTCTAGACCCAACATGAAGCTTCATTCTCTGCCAGCTGTACAGAGCAGCCAGAAGGGGTCTTCTCTGTACAAGTCCACAGTGTGTGCACGCCAGCAGATCCGAGTGTCAGTCACAGTATTGTCTAGGGCCACTTTTAGATGTGTCTGAAGGCATTTGCCCCAGGACTTTGGACCTACAAAGCTACTTCAGTATTTTCTGAATTAGAACATTAAAAAAAAAAACTGTTTCAAATTCTCAAATAGCTCTTTTAGCCAAATATGGGTCATTAGGGATCACGGTTTTACTTGTACAAATATTTAACCAAAGTGAATGTCATCTTTTAATTTGTATACTACAGAAAAGAAAAAGCTTACTTTCTCAAAAGATAGTTTATGTGTATGTGCATGGCTTGTGTATGTATATGCACATGTGTGCCCATATGTATGTGCAGATATCACAAAACCTTGGTTGTCATCCTCAGCTGCCATGCATCTTGTTATATTTAAAAAATTTTTAAAGATCTATTTTATGTGTATGAGTGTTTTGCCTGTGTGTCTGTCTATGTTACCTCATGAATATCTGGTATTCACAGAGGCCAGACAAGGGTGTCAGGAAAGGGAGTGTGAATGTTTGTGAGTACTGGGAATTGAATTCAGGTTTTCTGTAAGAACAACAGACTTTTTAGCTGCTGAGCCATCTTTCCAGCCTCTTATGTCTTCTTTTTTGAGACATAGTCTCTCAGTGGCCTGGAACTTACCAAGTAGTGTAGGGTGATTAGTTAACAAGCCCCAGGACCGCCACGTTCACCACCTCCCCCTCCGCCACCTTTGCTTCCTCAGTACTGGAATTACAAGCACATGCCACTGACTCAGCTTTGTTTATAAGGGTCCTGGGGATCCCCCTCAGATCCTCAGGCTTGCAAGACAAGCATTTTGCCTACAGAACTATCTCCCCAGTCCAGTCCCCAACGGTATAAAAGATAAACTATTTCACAAAGAACTTCCCCAATCAAAGGCCACTCTATCAAATGCCCAGGTCTTTATGTCACTGCTGTAAGGACCAGGAGAGGATGAAAGTTATCTGGTCGACCTCAGCTGCTGGACTGCTCACTTCCATCTAGTGCATCTACAGTGTCTTCCATGCAAGAGCCTGGTCTATCACACATGTCTTTGTGAAACTATAGCTGCTTTAGCCATTTGAGTTAGAGATTTTTCCCCAAATAAATTCTGAAATTCAAGGGATTAATTAATTTATCAATAATATGTATCAGTATTTACCAGTACCAATATCTATATGCCTAGTAGACATATAGACTCAAACATGTATTTTTATGTATTTATAACAAAGCATTTAGTCAGATTGCTTTTTAAAACGATTTTTAACTTTTATTTTCTGTGTATGAGTCTCTTGCCACTTGGGAGCCTGATATCCACAGAGGCCAGAAATTCTTAGCTACTTAGCCACCTCTCCAGGCCATTGTTTTTGAAACTCCCTCTTCCTAGCATTTTTATACCGTGTGTGGTGTACCTCAGGGATTACACCATCAGAGTGCGTCACTGATGCCTGTATCTCTTCTGAACCACCACTTCCTCATGATAAAGTTTCTATAGCATGTCCCTACATTTAACGAAAGCTTGTCGATACCTTCTGTGGAAACAGACCTGAGTTTCCAGATTCTGACACTAGATAAAACTATTTTAGGGCACTGGAATATATCATTCCACAACTAGCTTATCTAAGAAACCAAACATAAAAGAGAAGGAGGAAAGCTTTATTCTCAGCCACCAAGATACCTGGAGGAGAGTTCAGCACGTGTATGTGCGGAGCATTGGCGGAGGTCGCGAGGGGCATCAAAGACAGACTCATTAAGAACTGATGCTGTTGTTAATGTGCACAGTCCTAGACCTGTCAACACAACATGCAAATTGTCTAAGACAGTTTTGAGGTTTATTTACTACAGTGATCATGTGACCACAGAAGATTAAGACCCCATTAATTGGCTGGACACTTCATCAAAATCCCAAGTTCCTTTATTCTTCAAGACTCACAGACAAATAACTCTTCTATAATTAGAACTGGAGAACTGCTAACATGTCCCTGTCAGACCCAAATCGGTATCTACAAAAAAATCACTGACTGCTAAAAATAAGAATGAGAGAGTGGCTGATACATTATTTCACTAAGCCAGGGTGCAAACAAAGTACAACTTAAAACCCCCACAGTGAGATAGATGCTTTCAGCTAAACTGAATGGTAGTGAATGTTCTTCAGGGACTGGATGCTAAAGCAGGTTATGGTTTGACTCAAATGATGGTGTCAAAGCACTTGCTGCTCAGAAGGAGGGGCCCAAGCGCTGTTCCCCTCTTAGGTCTTGTCTGAGAGTCCAGGTGGGTCTCCTCTTCGCGCCATCTCACTCCTCAGAGAAAGCTAGCCCCACAGGGAGCAGTTTACAAAAAAGCAGGGAATGTGGTCTGTTGGCAGGGAGCACAGAGCTTGGCTTTGATCACAGCTGTGGGCCCCACCTGCTTCAAAAGGCAGCAAGCACACAGCTCTCACTCACTCCCTTGCTCGAAACCACAAGAAGTCAGCTGCGATAAGATGACAGGGAAAACATTACACAAACTGCTGACCCTGCTGCAGGCCGGGAAGAGCTGCCTGTGCTTGGCTTTGATTTTCCTAAGCCTAAGCCTGAGGGAGAGACAGTAGGACTTTCTTCTTGCCTAGTGCTCCTGATGGCAAGGTACATTCAGAAGGAGCCTGGAGGAATACCAAGTGCAGAAGAAAGAGAAATAAATAAATAAACAAAACAAGAACATAGGCTAAATGCAGAGGCAAGCCGCTGTCAGCAGCCAGGAAGGAAGATCATAGCGCTACTCAAAGGCAACTAGGTTTTACAGGCTCTTGCTAAAATACACAGGGCGGGGAGCCCTGGCAGTCTTTGTCATGCTGCTGTCCTGATGTGTGAGGCAATTATGTATTATAAGCCTGGCTTGTACATTTTTTGTTGTAGTTCCTATTGTTTAATGTGCATCCAAAGAATCAAACAGCAACAGAGCTTCTCTATGTTTGGTCAGGGAGCTGGACGACAAGCAATCACAAGCAGCAGTTTTTCCTTCAGCGCACACACGTTCATGTTGTTCCCTGCACTGTGTGCAGCCTCTTGGAGGCTAATGGCCAGCCACACTGTGCTTTATGACACAGCTCAAAATGAACCACCAGGTTGGCCGGTGCAACCTTGGTCTGGTTCCCCTAAGCTCTCTAGAGTCCTGATGTGGCTTACAAAGCCCATTCCACTCTAATGTGGTCACTGCTGCCAACCAGGTGCCACAGGACTAAGAGCCAGGATTCGCTAGGCCCTGACAATCCAGAAATGCCAGAAGCTTGCCCAGTCACAATAAACTGTATCCAGTGTCAAAGCTCTGACCCACCAGGCCAAGGCTACAAACCGTGGCCCACAGAAACCAGACAGATGGCGTCTCATGGGCAGGTGGGGTCTGGACAGAATGGAAAGCACTTGTACCTCATAATAGAGACAGCTGGCCCCAGCAACTACCAGAGCTCCACTATTCAAGAGCCATTATAAATCCAGACTTTTACATAAAATCTTCCAATTTTTAAGTGTTAAACCCAATTTAAAGTTTCTAAAAACATAGGGAGAGCCACCAAAAGTGACCCAAGACAACTAGCTTGCAACCTTTACATTCACTTAGCTTCATCTTCTCAATTCCCTGACATTTTCTGGGTACCACAGCATGACTGCAAGTTCTGGCCCTGCCTAGCCCATCTCCCCTCCCCTTGTTGTGCTAGGTCACACACACCTATCTTCAAAACCCTCCTCCACTGAGCCCCATGTGCCAGGATGAGTGCCTGTCCCTGAATGACTGTCTTCACTATGTCCTGTCCTGGGCAGTGAGCTGGGGGTCAAGCATAAGTTCTCCAGTTCTGCCCTTTGTATATCTTGTCTCTCCAACTAGAACACATGCTCTGTAATAGACACTGCTTCGGATTCTCTACCAACAGAATTTAGAGCTTGTCTTGGGGTTTGTGCTTTGAAATACTCCAGAGGGGCTGGCTGACCACAGCTAGGCAGTTAAGGCCTCAGGCACCGACATCAAACAGGCTGGGGCTGCTTGATCTCTCTGAGTCTCAATTTCTGTACTTATAACCTAGGGCTATAATAAAATGGGACATAACCCAAATGCCTAAGCATCCCATGAGAGGAAGAGAGAATGTATACATAAAGCATGGAACCCAATGCCTGGCATGCAGTAAGCACATGATGAATGCTAGCTGTTACCATTATGGACTGACCCCACGGCTAAGCCAGCACGGCAGCAGTACAGCTTGGTTGTTAGCATGCATTTATTGGCCACTTACACTGTATGCCTAACTCCCCTATTTTAGAGATGGCTGAAGAGCACAGTTAAGTGGCTTGTCTATGGAAACAGCAAAAGTCTGAGGACTGAAAAGATGGCTCAGAGATCATAATGTTCATGATGTCTATGATCTTCCTACAGTATTCAGTGGTGGGGGCGGGGGGGGTGTAACTCTGTGACCTCTGTCTTCCCAAACTGAACACAGGAATGGCTTTGTTGACCATGGCTTACATCAAGAGCCCAAGGGCTACTCTAGTCCTGACTGTAGTTGAGAAGTCTCAGGAGAGAAGAGCTTGCTTCTCTGCCAGCCTGTCTTGGGTTCTTGGTTTGTTGGATAAACTAAGAATGATAGGAAAAAGGAAACATATTCAGAAACTATGCCACGGTTACAGCTATCATGTGGGACCAAAGTTGTGATAGAGATTAACTGACAAAAATGTCTTGCTGATCCCACAAACTAGAAAGGAATCAGAGTGGTGTGCATCCCTTCTTGAAGAGACAGCTATTCAAGAAGATAGCAAAGAGGTGTGTCTTGTTTGGCTTTCAGCGAGGCAAAGAGAAGATGAGACCACAAACCAGAAGTGGTGATCCCCAGGAACTGCTGGAAGTCACAAGGTGAGGCCACCTATTGGTGTAGCCTAAGCCCAGGAACTCTTGTGACAATCTCCTATGGTCTCTGGATGGGAACATGGAGTAAGTGATCAAAAAAGGTGACCTGGTTCACATTCGACCTGACCAGAGATTCTGATTGAATTTAACTTGGCAGAAGATAGCCCCATTCTGATCTCAGTTTTCCTTTTTCAATATTCCATCTACATCTTAGGTAAAACAGAATGTTCATTCTAACTTCTTCAGATAAGAAACTCTAATTCTTCAGTCTTCCAAAGCCTGTCCTTAAACCTGGCACACTGTAGAGCTCTACACAAGACTACTGGTAGATCTGCAGAGTCACATTTACAACAGGACAATAGAGTCCACTTCCAAAAAGACTAAATGGAAGGACATGCCAACCCAGATCCAACAAGAGAAACTTCACAGGGACAGAGGCAAAGCCTTCCAACAGCCAGAACAGCAGAGGAATTGTGTTTAAGAGCAGTACCTCACCCAGACAGGGGGATTTTAGGAGTTTGGCTAAACTGCAAAGTAAGACCAAACAATGTTAAGGTTCCCAACACAAACAGACGAACTCCTGGTCTATGTTGAGAAAGTGATAGTCACCATAAAACAAGAGCAACTGCCCCTCTCTCTGGCCAAGCCTGGAGTGTCATATTCAATCTGGAGAATACTTTTAAGAAGCCCTGACTGAAAAGTGATAGGGGATGTCCTTCTGTGTGCTGTGAATATATGTTTCTCTTATGGTTGGTGGATAATGCTGCGTGGCCAGTAGCCAGGCAGGAAGTATAGGTGCGGCTACCAGACTAACAATTCTGGGAAGAGGAACCCAAAGAGTGAGTCTCAAGGGAGACACCATGTAGCCGCTGAAGAAGTAACATGCCGGAGCATTACAGGTAAGCCATAGCCTTGTGGCAATATACAGTTTAATAAAAATAGGTTAATAATTAAGAGAGAGCTAGTCACTAAGAAGCCTAGCCATCAGTCAGACAGTTTATAATTAATATAAGCCTCTGTGTGTTTATTTGGGACTAAACAGCTGTGGGACGGGGTGGAACAGAAACTTTGTCTACAGAAAAGGGCCACAGGGTACGACCAAGTGGAGCTTACTTGAGTAAGGCCAGGATGGGCAAAAGGGTGGAAACATGGAACCTGGAAAAATGATTTAAAGGCAAAAGAAGGTGATTTCTGTAAGGGCTGCATTACAAAGGACCATCTTTAGGGAAAGTGGTGCCAGCATTAGCTTCAAGTCTTACAGTGGGGAAATGACTATGCTGGGGTTGTCAGAGATATCCAAGACAAAATGCAACCTTTCTGGTAAGAGGAATAGAAGATGCAAGGGCAATGAACAGCGGGAGATGTGGCCAGTTTGAGGGATGCTGAGTGTATCTCCATAGTAGGAAAGGGGTTATCTATCAGAACCAAGGGATAAAGCCTGGAGTCTAAGCTTTGATATTGCAACATGATGTTGCCATTTTCAAAGCTCATGAAATCAAGTTATATAAACAAAAAAATTTTTAAAGTAGCTTCCTGGCTGGACGGTGGTGGCGCACGCCTTTAATCCCAGCACTTGGGAGGCAGAGGCAGGCGGACTGCTGTGAGTTTGAGGCCGGGCTGGACCGACAGCCTCCAAAACAATACAGAGAAACCCTGTCTCGTAAAACCAAAAAAAAAAAAAGTAGCTTCCTGATTTTTGTGTTGAGCCATGTTCACAGATATTCTTGACCACATGCTGTCGTAGGCAGTGGGGCAGACACATCTGGCTTAGAGAATGGGTAGTGGATATGGAAGAGTAACCCAAGCTTTTATACTATGAACAAGGAATTGCAGATACCTAAAAAACAAGACAGTTATAGTAAAAATGTCATTTCAATTGGCCAGGTTGGCATTACTATGGG
This sequence comes from Mesocricetus auratus, assembly GCF_017639785.1. Classification (NCBI taxonomy): domain Eukaryota; kingdom Metazoa; phylum Chordata; class Mammalia; order Rodentia; family Cricetidae; genus Mesocricetus; species Mesocricetus auratus. The sequence goes on from NW_024429266.1 coordinate 161,461,825, forward strand.
AAAGACCCAGGGGAGAAACCATGGCAGGAAGGAAAACAGAGAGGACACTACAGCAGGAAGCAAGACACACAAATATGTATTAATGAGGACCTAAAGGAGGGATTTACATAAAAGAGAGAATAGGAAGAATGGAAAAGACTTAGTGATTGATTCAATATGGAGCTGGGAATCAAAGACAGGAACACATGACCGAGAGAAGTCAGACACCGTAACCTACATAATGTGGACCAAAGCCCAGAACATCTAAAGAGTTCTGAGTTATTAATGCAGTTCAGTTTTACATCATGTGCTTGAAGTATAATTTTCCCATACACAAAAAGTAAGATTTTGAAATGGCATTTGAATTTACTACAAATCAGTTGCCTAAAGTTTACTGAAATAATTTTTTACGAAAAGTAAGTCCAGTAAGAATAAAAAGAAAACAAATCAGATAAAAATGGCAATTAAAAGAACTGGAATGGGACATGATGTGCATGCTTGTAATCCCAGCACCAGGGAAGCTAAGGCAGGAACATCACAAGTTCAAAGCCAGCTTGAACATAGCAAGTCTTGGCCTTAACTATATGAAGAAGAAAAGAGCTGAGTCAGCCACACCACTAGCAGACAAACAGTAAGACAAAAGCTGTTATTAGTGACAGAAAGATCACCACATAATAACACTTAGCTCATCAGAGAGATGTAACAATTATAAACTATTATCACCAATAACGCATGTCTCCATACAGTAGAGCTGGCAAGACTGCCAACACAGTAGGAGGTTTTCACATACCTCTTCCAATTCCAACCTAACAGGTGAAACAGCCAATCAGTAATGACAAAGGAAATCAAACCATCCAACTGACAACCTAGCTCATGTGTGTGTTAGACACATGGAGCACAGCAGCTAACAAACAGAAAATAAACATTGTTTTAGATAAAGCTGAAAATTCATGAAAACTGACTATATGCTACAAATAAAATTAACCTCAACCAATTTCCAAAAAATACCAGAATTCTTTGACAGGAACAGAACTGTTCAAAGGCAACAGCAAATACAGTTATTCTAAAAATCAGAATGTTTGGAAAGGGGAAACCCACACATTCTGTGAGTAAAAGCAGAAAATATTTAGAATTGAATAATGATGAAAATTCAGTGATTTCCAAACCTATGCAGTAAGTATAAAGCCACAAGCTAGAAGGAAACATACAAGGCTTCATAGTAATGGGTTAGTAAGTGTTGATATTGCAAGCCAAGGAGGAAAATAAAGCTGAATAAACCCCCAGAATGACACAGATAAAAGCTGAAAGCAATCACATAGAAGACAAACAAAATCACACAGGATTACCACAAAGAGCTCTGATAAATGAGGCAAATACACCCTCCTTCTTGCAGCTTACCTTATAAACAATAACATAATCAGAGCAAGAACAGGTATCCTTACAATTTCAGACACGTGGAGAGGACATACATAACAGAAAGACAACTTTAAGCCAGAAAACTTGAAAATCAGAGAAACAGACATATTTCTAGAAAAATAGAACCTATCAAAACAGAATCCAAGATGATAATGGTACTTCCCAGTAAGCTGGAAGAGCAGAAACTGCCTCTCAGAGGGCAAGTGGAGAAGTCACAAATGAGAAGAACCTAATTATCCCAAAGACAGAAACAGAAGACAATCTCAGAACGCCAAGGAAGAAGTGAAAGGATGCTGGGAAGGAGCAGGAACAGATGGGCAAGGCAGAGGCAAGCCTAGAAGAGCCCTAGGAGCAGCTGCCTGAAAACTCCAATGCTGCTTCCAGAGGGAAGACATGAAAGCTGGGTGCTCCTGGCCTCAAGACAAACCCACAGCTCCCCCAAGTCTCAAGTCCAGTTGCAGGTTGTACTAGTTAGGGGTTCTATTGCTGTAATGAAACACCATGACCAAAATCACTGTGGAAGTTGGAACTCAAACGGCAGAAATCTGGAGGCAGGATCTAATGCAGAGGCCATGGAGGAATGCTGCTTACTGGCTTGCTCCTCATAGCTTACATAGTCTGTTTTTTAAAAGAACCCAGGACTACCTGCCCAGGGATGGTACCACCCATAAGAAAATGCCCTATCTGGATCTTATGGAAGCATTTTCTCAACTGAGGCTCCTTCTTTTCAGATAACTCTAGCTTGTGTCAAGTTCACATACAACCAGCCAGCACACAGTTTTTGGTGAGAGTACTTTCTCAGTGGACAGGTTAGCAGCAGGGAGAACCCCAGTCTTATGCTTTTTGATTCTCAGGGCAGCAGCCAGGCACCACCATGAAAAAGAATGTGTTATTAAATCTTGAATTTCCCTGGGAGTCTGAGACTGGGGAGCACTCACAGGCTGGGGAGCCTCAGGGAAGCAGCTCTGCCAAGTTCAAAGGTACAGGCAGCAGGAGATCAGTATGAGACATCATAGAAAATGATAAATCTGCCCCTGGTGGCTCTGAACCTGAGGCTACTGAGTAGATCACATTTTGGGCACTGAACTTCACTGCAACACAGCCCAGGAACTCTAAAGTTCCAAACACGATGGCCACAATGGCACTTCCCCACTGCCAGTACTGACCCCTGCCACTACTACTGATCTCAATGTCATGGTTGCTTCTTGTGTCTCAACACACTTGGCTTGGGAAACACCCCTCAGCTAAAACATTAGGGGGTATGACCTAGAGCAAATATATATATATATACATATATATATATATAGCAAAGCTAAGCACAACCAGCAGAGGCCCCAATGCACAAACAAGGTATATTAGTTTCTTTTCTCTTGCTATTCCTATTATTGTTTTCATACATAGTTGACCAAATCAACTATAAAGAAAAAGTTTATTTTTGGCTCATTATCCCAGAGGACTGGGGGCCAGCATGGCATCAAGCAGCAGACAGGACAGCTGGAGTTAGAAGCTGGGAGGTGTGGGCTCACATTTCCAAATGCAAGCAGAAAGATTGAATTGGGACTGGAGCATGGCTTTAAAATCTCAAAGCCCGTGCCCAGTGACACAGTTCCTCCAGCAAGGATACACCTCCTATATTTACCCAAACAGCACCACAAATGGGAATTGAGTGTGAGCATACAGGAACCATTCTCATTCAAACCAGCACATAAGGGAAAACACAGGAATGACTATAACTGTAGTAGACAGAATACACTGGTCCTACACAGACATAACAGTTACACAGCTGAACTCACAGGTTCAGCTACTCTGTGCACACAGCCAGCAGACTCCATGTTTTGAGGGGACAGAAAGAAGCTCCCACTCTGATTTCTTTCTATTGTAACGTTTAGCAGGTTTTTGCTATATTGTATTCTAAAAGATATTCTGTCTGCTGTCCCCCTCCATATACTCTTGTCTAATCCTTTTTCCACTTAGGAAAATACTTCTCCTTTCTGCTGGTTTCTTTCCTAGGCTCTCTCTTTATATTTAGTAGTATCTTTATCTCAGCAGCTTTACAAAATTACTTTCTCTAATAGTCTTTTACACTTTTATTCCCCTTCTTATATTTTCCAAATTTGTTTCTGAACTTTTTCACCATGAAATCTTTTTTTGGTACTCTCCCTGCCCCCATCTCTTGATCTTCACGCTTCCTCTTCATTATCCTCCTTTCTCCTTTGACCTCCTTTGACCTACTTAACTTTACATCTCCTCTTTCTCTTCCCTTTCCTAGTCTCCTTCCTTCCTTCCTTCCCTCCCTCCCTCCCTCCCTCCCTCCATCCCTCCCTCCCTCCATCCTTCTCTCCCTCCCTAAAGACAAGGTCTATGTAGCCATGGCTGGCCTAGAACTTGCTATGTAGATGAGGCAGGCCTCAAAGTCATAGAGATCTTCCTGCATCTACCTCCTCCGTGCTGGAATTAAAGGTGAGCAGTCACCATACTCAGCCTTCCTGATCTACTTTCTATATCTCATTCACTCGCTATTTTCACACTTAAGTAACCCTTTATTTCATAGCACATTCTACAACAGGTTTTGTCATTTTCAGATCTGTGATCATTGATGGTTATTTGTGGGATTATAATGTATTTAAGCACATTTATCTTAGGTGGTTTGATGTTGCTGCTACAGCAGCTGTTTCTTCTGTGGTGCTGGAGATTAAGTCTTCAAGAGCAGGCTGCTCAGTAAGGAGGTCCTCTCCAAAAGTCCAGAAGAGGTATCAAAACTAACAGATGTGCAAGGCACACACAATACAGCAATGCAAGAAACAGGGAAAAGCAAGGCAACACGACTCCTCTAAAAGACAATAGACTCCCTGACTACTGGCATCAAAGACACAATAACAGACAAAAGGCTAGGTGGGGATTTTAAAAGCTAAAGAGGATACAAACAACTAGATGAATTCATTTAGGTCCCAGAGAGGAAAACCAGAAAAATAGGCAGCATAAAGGATCTGAAAACCAGCAATTCAGAATTCAGATATATACATACATACATACCTACACACACACACACACACACACACACACACACACACACACACACACACACATATAAACAACTCAGCAACAGGGTAGGAAAACCCAGCAAAGAAAGAGATTTAAAAAGAGTGTTAGAAGTGAATTAAATAAAATAAAACACACAGTAAAAAACACCATCAACAGAATGAACCAAACAGGAAAAATAATATCAGGGGTAGAAGTCACAGGTAACAAAATACTGTATTCCAACACTGATAAGAGGAAAATAAGAAAAACATAACCATATCCAGGAACTCTGGGATGTAATCAAAGCTGAAACACAGACTTCATGAGACAGATGAAGCCAAGATTAAATACTAAGGCAGAGAGCCTATGCAATAACTATAGGAGAAAGTAACACAAATCTAGAAACAGATATTCAAATAGGAGGCATTAAGAACCCCATGTGGCCAGAGAAGACTTCTTCCACAATATAAGCAGTTTGTCAAGAAATACAAAGCAAAAACCAATATTCAAAGTTGTAAAGGGGAAAATGCCAACTCACCGACAAAAACAGGAGCAGTAGCATTCTGGTTAGCAACTCTTGAAGTCAGGACAGCATGGAATCGTATATTTCAAGACCTGAAGGTAAGTAACTGCTGGCCAAGCATGCTATATTCAGCAAAACTATTTTTTTTTAATTTAAGGAGAAATAAGGCAGTTGATGACCACCAAGGTAACACTGCAAAAAATACTTACAGGAATACTATACACAAAGGAGGAAGAAAGATGGTCTCAATCACAAGAACAAAGGAAATAATATATTTCATGACAGATTGGCTGAACAAAGGAAAGGTAGAAGGAATCCATTATTGTCCAACACAGCTGTCCAATAAACACCTCATACTAACAGGGTTAATAAACAGTAAAGAACAAACAATAATCCGATCAGAAAAACAACCAACAAAATTATAGGATTCACTAACATCTTTCAATAACAGCCTTAAATGTAAATGACCTCAACTCACCAAAAAAGAGAAATAGACTTCCTGAGGACGTTAAAAAACTAGGCACACCCTTCTTTTGCCTCCTAGAAACAATCTCACTGGTACAGACAAACACAAACTGAGGGTCAAGAATGGAAAACAATCCATCAAGTGAACGGAGATGATTTAAAAGGCTGACCTGGCTATTCTGATATCTGACAGAATAGACTTTGGACCACAACTATTTAGAAGACACACTGGAACTCCCCAATTCATAAAACAAACAGTAATACATACAAAAGGTCAGATGAGTCCTAACAGAATAATAGCAGGTGATTCAATACCCCATTCTAATTTCTGGATAGGTTATCTAATTGAAAAAAATCAATAAAGTAACCTCAGAGTTAAACTGCAGCACAGGTCAAAGGGGCTTAACAGTTATCTACAAAACTTTCCATCTGAAAGAAGCAGATTACCCATTAGTCTCAGCAGCCCATGAGCGTTCTAACAACAGAGCACATTCCAGACTACAAATCAAGTCTCAAGAAATACAAAAGAATCAACAACCTTTTATGGTATCAGATCACAGTGCAGTAAAACTACAACCCGAATAGCAAAAAAAAAAAAAAAAACCTTCAAAACTACACAAATACATAGAGACTGAACAATACAGAACTGAAGAAATCAGGAAGGACATTAAAAAGTTCTAGAATCAAATAAGAATGAAAAGCACAGCTTTCCAGAGTCCACAGGGAGGAAAGTTTCTAGCTATGACAGCTTATGTTAAAAATAAAACAAAAAATCAGAAAGACCTCAAGTAGTCTAATGATTCATCTCACCTCAAGGTCATAGAAAACAAGATCAATTTAAATCCCAAAGCAGTAGACAGCAAGAAACAACAAAGATCGGGTCAGAAATGAACAAAATGAAGAATAAATAGACATACAATATCAAACAAAGAGTTGGTTCTTTGGAAAAAAAAAACAAAAGCAAAATAATTAAGACTGATACCACCCTAGCCAAACAAACCCAAAGGAAGAAAAGACTGTAAAACTAGAGGCGAAAAGGAATTTACAGGAATTCTACAGACTCCAATGAAATACTGAAACTCATCAGGAAGTATTTTGAAAATTTATAGTTCAAAAACCTGGGAAGCAGATGCATAATAATCAATAAGACTGAAGCAGTAATAAAAAGCCTCCAACAATAAGAAGTCCAGGGCTAAGTGGATTCACTGGTGATGTCTAGCAAACCTTTAAAAATGAGACAACACCATGTTCCTTAATCTGTTCCTTAAAAGAAAGGGAAAGAACACTATTAAAACCAGTCTACAGAGTCAGGATTACACTGACACCAAAACTAGATGAGGACACAACAAAAATAGAATAGACTAACTTCCCTGATAAACACAGATGTAAATATTCTCAATAAAATCAGTGCAAATTGAATTCAAGAACACATTCAGAGGATTACACACCATGACAAGTTGGTTTCATTCCCAGGATGATCACCTCAATCAACACACAAAAGACTTTTAACAAAATTCAACATCCCTTCATGATGTAAAACCCTGAACAAACTAGAAAAAGATGGGACAGTAGCTCAACAAAATAAAGGCTATATATAACACACCAATGTCATGCTAAGAGCATTTTCTCTGAAATCTGGAGTGAAATAGGGTGCCTATGCTTTCCACTCATACTCACTATAGTGTTTAGGGTCTTTGCTGCCATAGTAAGAAAAGAGACACACAAATAAGGAAGGAAGGAGTTAATTGTTTGAAGATACAAGAGCATACAACTAAAAGATCCTATAGACTTCACCAAGAACCCATGACTAGGTAGGTCATAGTTCCTATTCTGCTAAATGGGCATATTAAACCAAATCCTAAACACTGTTGTGGATTATTAGTTGGAGATGTATTACATTTGTTTATGATGTGGAACATTTGCTTAATGATGCAAAGATTTGTTACACTCTTTTATGTTGCATTTGTTTAACTTTGGGAAGCTGTGTTACTTTGCCTGTCTAAAACACCTTATTGGTCTTTATTAGAGCTGAATGGCCAATAGCTAGGCAGGAAAGAGAAACAGGCAGGGCTGGCAGGCAGAGAGAATAAAGAGGAGAAATCTGGGAAGAGAGATCAAGGAACAAAAAGAGGAGGAAAGGAGGACATCAGGGGCCAGCCACCTACCCACACAGTAAGCTAAAGAATAAGAAGCAAAGAAAGGTAATTAGAACAGAGAAAGATAAAAGTCCAGAGCTAAAAGATAGATGGGATAATTTAAGAAAAGCTGAGTAGAAATAAGCCAAGCTAAGGCCGGGCATTCATAAGAAAGAATAAGTCTCCGTGTGATTATTCCAGAGCTGGGTGGTGGGCCCCACAAAGAGCCAAAAGAATTAAAAAAAAAAAAAAAAAAAACAAACTACAAAATAATATCATTATACTCATGGACTAATACTTCTCAACACTCATCAGAAAAGCTTCTTCATAAAGTAGATGGCAATTTAGATAGAGACCCACGACTGGTCAGTGTGCAGAAAACAGGAGACTATAGAGTGCTCAGCCTTAAACAGGACATCTGTTAACACATTCCCATCCCCCAATGCTCATGCATCATCACAGAAGAGGAGGACAGAAAGATTATAAGAGACAGAGGCAGTGAAAGGCTACAGCAAAACAAGTATTCTTCTGGACACAACAGGGTAATTGCACATATGAACTCACAGCAGCTGTGACAACATGTATAAGACCTGTACAAGATAATAAATAACAAACCATAACTAAGACAGGAATACAAGGCCTAATTTAAGTTAGGAGTTTTACAAATGCCACACATTACATTAACAGATTAAAGAAAAAATGAGGGAAAAGATGCAGTAAGATTGAACAAGCATTTAGAATCAAAACTCTGCAGACTAAGATAAAGACCATGTATGAAAGCATGCTGTGAAAGAGAGACAGATTACCACCAAATCTACTTAGCACTGAAGAAGACCAGAGCAGTAAGATGGAAAGAATTCAAAACATAAAAGACAAAGGATAGAAGGCATGGAAAAAAGAACACCCAGCTGCACCTCAGTGCGGTACCACTGTCTACAGGAAAACGAAGGAGCAAGCACACGTGTAAAGCACCCTCAGAAGGCCAGGAGTGGGAAGAGTTCCCTGCGCTTCAGACAGACAACTTGCAAGTTAACTGTTTAAAAAGTATCCTATTTATAACAGCAACCCAAACAAGAAGCAATAGAGCAAACAAAATATGCACAAGCCTTTTACAGAAAAAAATTACAAAATTTTATTGAAAGACAGTAAGGAAAACTTAGGAGTCATATATACCATGTCATTGAATTGGCTAACAGTTTTAGTTTCCCTAAACTGATTGATAGATTCAAAGCAATTCCATCACAATGTTTTTCATGGAATTATGACAAGCTGATTTTAAGATACAAAGCTATGATAACTAAGAAAGTATGTTATTGGCACATGACAGACAAGTAAATCCATGGAACTGAATGGATAGTCTAGAAACAGATTCACACATACATGTAAACTTGATTTACGACCGAGGACAATGAAAGGCTAGACTATTTAATAAAGGAAGCTGGGTTAAGGTAATCCATATGGGAAAACAATGAAATGGGATCCCTATCTCATAACACATAAAAATCAATTCCAGATGGACTTAAAAAAAAAACCTATAGTGCTAATCACAAAAGAATAAAATGTTAGAAGATGCTGTAGGAGTGTCTTTATGACATTTAAATCATAAAGACTCTCTTAAACGAGAAACAAAAACCAGAGCCAAAAGGAGCATACTGATAAACTGTATACTAAAATAAAAACCTTCTGTTTATAAAGACTCGACTAGGCTGAAAGATATACAAATGGGGAAACACACACGCACAGCATATTTAACTAATAAAGGGCTAGCAACCAGCAGACTGGAGGAATCCTGCAAGTCAAAATGATAGACAACCTTCTTGGGAAAATTGGGAATTATGAGACATGGGTATTTCACAGGACAAGCAACACCAATGGCTAACGAATATACATAAAGGTGCTTTACTTTATTGATATTCAAGAAAATACAAACAAAAATAAAAGAAATGGCTTCACACTCCTTCAGACTGTCAAATTTTATCTATAGCCAGGCTAACTTGAAAGCATATGATTTTAGTTGTCAGACAGTAAGACCTTAAGTTTAATGTAAGTATTAGCATGAAATTAGAACCAGGGGAATTCTACACTGCTAGAATGGGGTCTAAGTTGCCACAACCAGTTTGGATAACAATTTGATTTACCCAGGGAAATCTACCCAACAATTACTTCCCAGATTCCAGCAATTCCATCACTAAGAAATGGTCTTAACCAGACACTGTGTGCTAGGGTTGTAGGTCAGTAGTGGAGTGCTTGCATAAGGCCCCGGATTCTCTACCCAGCATCACTAAACAATGCATGAGGTCACTGGAAACAGGTGGTGATAATCAGCCAGAACAGCCCTGGAAACAGTGAGAACTTACTGCACTCACACAAAGGCACACCGCACAACAGGAAAACAAAGAAGTAATCACAGTCCTGTGGAGCATCAATACTAAGGGAGGAGTGCGGTAATAGAAGAGCACATATAAGAGGATTCTATGTATGCAAAATTTAAAACAAGTACAACTACATAGCAAACTTGGGACTAAAACATAAATGGTAAAACCACAAAGAAAAATAATGATCAACACAGAGTTGAGAGACCCTGTAACTGGATGAAGGCCTGTCTCACAGAAAGCCTCTGAGAAACTGGCAATATTCTGTCTCTTAGGGCTGGTCATAGACATCTTTGCAGAGTTTGATATTGTCCTTTAACTGCATGCATACACTATATTACTACATTTTCTTATTTTGTTTCCTAAGGAAATATTTTAAGAAAACTATACTCTACAAATATGCATACAAAAAGGTGCACAAAAGCCAAACCCTCAAGTCATTTTGTTTATTTTTTTATTACATTTATTTATTTGGTTGGGTGGGGGTGCTATGTCAAGGTCAGAAGACAACTTTGGTTTTCTCCTCCCAGCCATATAGGTCCCAGGGATTGAATTCAAGTCCTCAGGTTTGGCAGCAAGCACGTTTACCCCGAGCTGTGGCCAGCCTTAATAGTTATTTTAAATAAAGAAGCAATAACAGAGGCAAAGGAAAAAAGTATCCACCTCCCTGGGATTATGAATTCTAAAAGAGGCTAAGTTCCATAGCCAGCAGAATTTCTCTAATAAAAGCCAATATCCCAAGTCTTAGTCCCAAATGAGAGAAATGTCATCCCTAATTCAGCTGCATAAACCACAAACCCCAGCACTGCCTTTCCATCTTCCTTTCTTGTTCCCAAATCCACTCACTTCCTAAACTTCCCTCCCTATGTAGGCTACACTCATCCCTGGGAATACTGCCAGTGGCCCCCCGTCTGTCTAAAAGGCACTTCCTATTACAAACCCCTTTATGTACCACAAAGGGCTTCACACTGGAAGTACTGAGTAGGCTGGCTCAGTCACCCACCAGCTTCATCTTGACCCTCCGCTCACATGCTCCTTTCCCTCTTTTCTGCCACCATGAGAATCATTCAATTTCTTTTTAAACATATACAGAATTTTCTTCTGCCACGGGGCCTTTGTACACAGTGGGTCTATTGCAGTTTCCAGAAGTTCACTACCCATGTCTCATGAAGTCCTTCATGGACTTGGCGTATTTAAATCAAGTGCTCTCCTAAGACATGTACTCTTCCTCCTATGCCCCCTTCCCATGCTCTAGAAACTGTGAATTCTTTTCTTTTTTCCCCCAGTTCTTTCCATGCTTTCTACTTTCTGTGCATATGACTCTCTGATTAGCACCTCTCTCCTGATGATACTGTAAGCTCCAGGAGCACAGGGGCCATGCTGCATTCTACCACAGGCTCAGGCCCTTGGCACAGAACTTTGCCCATGGTAGCAACTCTCTGTTGAATGAACAGGTGGATGAACATGTGCTCACACCCAATACAGTAGCAATTTCAAAAGTACTATTACCACTGCCTAACATAACAAGACTCTAAAAAAGATGAAGTTAAGCCAGTACTTGGTAAAACTTCTGAGCCATGCTCAAAGCACGGGTAGGAGACTTGTGGAAACATGCTATGCTGAGCTGTACACATGACAGAATACTCTCGGTGGTTTTCCTAAAAGACTAGAGTAAAGCTCTTCTTGACCCACCTGGAGCAAGGCTGATCTTCCTGACAGGAGGCTGAGAAGAGTCTAGGCCTTACCAAGAAGAGTTGATGGAAGCTACAAGGGAAACGGACTACAGCGAAACACCTGCAGCCTGAGGGCGGGCAGGTGGGATGCTCTGAAGGCTGCTTTGAAACCTGTGCTCCAGGACACTGGATTCCATGAGCCCACTGGAGAGCCTCTGCCAGCAGTTTAATTCACATAATTTTAGCTTACATAGCATAATCGAAGTCCTTTTAAACTGCCGTGGCTATTAAGACAAGTAGCAGGACATATGCTGACAACTAGAATTTTACACATCATGTTGAAAGGGAAGTCAATTTCTTCCAGTAAGAACTAAATGCCATTTTCCTGAAGCATTAGGATATACTAAGGACAAAAATAAAAACTAAATTGGTTGGCATGCTTCCCTGGAGTGGCACATGGGTACATAAACCTACATGTGAGAAATACTGCATTCCTCACTCAGAGAATATGTCTTTGGGTTCTGGAAAGAAAGAAAAGAGACATGATATGTGCCCTGGGCCTACAGAGCCCAATGGAATTAGAAAGATCAAGACTAGAAGAGGCATCGCATCCCCCTCTCCCACCCCCACTCCTGTGTCAGGTAAAACACACTACAGAATCATAAGCCTGTGACAGAGGCACTTCATCCAGTACAGGACTGAGACTAGGCAACACTACAGATAGTAAGGGGACACTCTATCACCTGGTAACATAGCCACAAAATTCACAACTAAGCATTTCAAATGGTGTGGCCCTCTTTCCTGCTGTTTAATTTTGTTTAAATCGTAAAACTGGTGCATCGAAACAATGAGAGAAATTTTGAACATACACTCCAAAGAACTGGTTGGTTAAATGTTTTATTTGAGCTAGGAAAACCCAAACAAGCACTAATAACTATCTTTTGGAATTTCATATTTCACACCCCTAATTTTGCTCACTTCCCAGCCTCCCATATCCTCCCCTCCCCTCTGCAGCGCCTCCCAAAAGAGAGAAAAAAAAAAAGATCAAACCAAACCAAAACAAAGCAAGCAAGTAAACAAACAAACAAAAACAAGAACAAACCAAACCAAAAAAACCCTCTGAACCTCCTTCTTTCCCACCTCTCCAACACATCTTCACTCATCCTGGGGGCTTTAGGAGCTGTGTGTCACATGAGCTTTACTTGCAAATGTCATTGCAACAAGTCGCTGGTCTGTTGAAAGGCTTCTGGTTTCTGGTACACCATCATCATTGAATCCTCACTGAAACTCCTCTGCAATGGCCCATGGCCACCCGAGTCATGGAGATCCACAGAACCAATCCCTTCATGAGCTCCAGCAGGTCCTAGATTTGTTCATTTGGGCTTAAGTACAAACCACCACACTTTCTGCCTTCACTTCTATGCTATTCTGCAATGTTAGAGCACCCATTTAAGTTCTTAAAATGCTTATTTCAAAAAAATATAATGGCAAGGAGATCTGTTTATCTACCTATCAATCTCATACATAGATTCTGTAGCAAATTCTACATATGAAATAGAAGTTTCCCATGAATACAAACTAGAGATATTTTTTTACTATCATTAACATGCTCTTTTTGTAGGATTTTTTTTCTATGAAAGTTCTGAAAAATGGCTCAGCGAGTTTAGCATGTACAGCTTTACGTATGCTGCTTTCTCCGTGTATTTTCCAGTCATAACTTTCCATCACCCTACAATAACATGCTCTCAAACTTCCAGCTAACTTTCCCTGAAAGTAGATATTCTGGTGCAGAAACCATGACTCTCATACTCTATCCAGCATGAAGTGTGTCTGCCACAGCAGGTGCTCAGTACCTTTTGGGTTCTATTATAATCTGAATTCATTTACACAAATGAAGGTCTAAGAACAGAAACATTCACAAGTATTTCAGATAAACAAGGCGAGTTTGATCTAGAAAACTGTCATTCACAGGATTAAAAACAATGCTTATACATAATGCCCCTCAGTAATAAGCAAATCACTCAGTCTTCTTTTGAGACACATAATTTGGAGAGGATAATGATGTGGAGAACATTCTAGAATTGAAGGGGGAGCACCCTTTTCTTCTGAAAATTACTTCCACTCTGTCTCTGGACAAGGTAACAGCACATGGCTGCAGGCTCTGAGGTGCTTAATTATTGAGTCTGACTCCTCTGAGAAGCTGCGTGGCAGCCAACACCACACTCAGCTGCTGCTGCTGCAACGAGCAGGAAATATGACCTACACGCTCTAAGGCCATCCTCACTTGTGCACACCCAGGCACTGCAGCAAAGTTACTCTAACTATATAATCCCCCCCCCCAAACGTCCTGTGTCTAGTTATAAAGAGGACTTATAAGACACAGGTTTGTGTTCTGTACAGAAAGGGCAAAACTGCTTGTGTTCACTGAAGCACTTTACTGAACTAGAGATTTTCAATGCATTGAGTATTTACCAAGCATTGTTAACAAAGGTCAGGAACTTTGTTTCATGCTAGAGTACCAAGTTTAGTAAAACTTTCACCCCCCAGGAGATTCCTTCACAGTGCAAAAGCTCATTAGACCCATGAACAATGAAATCATAAAATCACACCTCATGAGATCATACATGTGTTTAAGCCCATGCCGCCTCACATAGGCTGTCCATTTCGAATTACATTCTCCTTTCCCCTCATTATGCTTCCTAGACTCTTTGTTTTGTGAGACAGCATCTCTCAATGAACCTAGAGCTTGCCTGTCTTAGTTACTTTTCTACTGCTGTGATAAAACACCATGACCAAGGCAACTTATAGAAGGAAGGTTTTACGGAGGGCTTACAGCTCCAGAGAGGTAGAAGTCTCTCACCAGCATGACCATCACACAGGCAGGCATGGAGCTGGAGCAGCCACTGAGAACTCAAATCCCCAATTCACAAACCAGAGCCAAAGAACATACCAGGAAAGGTAGGAGGCTTCTGAAACCTTAAGCCTGCCCCCAGTGACACACTTCCAACAAGACCACACCTGCTGATCCTTCCCAAACAGCTAGCAACTGGGGACTAAGAATTTAAATACCAGAGACTTACAGGGGACATTTCATTCCTACAATGTTTATTTGGGTAAACTGGCTGGCCAGGGAGCCTCAAGGTAACAGACATACACCATCATGCATGGCTTTTTTACACAAGTTCTGGTGTCAAATTCAGGTCCCTATGCTGGCACTGCAAGGCTCTCACCAACTGAGCTCTCTCCCTAGTCTCAGGCTTTGCTCTTTAATGTTTTAAATTAACACATCCTCATAAAATACGATTGTCTATTTCAAATTCCAGTCTGTTTTCTCAAAATGACCCTTGGCCCTTGCTCTTTAGTTCCCCAAACAGGGCAGCCAGATAACCTGAGTTTGATGCCTGATAGAACTGACTCCACTGACTATCCTTCACTCCACCTGTGTCTCCCCTCCCTACAACATGAATAAACAAAGTGTGGATAACAAAAAGATTCCCCAAAGCAAAAGCTAAGTAAAGTCAAGCTGTGGTACCCCTGAACACCTGCTGGAGGCTCTGGCTGCAGCACCCAGCTTCCACACCTGTAACTTAACTGAAACAAAGTACAAGAACCCTCCAACCCCAACTCTTAATTTTCTAGGAAAGGTAACCTCTTGCCCTGGCCATAATTCAGGTTCAGAAAAATGGAATAATGGCTACACTTCTCCTTAGAAATAAGGAGCATTGTTTCAGGAAGCAATAGCTTTTTCTGATGAAGGACACTAGAGCCAAAAACAAATGGCGTACCACCCACTACATAGACTTTCTGCCACATACACAATGTTATTGAAGCTTATTCTCACTCCTAATAAACATAGGTGGGAAAAGGTCTATTACAGTTTTCCTCCATCCTACACAGCTGTGCTTATGAGGTCCCTTGTGGTAAGCACACCTCATCTAGGAAGTCAGAATAGTAGAAAACTGAGAAAATAAATACATGAATCAATTTAGAACATTGTAAGATTTTTCTAGAAGCAGGTGGTTAGAAAACACAAAACAGAGAATGAGATCCACTTCACAAAGGTATGAATTCATTATTTAAAGTTTAACACCTGTGGGGCTGGAAAGATGGCTCAGAGGTTGTGAGCACTGACTGCTTTTCCAGAGGTCCTGAGTTCAATTCCCAGCAACCACATGGTGGCTCACAACCATCTATAAAGAGATCAGTACCCTCATCTGACTTGCATAGATTCAGGTTTAAAGCTGTACACATAATAAATAAATAAATAAATCTTTGAAGTTTAACAAATGCATAAGCTCCAATGCAAAACAGATAAAACCTAACAGCCAATATTTTCTTTAAACTTTCTAATAGGCCGACTAAATAAAAATATCCAGATATGGACCAGAAATGTATATATTTGGGGTTGGGGATGCCATCCAGCGGTAAGTATTTGACAGTATGTGAGACACCTGGCTTGATCCCCATAAGGAAAAGAAAGATGAGGGACAAAGGCATAAGGGGGAAGGAAAAGGAGAAAGGTCAGCACATTAAAACACAACTGTTGCCTGGGTATGCTGGTGCATACCTGTAATCTCAGCTCTCATAAGTCTAAAATAAGAGCATGAATTCAAGACTAGCCTAGGCTACACAGTGAGATCCACTTACAAAACACAAACAAAACAGTCAAATTTTTGAAATATTCTGCTATTATGTATATTCTTGAAGTAAAATTTATCTCTAAAAGTCTTTAAATTGAAAACAGAAAGATCAACAATAGAATTATCCAAAATAAGCATCACATAAACAACTTAAAATCTGGAGATTGGCCTTGAAAAGGTCCTTTTCCAATACCCCAGGCCAGCAACATGCTTGGAAGCTCTCGTTCTCATTTTCCCAGCTTCTATTTATTCAAGAAGTAGTCAGAGCAGGAAATGGGACAAGTCAAACGACCACAATCAATCTCATCACCTTCACAACATGCTGTGACTGTAATTAATCCTCTATTTATTTAGGGGACTTCACACCCCTTACAATAAGGCAGCAACTCCCTGCTGGCTTCGGTTAAGATAATTATGTTATAACAAGGCTTGGGTTTCAATCATAATAGGCAGAAGAAAAGGAAATTGTACTTGAAGTTGTCAGTTTTTTAAAAGCTTTTTTGTGACTCCATTCAGAGACCGCTCTTGACAAAGCTCTCCTTAAACAGAGAGCTTTCTGAGCATGATAACTGCACACGTGCCACATTAATCAATGTAAGCCTCTTCCCTGAGTAAGATATTAAGACATTCAAGCACAGGAGAAACTCTCCACAAGGTACAGAATGTGGTTCACAAAACCCACTCGATCTATCACCACCCACGCTCACTCAACCCAGAGTTTTAAGACATAAAAATGGAAAGAACAAGGAGGTGTAGGGAAACACCATTTGCTGCCCGCTGCAAATTACAGCTCCAAGAGCCTGGGGAGGCCAGAGCCACCCAGCAATGAGGAGCGTGAGAACAATCAGAGGCAGACGGAACCCAGTCAAACCTACAAGATGGGCTGGGTATGCACACTACTCCTTAGACAGGCAAGGCATCGCCATGCCCAAGCACTGCTGGGAGCTCTTAGCTTTCTACACGCTTCCAAGCCACACTTTCTCCCCTAATCTCCACCATCTTAAGAAAGTAGTAAGACACAGTGTTGCCTAATTTATTTTCACAGTCTTCTATTTCATCACTGCATCAATATACTGATGCCCAGACTACATGTGTACACACAAGCGCATCTGAGTTACCTTTTGAAGTTTCTGAAACTCCTCAACCATTTCTCTATAAGGCTTGGATCTGTGATAGATAACTGGTATCTCCATAGTATTTCTGGACCTTTCTAGGGAATTTAAACTCTCGGATAACCAAATGCCTAAGGAACTGACTTGGGTTCCACTTCAGACTAGACAACAACAGAAGATAGACTTTAAGTTAAACCTGAAAAAAAAACTTCAGTCAATAATAATGTGTCAATGCTAACTCATTAACTGACACCACATCATTTAATGTATTATGCGAATATTGGCGTATCTGGTAACTCTGGACTATCTTTGCAACTTTCTGCAAGTCTAAAACGGTATTAAACCAGAAACATCCATCTAGGAACCAAGAAGACGCACGTGGTAAAGTGTCTGCTGCACAAACATGAGGAATGAGTTCAAATCACCAACACCCATATCAAAGGTCAGACAAAAGATGCTGCATCTGTAACCCCAGGTCTGGGGATCTGGTGGGAGTATATGGAGACGGAGTATAGACTGGTATATATATCAGATCCCCAGCTAGCTTAGCTCAAATGATGAGCGGCAGATTCAGTGGGAAATACTGTCTCAAAAAAAAAAAAAAAAAAAGCTGGTAAGCAGACACGATGGTATATGCCTTTATTCCCAGTACTTTAGAGGCAGAGGCAGACAGATTTCTGTGACTTTGAAGCTAGCTTAGGAACTGTATAACAAGTTCCAGACAGCTAGGATTATATAGAGAGACCTCATGTCAGAAAACTAAAAAATAAATGAAATAAGGTGGAGAATGATTGAGGAATACACCAGACCCTGACCTCAGGTGCAGAAAAACCTGCAAATACACATGTACGCGCGCGCACACACACACACACACACACACACACACACACACACACACACACACACACACATGATTATTTGAAGTAGGATAAAATTACAAATGAAAGAATGACAACAAAATCCCTTTCATAAACCCTTAACGTTCTGGTGTGTAATTTTTCTGATACATAGTTCCAGGAGCACTGGTCTCTTCACAAAGGGTTACAGAAGTCCTTAATCACAGGAATATCTGTAATCCTATGATTTCCTGGCACTTTGCTTGCAAAAGAAGTCTAAGGAAGAGCAGCAGTCCCCAGTGCTCACCACTGAACTACCGGTGATAAGGTAAAGGCCTATTAAGCAGATCCCTTCTCTGTGACACCTCACTGGACGGACACAAGGGAGAATATATTTGCACTGTAGTAATCCTTCAGTATGGAGATAAATTCTACTTCCATCCAGGATGAACTTGTGGGCTTAATTAAAAATAAATAGTAAACCTAAAGAGCAACCCGACATGACAGAACAAGCATCTCACTGGGAATGACTTCAATTCAAAGAGGTTTAACGTGCTTGAGTTACACACAATTGTTTGTTTGTCAGTAGAACACATGCAACACTCATGTGTTCTGATGGGTTTAACCATGGGTCAGGAAAGTAACTTCCCACTCTAAGCAAACCACCCAGAGTATCTATCTGCCTGTCACTTTGCAAGCCTAAATTTAGCCAGATACTCTCGGTGTTATGGGCTCACTATAAACATCAGTGATGTGGAGACACTGATTCTTCCGAGCTACAGCTCTGTCCTCATGAGGTATGCTTGGGTCCTGGGTAGTATAAATCAATCCACAAGTACCTCTTCAACCTTCTATGACCAAGGTTACTAGACAGAAGAGAGAATGGCCACTGGGGTCAACCCCATTCTTCCTCTCCCAGAATTACAAACCAATGGTTCTACACCATCTGCACTAAAAGGAAGGATGTGTAAACTGGGAGCCGTGGAATGGCTATCTGGTTCCTCTGGGAGCGCCCAGAACAGCAAGAGTGAATATGGAAACAGCAGCCTCAGGGGGTATGGCTAGGGCGGGCTGCTGGCTCACTTCTGCAGGGCTTGAGCCCCCCCAGGTCCAGTCACCTTTAGCACTGGTTTCTACTGCCAAAGCCCAAGTGAGTTTCTCCCCCATAACATGACTCAAGGCAAGATAACTAGCAACTTCAGAACACACCAGAGGGGTGACAGTTCCTCATATGGCCCCATAACTGAAACTGAGGTCAACGGTTAACTCTCATGCAGCAATAAAGGTATACTACCAAAATAAGCAGCTCTAGTCCATCTTGGCTCTTCCACTAACCACAGCAACAGGTAGACAACGTGTGCAGCATGTTGCTTCCATGCTCGCCTTGTCTCCCTGCACAGTTACTTTTTCAGTCAGGAATGATTGCTGTTATAGTCACGTGAGAACCACAGTTCCAGGCAAGCAGACAGCATTTTTACATCACTGTTTAATTCATATCCCTTCTCTGTCCAAGTTATTGAGACATCTTGCCCAGCTGTAATCCAAATGTTCTTGGCGTGTTTTTCTGGATTTTTTCCTTAGAGGCCAAGACAGCATTTGCAAGACTGGCCTTTTCATCTCTCCCAACCTAACCTCTCCAGCATTATTAAATCTTGTCTAAGGCACCTTCAGTGGTCAGGTTCACTGACCAAGTCAGAACCTGGCTCCAGCTTCACCCCTGCCCTTCTCTCTGACCCTGCCTCACCACCTCGTGACTCACCACCGATCTGCTTCCCTTCTCACTGTCCCTCAAGCTCCAGTCACCACTCACCTGATCATAACATCCCCAAGCAAGTCTTTCAGCTTTGAGCCCAGCCCCACCCCAGCAAAGTCCTAAAATGCAATGGTGTCACTCATACAGGTACCCTTAGCTTCAGGCTCCTTGGCTTTTCCCCATTTCTAGGATGAAGTGGTCACAGCCTCATCTCCCTTCATCCTGTGCCCATACTGTTCTGAAGGCCCCATAGCCTCTCATCACTGCTAGACAATATGCCTTACTTGTTCACCAGCGCATCTCCAACACCTGTCTTAGCATCTGTCCTATCTTAGGGTTAACAAGGCTGAAGCGTACAATATTCTACAAGATATTTAGTACTAATGCTGCATCTCTGTATGAGTCAACCCCAACCCCTTCTGCTGCAGAGATGCCAGGGATAAGATTAACAAAGGAAGCCTCTTCTTCTGTAGCAATTGGGACACGCCTCACCCTGCTAAGCACACCGCATGGAAACAGCAGAGCAGGGCAGAGAGGCAAGGTCTTAGGTGTTGAGCTGTTGTGAGATAGCATGGAAATGATTTAGGTTCACTAACAATCACCAAGGTTGAGGTAGAAGGCTTCTCATAATAGAAGTCCTTCCATAAACTTCTAGCTTCAATATGTGTGGGGTCATACGGCTACTTTTGAAGAAAAAGTATGCTAAAAGGGAGTGGGGATTTAGATGCTCCAAGAGTGTTAGAGAGTAAACTATCAGCTCAATGTAAATAGGTCCAGCATTTCAAGCACACATTTTTAAATTCTTTTTACCTACCTTGAAAACAAAATGCTACACTAGATGAATTAGAGAGTTAGCTGAGAGGCAGAGGGCTTGCTTTGCATGTGTAGGGATAAAGGTGTGATTCCCAGCACCACAAAACAAAACCAAACCAAACCAAACCCAAACACCACTATATTAGAGAGAGGACATGGCTGGGCAATGGTGGTGCACGCCTTTTATACTAGCACTTGGCAGGTAGAGGCAGGCGGATCTAAGTGAGTTCAAGGCCAGCCTCGTCTACAGAGCAAGTGCTAGGATAGGCTTCAAAGCTACACAGAGAATCTCTGTCTCGAAAAACAAAAACAAAACAAAAAATAGAAAGAGGACATGATCCAATGCTTCAGTTATATGCTTAGATATTTATACTGAATACTGTCAGGATTTTATTCGATTTAAAAATAATAAAATTTTATATGCAGAAAAAAATAATGTCTTATTTCTGACCCTGTCATTTCAAAATGTACTGTGAATTAAAACCGCATAGTTTTTAAGGCAGGTGTGTGGAACATGCCTGCAATCCCTGCATTAGGGAAGCTGAAGAAAAGGATCCTGGGGCAAACCAGCAAAACCCAAACAAAGCAAAACCACTGGGTTTACTGGCAATTCTTTTCCTAGGGCACATACACCTCCTTTTACAGTGAGCAGTTTCTTATTTAAAAAAACAAAACGATAGAAACTGTATTATAAAGGGAAAAGATTTATGGAACACTGTCAAGTGTAAAACGGGTTACAAATGGGTATTGCAATGCATTTCCACTAGTTTAAGAACGAATAGGAAGCTAGGTGTGGTGCATGCCTTCAGTCCAAACACCCAAGAAGCAGAAGCAGGTGGATCTCTGAGTTTTACGCCAGCCTGGTTTAGAGTGAGTTCCAGGAAAGTCAGCCTACACAGAGAAACCCTATCTTGAATGAAAAACAGACAGACAGACAGACAGACAGGCAGGCAGGCAGGAAGGAAGTATCTGAAGGAAGCATTAAAATTCTAATACTGACTGCACTAGAGGAGTGAAGAAGCCACTCTGTTAGGTCACACAGCCAATGAGAAAGAGGCAGAATACATTACACTTCACTCTTACCCATCCTGCATCACATAAAGGGTGGAAACTACTAAATTCTCAGAGGATGGGACTACAACAGCTACTAATAATGGCAGAACACCATGAAAGAATCAGAGGTAGAAAAAAATCCAATATTGAACATAACTGAAAACTTCAACAAAGATAAGCTACAACTGATGAACAGTTTTTTTCCCAAAAAATGCATTTTATTTATTTATTATGAGTGTGTATGTGCATATATGCATTTACACAAATGCCATGGTTCGTGTGTGGAGGTCAAAGGACAACTTAAAGAACTTGGTTCTCTCTTCCACTGTAGTCCCATGTGACCAAACTCAGGTTGTGGGTTTGGCAGCAAGTACCTTTACCTACTGACCTACTGAGCCATCTCTTGAACTCTATTTCACAGCTTTTAAAAGTTCTACATTAAAAAAAGTATTTTTGGTTTATGTGTATGGGTGTTTTGTCTGCTAGGTAAGTCTGTGTACTATATTTGTGCAATGCCTGTGGGAGCCAGAAGAGGGCACCAGATTCCCTGAGTCCTGAAGCTATCAACAGCTGTGCTCTGCCTTGGCAGTGCTAGGAATTGAACCCCAGTGCTCTGAAGGAGCAAACAATGCTCTTAACTGCTGAGCCATCTCAACAGTACCAGAGCTACATTTTAAACAATGCAATACTTCTCCTTCAAGCAACAGGGCCCATTCAATTCAACTAAAATTGGTGTGCACACAAGAAATGTGTAGACTGTCAGTGTTCTCTCACAGGGCCCTTGAAGTTTTAGTGGAGATGAGGGCTTAGGTTATTCCACTATGGGGAAGGCATACGATTTGCTCAGCGGTTTCTCAACTAAGTACTATGGGAGCAACTATGAACAAAACAAATGGTTCATTAAATCCCTTTCCTCCAGGAGAGTTCCCAAGGGGAGCAGTTTTTCTTTGGGCTCCCTTCTATAGCTATGAGTAAAGACAACTGGTTGTAACATGACTTATCTGGGAAAGTATCTGAACCCACAGGGCAGAATACTGTCACAGAAGTGTCTATTATCACGACTGCAAGCAAAACCTCAGCAATCCTCACGCCGACACTCAGGGGATGTTTAATACAGCAGGCACCACACTGGAAAGTCCAGTGCCATGCACACCGAAGGAAATAAGGAATGCTTATTTTATTTTCCCTGCAGACTCGTAACTCCTAATAAGAATCCAAGGCTCCATGTTCCACAAGAAGCAGACAGCACAGAAGCAAAACACCCTCATGAGGCAAACCTTACACTGTTGCCATGGCTTCATTGATTCAATACAAGAAAGACAGCATTTCAATAAACTTTTGCCAAAGCAAATATCCGACTGGAAGAAATGCAATGCTGTTTTTGTGCAGGTCAGAATTTCATATTTGTCTGGTACTTCCAATAAAATGTTACACAGCTTTTATTACTACAATCAAAATCATCAAATATAGACTAAAGAAAACACAAACTATTGTGAAACATAAAAACATGGTAGCTTAACTACAGAAACTAAGACAGCAAAAGATGAAGAAAAAATAGTTAAGACGCTGCCATATTTAGAGGTGAGAAGATTCATAGGTAAGACATCAAAAAGTCCACCTAAGCTGCGTTTATAAAACCAAGGATGAAATTAGAAAGTTTAATAAAAATCAGATGTGTGATGAAATGTGCTGGGCTATCATTTATCACAGTAAAACAACACAGCTTACTTAGGGAAAGGAAAGAGGTTCAGATTGGTGAAGTAGAAGAAGCAAAGTAGTTCATAAAATACTTGGGCCTCTGCAAGCTCTCTCTCTTTCCCTACTCTCAACTATACTATCCTTTTACAACCAAAACCAAACAAACAAATCACTACCACCAGAACAATTCATTACTGAGAACCTAACAATTCTGCTGTTTCCCATGACTTAAAACAAGTTAGAAAAAGAAAAAACTTTAAGAATAAGCCTGGTGACTCCCACAGTAACTTGCACACCTACATCTGTCTATGGAACACAATGTAGTCTTCTCTGTATTTAATGAGGAATGTCACAGGATGGGGGAAGAGCACTCATGAAAATGGGATCCTGGCACAGACCTCAACACTCATTACATGTTTATAAAATCCCTGCTCTCAGAAAACAAAACAACCCACACAGAGAGACTGTTTCAATTTAATTATATTATGAAAACAAAAGTCACAACAGGAAACGGCAGCAGGATATCTGATAAGCTCAATTAGCAGGAGACCCAATAAAGTGATGGCCTGCCATTATGACCTCAGGGGTTAAAGATCCAATTTTCCATCTGGCAAAATCTAGATTTCAAACACAGAAGCTGACTCCACATGCTGTATAGTGTCAGGTGTTGTCTGGAGCTACCCTGAGCATCCTCCAGCCAAAAGGTAGCCAGGGAGCTTTCAACGGCACTCTAATTTAATTGCTTCCTCGTGAACAGAAATAAGAAATACATTCCGTATCACGGTTCATTCAAAGAGGTATTAAAAGGCAATCACAGCAGCAACAGAAGCCTCTTGCTTCTTTCCCCTCTAGGTCAGCACTGACACAACACTATGCTATTGTGTTCTACAGCACCCAGGAATTGCTCCTATCAAGAGCTCTGTAAGGCTCAACAAACAGCCCCCTGCTATTGAAGTGGATCGCTGGCTGTGCCTGATGAGAAGCAGATCTATGCACTCAAGTCCTTCCCGACATACGAATGTACTGCCTTTTAAAGTTAACAGTCAACTGATTTTCCTTCCTTGATTGAGGCAAGGCAAAACGGATTTACAAATCAAGAAAACCTCACCGAGAAAGTGCTGGAGCCTATTCACAAGTGTTCAGACTCTTTAATACCTATCCTGAAAGACTGTAAAGTTTGGTTTTCTTATACTTTGAAACATGAACTTGCTAAGTCAGGGGTCTGTGGACAAAGGCACAGCTCTTGTTTGCATTGGATTTAAATCTTGTGACTTTTACACACATAAATGTCAGTGCCCATGCACACACACAGCCCCACCACAGGTATAAGTCTAGGTACCTGATCTTCAGATTTCCATTCAGAAGGGAGGTTAGCAATTCTGTGTGCACACCATTTGGGTTTGAATCTAGAAGGCCCCACAGTTTGTGTCTGAGCACAAACCAATCTCTTCTGATCAAATTTTTATCCACTTACACCTGCCTTCCTAAACAATTCACCAAGCTGCCTATGTTAATGAAGCCTGCCCTCTCTCCCTCCCTCCTTCCCTCCCTCCATTTTCTTCCTCTCTCCCCCTCTCTGAGACAGTCTTTCTAAGTAGCCCAGGTGAGTCCCTAATGCCCCTGCTTAGAATCCAGCTGTTTCTAAGTGTTCAGTAGCTATATGGTTCTCTCTCAGATTAAGACTTAACTCTCCAGGCATTTCATTTCTTCCTCCCAGTTAAGTGGTGTTTCACAAATGCAAACATGTACAAATTGCCCAGGGACACAAAACTTACTTGGCCTTCTGAATCCATACACAGTAGTCTGAGATGTAAAGGTCATTCAAAATGTACGCTGGGTCATTTTCCTGAAAGATTTTGTGAACATCCAGGAGACACTTTAACACTGCACTCTTACCTGAGGAAAAAATTTAAAAACATCCAGTAAGCCTAAAGGGGGAAAAAAAAAATCTGATTTCTTAACTAAGAAATTACGATCCTAAGAGGTAATGTATTTAAAACAGCCCAAAGTTTTAAGTTTCTTAACAATGTTTTAAACTAGTGAACCATGTCTCCAGCCCCTTTTTATTTTCGAAACAGTCTTACTAAGGTACCCAGGCTGTCCTTCACTTGTGATCAACCTGCCTATCTGCTGAGTATCTGGGGTTACAGGCCTGCACTGCCGCCTAGCTTGAAAACACATTTTGAAAGAGAGAGACCTTGTGTTTTCTAAGTGGTGGTACCCAATACCTAGAGAGTATGTAGAGCTCAGTGATCACTCAGCTTCTTTCCCTGATGCTTCTTTATTCCACACAAAATCTCATCCTTTCCCCTTGTTACATTTTTTTAAAAATATTTATTAGTATGCACACAGTGGTCTTGCCTGAATGTATACCTGAATGCCAGAAGAGGGTGCCAGGTATCATCATAGATGGTTGTGAGCTACCATATGGTTGCTGGGAATTGAACTCAGGACCTCTGGAAGAACAGCTAGTGCTCTAAACCTCTGAGCCATCTCTCCAGCCCCCCTTTCCCCTTGGAAATGCCTTAATCCTGCCCTCTCCCCAGCCACCAGAGTCTGCATCCTTTCACACATCCATCTTGTGTGTAGAGTCAAGAATTCTTCCCCATCTTTGGTTCTAGTCTCTCCAACTGGTCACACATTTTGTGATGTGTTGTCTATCCCCACCCTGCATGTGCTTTCAAGACTATGGTGTTCCCTAATGTGTTCCTCTTTTCTTTTCCACTTGCCATAGTCTGTTGTCAAGGTCTAGCAAGTCTTAGGTCCCTTCAGCAAACCCCTCAGCTCATGCCCTTTTACTACACCCTGCAAAGGAAACAGAAAGGAGAGCCATGAGATTCTTCCTATAACCTCCTTGGTTCACTTCACTGGGGAACCCCAGGCTCCAGGATGTAAGAAAGAGCCACAGACCACCCACTGTGTGACGCTACCAATACACTCTTGGGTCATGCAGTCATATCACACTTTTTCTTTTAATATATTTTATTTTCCAGTTTAAATTTAGATAAGAAACGAGGTTGCTTCACAAGTCAGTTCCAGGTTCCTCTCCCATTCCCTCCCCTCCTCCCGTGCCCTCCCCTCAACCCCCCCCATTATCCCCTCATTCCCTCAGGGAGGGTGAGGCCCTCCATGGGGGTGTCCATAGTCTGTCATTTCATATAGGGCAGGGCCTAGACCCTTCCCCAAGAGTTCAGGGTGAGAGTGCTCCTCATATTGTTCTATGGGAGTCCAAAGTCCGTGTGTATACTTGGGATGGGTACCGATCTGCTACCCAAGGCTCAATAGATTCCCTAGGCCTCCTCACTGACACCCAGATTCAGGGGGTCTTGATCAGTCCCATGCTGGATTCCCAGGCTGATGCCTGGGATTCAAGAGTTAACCTTTGTCTGGTCAGCCATATCACACTTTTTTATTCAAGAGCTAAGTTCTTGAAAACACAGGCCAAGCCTTTCCAAAAAGTGGCAACCATGCATTGTCCTCATATGCAGAAAGGAAGAATAGCAATAAAAGCTCCATTGCTAGCCTACTAAGTGAGAGAAAGGTGTACTAATTAGCAAGCTCAGAACTACAAGACAACAACTTCATCCAGTTAGGTCAAGAGCAGGACTTCAATTGTGATTAGGATGGACTCCTCTACTACCTGCCTATTTTGACTATGAAGTAGATAATATGGAAGGAAGAGTTTCAAGAAGAGAGGAGGAAATATAAATAGAGCAGTATTTGTAGTGAAACCAGAGTGTCACCAAAAACAAAACAAACCCAAAGGTAAACTGAACTTGGCAGTTCCAACTGCCAAAGGGACAAGTGTCACACTAGGCACACACTAACTGGTTCCCTCTTGATTTCTCTATTCTGGTGCAGAGGATTAAGATTTGTGATACCACTGTCCTTGCTTGTTTTCTATTGCTGTGATAATGACTGATGGAGGCAGGGAGGAGGGAGGTTTATTTGGCTTATACTTCTACATCACATCACAGTCCATCACCAGTGGAAGTCAAGGCAGGGGCTCAAGGCAGGAGCTTGGAGACAGGAACTGAAGCAGAACTCAGCCTGTGTCTTAGTTAGGGTATTTGTTGCAAACACTCTGACCAAAAGGCAAGTTGGAGATGAAAGGGTTTATTTGGCTTACACTTCAGCATTGCTGTTCATCACTGAAGGAAGTCAGGATAGGAATTCAAAAGGACAAGATCTCGGAGGCAGGAGCTGATGCAGAGGCCATGAAGGGGTGCTTGCTTCCCCTGGCTTGCTCAGCAAACCTTGTGCAGCCCAGGGATGACACCACCACCATGGGCTGGGCCCGCCCCCACTGATCACTAACTGAGAAAATGCCTTATAGTTGGATCTCAAAGAGGCATTTCCTCAACTGAGACTCCCTTCTCTGATGACTCTAACCTGTATCAAGTTGATACAAAAACCAGCCAGTATAGCTTGTTTTCTTCTATAACCCAGGGCCACCTGCCCAGTGGTAGCACCCCCCACATTGGGATGGGGCTGGAGCGTCCCCCATCCATCATTAATCAAGAAATCTTTCCCACAGGCTTGCCTACATGCTAATATGATGGAGGCAATTCCTCAATTGCCTTTCCTTCCTCCCAGATGACTCTAGCATGTGTCAAATTGACAAAAAAAAAAAAAAAAAAAAACTAACCAAAACCTTGACTGACTGACTATAAAGAGCTTCAAATAGCAATCACAGGTTTTTGCCAGAAAGCTACTCACTTGTAATTTGACTCTATTTCTCTACAGTGTGACAGCCCCAGAACACTCCCTCCCAGGATCTTGTACCTTACTAATATAACAAGAAGAACAAAAAATGCAGGGTTTAGGATAGTAGGGAGAGTACTGGCCCCTTCACTGAATCAATACGGTGAGCCCATTGTGTGCCTAGTACTGGTCTAAATGGAGGAGCAGTTATTCATTCTTGACACCTCTTCTTTTTCAAAATGTTCACTAGAAATATGCAATTTGTTCAGCAAAAACCTGGACACACTCTACTACATACAAAGCCCTTAAATACTGACAGAAGAATGTTACACGTTTTGATTCATATGTATTTAAGCAACTGAGAAGCAGTCTTCAGATGAGGTTTTCAAGCAATCACATGTAAGGGAGCTTGGGAAAATGGGGGTTATAAGCTCTCTTCAAAAGCTGTACTTCAACAAGCCTTACCACAACTAGTTTCAGGGAATTCTATGCCATAGCATGGCAAAAGATAACTAGGCTGGTGACAGTTGACAATCTAAAAGAAGCACATTGAAATCACCCTCCCTCCAACCTGCTACTGTCATTTGGTTTCTCAAGCTAGCAGCCAGCCCTCCCAGGGCAAGCACAGCATCTCAGCTCCGGGGTTTATACATGCAGGTGGCTAGCTGGGGTTTGAGCATCTATTTTCTATCAAATGCTCTTTCTGTCCTTTCTCAGCTACTTACTCAGCAGCTATCCACAAAAGAAAAGACTATCCCTCTTTTAGGCTGTCACATGGCTGGTGACCAGAAGCTTACCAAACCACACAGTCCCTGCCTCCTGCGGGGCTTTTACCCAGTTGTGGTCTTGTCATCCATCCTATGAGCATAAAAATGCTGCGCAGGCCTAAAGCTAAGATAATTATTTAGGCTCAAAGGCACTGCATGAAAGTGACCATTTTTCAAGCAGTTCATTGCCTGCTCCAGAGTATAAAAATCAAAGGTACTTTTTGCACAGTAACCACGGTAACTATTTTCACTGCAGGAAGGAGCTAGCAGCATCCCCAGGATGTCAAATGGCCCCAAACTCTGAGATTCTCTAGGACTGATTGGCTGAAAAAGCCAACCCTATCCACATAAGAATGTTCTCCCTGAATCTAGGGTCTCCTATTCACCCATAATATAGGCACCAGAAACTAGTGTCCTGGGATTATAAATGACAAACGCCATGAATGTTTACTTCACTGGAATGACTGTCTAATGGTGACACACAGAAACATAATGACAACATAAAGAAAATATGGGGGACAATAATAGTAGGTGGTCAGTAAACACGATTTAACATGTTCTCTGGCTTTCCCTTCTATTAGCAGAACAGGTTGGGTAATAATCTCTCAGTGACAGACCAACTTGTGGCTGAAGGCATTTAAGAAATTGGTCCCGTCCCTAGAAGGATCAGAGTGGGAAATGGTCTTGCTGGTTAAATGTCAGAATAGGGAGAATAATGTAAGTTGCGGTCTATACCTAAGGAGATCTCTATTTCTTTTCAGTGGGCAGCTATAGCTTTCTGGGTACCTAGCTCTGATCTCCGCACGTACACTGTTGTCAGCCTCGGTTGTTCTCCAAGAGTCATCTTCCTTGGTTTTAAAACAGTATCTCTTTGGACTGGCGCTCAGTGAGTAGCCAAGGCTGGTCAGTGAGTGGAGAACCAGGGATGAACATTAAGTAGCCTGCTCTGTCACTCTGTTTTATTCTCTGGAGGCAGGGTCTCTCACTGAACCTGGCAGCTAAGTCCTGGCTTTTTACATGTGTGCCAGGCATTTAAACATAGGTCCTCTTCCATGCTTAGCAAGGGCCCATTCTGACAAAGCCACCTCCTTAATGTCTTCAGCTAAGCAAAACAAGAAGCCAAGGAAGGGACAGAAGACTCTAAAGTCTTGACAGAAAGGCTGCCTTGTCATTATTTATAAAATGTATCAGAATAAAAGCCAACAGTATCTATCATCTTTAAACATCATTTAGCAGATACCTGAGTAAATTTCTTAGAGTCTGGTGAGACAATATTATCAAAAGAGATATCCTAGCAATTATTCTAACATCAATTTCCATAGCTCATTTGAGCCCAAAAAGGGAGAAGATAGAAACACTGTGTCAAATCAATCAAAATTAAGAGAACCAAAATGAGGTCATTTGCTTCATGATCAAACCCTGTTAAGATGTAGAATAAAGTCAAGTCCCTACCAACAAAATGCTTCTCAGCCTGGTAAGTCTTTACCATCCTCAAATTCCAATATTCTTTGCTATTACAGTTACACGTAGTATCCATACATTCACAAACAGAATTAACAGGAAGCAAGTTTGTAGGCGGTTCTGCCTGAAACAGGTTCAATCCAGTGCCTAATTTTCCATCCACGTATCAATTCAGGCATTCCTTCTTTCTGGGAACAGAGTTCTAGCACTCCCCCAGGCCCACTTCAGGTATCCTCACAATGCCTGGCATACCTCTTTATTATATAAGGTAGATCCAACACCCACATCACATCACTAACCTTGCAACAGGCACAAATAAGAAGTGAATGATTTGGCCCAGTCATTTGAAAATAAGTATGTCTGACTTTTAGCTACAATGCCATAAACAATGTCTAAATTCATCACCTTGCATGGAGAACTCCTAGTTAGGGGAAAGGATGTGACTTTTCATCTTTCATTCTCCGGAATGATACAACATCCAGAAAATTATATGTTCATGTTCAATAAAGGATACACTCTGGAGTGAACAGAAGCTAACATTTACACCCTTGTTCAGACTGTTTGGTTAACATGTAGAATGGTAGGTGAACACCTCTGGGGTCTGTGAACTTACTGCAAGCTACTGTATTATTACAGGCATGGTGCTCACACCTGTAATTCCATCTAGCACAGGAAGATTATCTCCAGTTTAAGTTGCGCTTGGGCAACAGTGAGTCAATCTGGGATACAGAACGAAACCTTGTCTCAAAACAACAAAAACAAATAAATTATTAGAAACAAACAATAAAAAACCACTTGGTCATGGCAATCGTGGATCATTCCCTCCAGGGGGTAAGGAGAAGGCCTATTAGGATTCAGAAAGCTTCTGAGTTACAACATTCACAAGACCTCTAAGGTTATAAAAAGCAATAAGCATTTGCTAGGGAGAAAGAACTCAAGGACCAGTCAAGCTCCTGCAAATTGTTCTGGGAGCTGTAGGGATACAGCTTTGTGAGTCATCACTGATGCTGAGGTGGGCTTCTTGGAGATGGAGCTGCCTTTTGAGTCTCCATGTTCCTGTGAGTAACCCTTGCCTATACTCCTGTAAGTAACCCCAGTAAATGCACTGCTTTACTACGCTGGGCATGAAGGGAAGTATTCCTTTGGCCCATTGTCAGTGCCCTATCTAGGGTGAACAAAAGTTGATTCATGTTTCCCCAGGAAGAATCACACAACAGAACTGACATCCAAACAGGACCGACAGAACTGACAGTGCTCATTCCTTGAACAGGTACTGAGATATGCAACTGAGGCTGATCTGTGTGAGGATGGGGCATTCCTCATCAGCAATCCCGACAGAACTGCTTTTCCCCATCCTCCTTGCTATCTGGTGGTTACATACTACATAGGACATACCAGGACATGCAACCAGGGTCAAGCCATCTAAGAGTATAGCATGCCTGGGGATAACCTCCAGGTGGCCATCTTCTTCTACTTGAGATGGGTAGCATGCTCCCTTGACTAATGGAGTTCATCTGTGAAACGGTAATATCCCAAACATGATAAAAGAACTTGCCTGTATAAGAGAGGAATTATGAGAAAAAGGCATGCAGATGCTACCCACTGGCAGAAAAGTAGGAGAAAGAAAAAGGTGAGATAGAAGTGTTACCTTGTCATTTCTCACAGCTGGAATGATGTAATAAAAAGACAGCATATGTTAGATCTGTGCTAAAGAGTTTTTCTTTAGCTCCAAAACCTTAGCATTCATGGAAGAATCAGTGAGGCGGGATAGAGCAAAGTAGAAGTGCTAGAAAATACTTCCCAAGTTCCACCTTTAATACAAAGGAAGGAAAAGTCCATGATTCAATATTCAGATGGAGACCTAAGCAATGGCATCAGGGCAGAAAACTGGTAATCAGAGAATACTGATTAAACTGGGAAAACCTCAACTGAGGAATGAACAACTCCTTGACAGCCTGGCTAAGTAAGGCTGTGAAAAGGGTGGACATACTGGACCAGTTTGAGTACCATGAAGGCAGAGAAACTAAGTGCGGTGGTTTGAATGAGAATGGTCCCCATAGGCTCGTGTATTTGAATACTCGGTCCCCAGTCGGTAGAACTATTTGGGAAGAATTAAGAGGTGTGGTCTTGTTGGACGGGGTGTATCAGTGGGGAGTAGGGGTGAGTTTGGAGGCTTCAAAGACCCACACCACTCCCAGTTAGCACGCCCTGCTTCCTATCCGTGGATCAGGCAGGCTACAAGCTCTCAGGTATTGTTCCAGTACCAAGCTTCTTGCCACCATGTTTCCCACCATACTGGTAACAGATGCTAACCCTCTGCAACTGTGAGCCCCAAATGAAATGCTTTCTTTTGTAAGTTGTTTTGGTCATGGTGTTTTATTAAAGCAATAGAGAAATAACCAAGACACTAAGTAATATAATCACTCATCTTTACCTGAGACAGAGGCTGCATAGCCTGAAGCACAATGCAAATAGCAGTATCCATAGACTGCCATGGGCATCATCAGAAAGCTTGGTTCACCAGTTTAGGTTTCCATGGATTTCAATAACACAACAAAAGGCAGGCATCACAGAAAAAGTTTGGCGTAAAAGAAACAGTATTTGATGACCAGTTCACCTGATAGGACTGTGCTCACAGCAGAGTTAAGAAAGAAGCTGAGAGGCTGGAGAGATGGCTCAGTGGTTAAGATCACATACTGCTGCTCTTGCAGAGACCCAGGTTAGATTCCCAGCACCCACACTAAGGGGCTCATAATCACCTGTAACTCCTGCCTCTGGCCCGAAATGAGCACCTGTACTACACATGGACACACATATTTAAAAATATGTCAAAAGAAGGAAAAGGGAGTGGGGAGAAGGAAAAAGGCTGTCTCTGCAAGGACTTATGACGTAGGAGAAGCTCCAGCAGACCTGGATGACTTTGACTGGTATGTAAGCCAGGTGTGTAAGGAACAAAAGCAATCAAAAGGAAGGAAAAAGTCAAAGCAGAGAGGAGTCTGTGCAGGTTGCTAGATGGCAAATGTGCCAAGATTTGTGTGGAACAGAGTTCCTGAGGAGAAAATGACCAGAAAGACAAAGGTTATGCTAGTGAACTTCTGAAGCCTGACTGTGTTCAGGGAAGATGTAACAGCCACACGGGTGGAAAAGACAAAGCTTATCTTGGGGTGGGCAGTTTAACATCCAGAATACAGTGTGCATTTCTGCCCTGCCAAGAAAGTTCATTGGCAATGGTGACAGTTCACTCCACCTTCCTGGTGAGACTGATGAACAGAAAAGTGCACAGTGGTAGTCCACAGTCTGTCAGAATCCAAGAGCCAACTCGAGTGCCTACCACAGGCTAGAGCAAAGCCCTGCTCCCTCTTGGCCTTGAGTTAGGCTGAGCAGTACAAGCTGGCCCCACAGAGACCACTGGAGCAGAGATGCATGGCAGCCACAGCCACAGCAGCAGTTGCAGCAGCCAGCACACTAAGATGACCAAACCCAGATGTCTATCTCATGGAGAACAACTACAGATTAGAGAAGGCTAGATGGAGAAGTGTCTCCATGCATGCTACTGTACTCAACACCGATCTTGTTTGAATGCATACAGAAGAATTGCTAGAACACATGTATTCGTGAATGAATGTAGGCCAGAGGTCAATGTTGGATATCATCCTCACCCAATTCTCAATCCACCAAAATTAGAGTTCACTGATCAGCTAGATTAGCTAGCCAGCATGTCCTGGTTCCACTTCCCAACACTGTGACTAAAGTGTCCAATGGTATGTCCAAGTTTTTCCATTATGCTAGGGATCTGGACTCAAGTTCCTATGCCAGAATAGCAAGCACTTAACTGAATCCTCAACATTGTTCTTTGATGAAACAATTGATATGCATAAGATAATTTTGTACTATACAAGACCTTACTAAGATTTCTCTTTCAATACCACTTAGAGGGGATAAGGTATACCTTCAAATATCCTTACAAACCTGTTAAAAGGCTTGATTACCTCCCTTTAAAAAAAAAAAGCTCAATTATATAATGCTATACTATCCCTTGAGTGTCTTACAGATTTGAACAGCATCTGGAATAGCAATAAAAATAAGAGAGTTTGAACAAAGGTACCACACAGGGGTGGAAGAAGGCACTCACAGGAGCCATAATACTGGATGACAATCCTGGTGCTACGGATAGGTTACCACTCTTATAAGGTAGCCAAGGAAGTTCTTGAGGCCCCACAATCGGAACTACTGTTGGTTGCATGCCAAAATTAGATGGTAAGTCTCCACTGCTACAAGAAACCACATACTTGGGCAGTAGGACATGTAGAAGTAAGGCTAGGAGTGAGCTGGAATCTCTGACCTTGCTGGCTGGTTTTCATAGAGCTAAATGATGCAGGCTGCACGGGCAGAAGTGTCACCCACAGTACTGTTTCGTTAAAGACACTGCATGATATACTATCCACATACCAGGTAAAATGTGTCCACCAAAACAATAGTGGTATGACTGTTATAGGTGCCATTAACTGGTTGCTAATGGGATTCAATGCCCTCTCTGTAGGAGGAAACTCATGCCAGGCACTGTAAATCACAGCAAAGACCTACGGCTGGACTGCAGCAGGAAAGCAACTGCTATTGTTTATTACTAAACAGGTATCTTGTGCTCATCAAACTGCCTTCTAAAACATTTGTGGGCACACCCATAAACCACTATTGCATTCTCCACTATGAAGGGCAACTTCTCTTTTGCAGTGGTGGTATGTAGAATCTTTTATCATAACTTATGTGCAAGGAACTCCAAGAATGCTACTCATGCTGGGTTGGGCTTCTTAGTGAACCCACTGCCTTCATTCACTCATGCTCATATAAGTAGCCTCTCCCCCATGATCTCTAAGTAACTCTCATAAGGTCACCAATACACTAAACTAGACTTGTATAGAACTGTTGCTTTGGTCTGCTGTCAGTGTCTCCCTGGAAAAGGTCACCCAATAACATACAACTTGTTTCCAACTTCTTCTCTTATTACGTCTACTACCTGAAACTCAGCTGTACCAACTTTCCCCTTTGCACTGTTGCAAAACCAAGGCTGCTTTTCTTTTCAGTTCTTACAACCCTTAATCAGAGTCTGTCAAAGTGTCAGATGTTTCAATCTCTAAGCACACAGTCAGATGTCATCTAATTACTTGATGGTTGCATAACTGATTCTCACTCATTTAGACAGTTAAGAAAGAGACATTTAAAATCCCATTTGCATAGTAAGGAAAAAATGGACAACTTAAGAAGTCAAAGACACATAGCTTCTTGAAACCCAACATATATTGAAAACTTCAAAAATATTTTAGCACAATTTTGACTCAACAATTTCATCCTAAGAATGTGCCATATATTTCCATGTCCAACTAAAACTTGGCTTCATTAGACTTCACTTTTTCATCAGTACTGCTTAATAACAAAAGCTCTGACACATCTTCAGCAACTGTTTTAGCTTCAAATTGGGAAAACAGCTATATGAAGCCAGACAGAAGGAATGTGAGTAGACAGGAGGAAAGAGCTAGTCGCTACTTTAAGTGGCACCTAAGGAAAACCAACTCAGGCCCATCACACACGCACCTTTTGACAATGTAGAATACTGTGCCAAGGTGGTTTTCTTTTTAAATGTTGACAATCAGTAGTCATACTTTCTAAATTCTTGTGAAGTCCTGCCGAGTGGCAAGACTACATACAACACAGTGACAGTAAGCGACAGATGGGCCATGTTTCTGCCCAGTTCCCCTCATCTCATCATTGTTTTCATACACCCTGCCTTATTTGTTTACTGCTTGGCCAACTAGGCATGTCAGTTTGCTCTTCCTAGTGTGGAGGATCCTATGCTACTATAAACCAAATAGATCCTGTCCTGCTGGGAGGCATAGCAAGGAAAGTGATACACATTAGCACACTGCTGTTAGAGATGGGAGGCAGCCCATGACCTCAGCTCACAGGAGAGAGCTACTTCCAATCCTTCATAATAAACTCGAGGCAAAGGTGGTAAATCTATTCTGTGAAAAGCTGGAAATTTGATGTTTTAGCTTTGTAGGGTGTGTAATCTCTGCTGTAGCTACTCGACTATGCCATTAAATTATAAAAGCAGCCATAGAAAACACGTAAGTGACTGGGCACAACTGTGTTCCAGTAAAATATTATTTATTGGCACTGAAGTATGAAGTGAATATAATTTTCATTTCACAAAACACTATTTTGTCTTTCTTTCGGGACAGAGTCTTCCATGTGCAGGAACTTGCAGCCTTCCTGCACAGTCTTCTAGATGCCAAGATTAAGGGTGTGCCACCATACTTGACTCAAGTATCACTTTGCTTTTGATATTTTTTCTTTTGGTATTTTTAACCACTTACAAATGTAAAAAGAGAGCCAAGCATAGTAATACATACCTAAAATGCTGGCACTAAGGAAGGCAGAAGCAGAGCAATCAACAATCCAAGGGCAATCGTTTACAAGAAGAGTTTAAGGTCAGCCTGGGCTACATGACACAAGACCCTATCTTAACTGCTGTCCTACATAAATAAATGAGATTAAAAAAATTAAAGTATGAAATCATTTTTACTTAATTCAATGACCAAACAGGATAGATTCAGTGATTTGGAAAGTTAAGGTATTTTCTTAAGAGACCTTCTCATTTATATCTTACACATACT
Organism: Mesocricetus auratus; assembly: GCF_017639785.1. Classification (NCBI taxonomy): domain Eukaryota; kingdom Metazoa; phylum Chordata; class Mammalia; order Rodentia; family Cricetidae; genus Mesocricetus; species Mesocricetus auratus. Next base: position 161,498,917 of record NW_024429266.1, read on the forward strand.
TTTTATCATATATACATACACACACACTTTTTGGTGCATGTGTGAGTATGCTGTGGGTGTGGGTGTGTGAACATACATGCAGAGGACAGAGGTGTATTCCTTGACTATTCTCCATCTTATACACTGAGGCAAGGTCTTTTACTTGAACCCAGAACACTCTAGATCAGCTAGTTTACCTAGCTAGTTTGCTCTGGGAATCCCAGCTCCATTTCTCAAGAGCTAGGATTACAAGCAGGCCACCACACCCACCTGGCGTTTATGTGGGTACCAGAGATCCAAACTCGGGTCTTTAAACCATGGAGCAAGCACTTTACCAACTGAGCCATTTATCGGCTATCAGCAGGCCCCTGTAATCTTACAAATACATACATTTTATGACTTGTCTTTTGTTCCTTCACTTCTATCGCACAATACTCTTCAAGAGCTAAGACCAAGTTGTGTATAACCTTACATTCTTCACAGAAAGCAGACTTGATTCTTGTCGGCTGAACACATGCATGCCTGTCACTTGCTAGTATTTAAAGATCAGCTCCTTATTTAAAAAACTCTTAATTTACATAAATAGAATTCTTGCGTGTTCTGGGGGGAAATATAAAATGATTCCGTTGATTTCATCTATTAACCTGCAATAGGACCTTAAGTGAAATGAAAGCTTCCCTCTCTCCCCACCCAAACCTCACTTTAGATAAATACGGTTTTCTGCTTTTATCTTCTTACAGAACATGGAATGAAGTTACTCCCATTTTCAAAATAGACTTAAAACTGACTCTACAGATATTTAAAGAGAACTAATTATGAAGTTATTTTTTTAAAATCACATGTTCAAAAATATAACTAACTTCTTCCATTTTCTGTATTAGTCAGCTAACAAACTGCAGAACTTAGCAAAGCCTATTAATTAAATAGTGTGGGAAATATATTGTAGATGTGAATGCTCTGAAAGTAGTTAAAATCAACTGGTTTTGAGCCAACAGCACCAGTGAGCACCATACATAAGTCAAGCTTCAAGGAACAGAACATTAAAAAACATTTTAAGTGATTTTTTGGTACCAAGATAACCTCAAACTATTAGCAATTTGCAGTAAATAGAAGGCAATTTGTAATATGCAAACCACAAATAGGAAATGCTGCTCCCCCTATACTATATTTTAAGTGAACAAAGAACTTTTCTTGTAATTTTAACTTCTAAATTACTAGGAGGACAATCCATAGACTTGTAAGTAACAGCTAACAATACTTACTGAGTAGCAGGAATATAAGAGAGGCAGGGATTCTGTGGAAACAAGTAGACATGGTTTTCTTACTTCTGATGCTCATTTGTATATCAACATCTTTCTAGAGGGGCATATGCAGAAACTTACAAATGCTCTGAGGTTAACTAACATGAGTGGGAAAACAGAACCACTGAAGAGACAGAATCATTAACTGACACTCTATGGAAGAAATAAGATTTCAAGCTTTAATGCTTGAGAGGAGGGAGAAAGTAGAGTAGCCCAGGCTGGCTCAATTACAGTCCCTATAAAGTTCCATCATTCTTGGCTCAGTACCACAATTTGGGAATTGACTCCTGCTCTGAAGCTTACTCCTGTAAGATTTTAATTAGGATTTATATGAATTGTATCTAGAACTAGATCAGCCTACCACTACATAACCTCCATGAGGACTTGTCCAACCTCAAGCAAATCATGCTGTCTTTGTGCTGTGTACCAGCTAGTGCACAGTACTTGCTTTAGTACTTAGTGACACCGACACTAAGGCCTGTGTCCCCTCTGACCTATGTTTTCATTTATAATGATAAACTTAACTCTGCAATCAAGCTAGACTCAAAGAGGAATAAGGAAAATATGCAACTCAAATGTCTTAGCTATGCTTTCTATTGTGAAAAATCATGACCAAAGCAACGTGGGGAGTAAAAGTTTATTTCCTTACAGCTCATAGTCCATCATGCAGAGAAGTCAGGGTAGAAACTCCAGGCAGGAACCTAGAGGCAGGAACTGAAGCAGAGATCAAGCTTGCTCCTCCTGGCTTGTTCGCTTTGCATTCTTATACACCTTAGGACTACCTGCACAGGAGAGGCAGGACCCACAATGGGCTGGACTCTTCTACATCAATCATCAAACAAGACAATACCCCACAGACTTGCTCACAGGCATCTGATAGAAAGTATTTTCTCAAATGAGGTTCCTCTTCCCAGATAACTCTAACTTGTATTAAACTGACAAAAAAAAAAAAAAAAAAAAAAAGCAAAAAACAAACAAACACTGAGCAGGACAGCAAAGAACCACAGGAGGGTACAAAGGTTACAGGATGCTGTGAGCAGATGGTTGGGATGTGCTCTCCTGAGCTGCAGAAGGGATGGTCTAGTGGTGAAGACGTATGCAAATCAAAAGCATTACAATAGTCCTCAGTTGGCAATAAGAATCTTCTTGCTGGCTTCCAAGATGCTCAGGCCTTCTTTCACCTTCCTAAAGACCACGTGAAAGCCACACAACCACTTAGTCTCAGCAGTGCACATGAAACACTGAGAAACATTTGTGCTTGGTCCAGCATTTGCCATTGACAGAAGACCAGGACCATATGCTTTGGAATGAAGTTCTCACCCTAAAATTTCTTGCCACAGGGTGAATTTGCCACCAGTGCCATTATGGCATGTAAAGTCACCACCCCGGCACATGACTCCTGGAACAACTCTGAAAGAAGGAACCTTTCTAACAAAACCTATTTTCTCCAGTGCTATGAGTACAACTTTTTCTGCAAACAAGTGGAAGATATACAGCCCATGGACTTACCACCAACCACTATGTTAAAGAACACTGTGGCATTGACTATGGCTAGAAGAAAGTCACTACAATGGTCAGTAACATCACAAATCTACTAATTCCTCTTTCGATTGCTCTTAATTTTTACTGGGCCCTTTGCCCAGAAGAGCTTTGGAGTAGGTACTCATTTAAAATGTCTGTTGAATAAATCAATCAACATATAAACTCATCAACCAATTAACAGATACTTGATAATGTGTTAGGAAAATGATGGGAATTGAGACATGGAAGTCAAATATAGCAGTGACTCCCCTCTACAAGAAGTGGCATGCTTTAAATGACTTATGTCAGTTTCCCTGATTTTAGATTTTCCCTCTCTACATTTCTCTTCTAAGCTCTTTTTTTTTTTTTTTTTTTTTTTTTGTAATTCTTTTGTTTTTCAAGACAGGGTTTCTCTGTATTGTTTTGGAGCTTGTCCTAGAACTCACTCTGTAGACCAGTCTGGCCTCGAACTCACAGAGATCCACTTGCCTCTGCCTCCCGAGTGCTGGGATTAAAGGCGTGCGCCACCAACGCCCGGCCTCTAAGCTTCTTCTTATATACACAATTCAAAACTATTACCAAAAAAAAAAAAAAAAACCCATTGGGAGTAGACTAGGGCTATGTTCAACCATAGCATACTTTCCTAGCATGCTTCAGGCTCTAGGCTTAATCCTCAGCAACAAAAAGTGAAATTTCTAAATTTCCTTTGGAAAATGCAATGTCGTATATCATTCTCTTACCCAAACGACTGCATTTTCAGGATCCAGCTCAGTACCTTGACACAGCAGGAACTCAACAAATACTTGCTGCGTAGATTGCAGAGTAGTTGCAGAGAATGCATTTAAGCAATAAAAATTAAAAGGTCTAAGAAATGTTCTTATTAGTCAATCTAAATGAATTCATCTGGTAAGATTCTACTTTTAGGGATGTATCTTCTAACTGAACTTTTGAAAGTATTTTCTAGAATTGGGGAGCTGGCTCAGTGGATAAGGCACTGGCTGCACAAGTCTGAGGACTGGAGTTTAAATCTCCAGAACCCACATGAAAGTCAAGAGGCATGGAGGCCACCTGTAATCCCAACAATCTGGAGGCACAAACAAGGGATCCCTAGAGCAAGCTAGTAGCTACACAGACTATCCAGAATCAGTGAACCATGGTACAACTGAGAGACCCTGACTCCATAAAATGAAGTGTGACCAAGGAAGACAACCAACATCAATTTCAAGTCTCTACACACATACATACAAGCACATACATGTGTCCACACACATGAAAACATGAACCTACATGCATAACACACATATTATTTCCAAACTGACTCTGAAATAAATACAATTTAAATATTAAGAAGAAATTCATGGAGCTAGAGAGATGGCTCTGCAGTTGAGTACCAACTGCTTTTCCAGAGGACCTGGGTTCAGTGCCCAGCACCCACATGTTAGCTAACATCTGTCTATAACTCTAAGATCTGACACCCTCACACAGACATACATGCAGACAAAACACCAATGCACATAAAATAAAGATGAATAATTAAAAAAAGAAGAAATTCACTTGTAAAGTTTCGTCGGAATTCAGAGTTCATATAATACACCTACCACATGTGCATCAATTTATACTCATCCACTTTTCTTAAAAATGAAATTCATGTCAGCCCAAAGGCCTGTGCTTGGTGCCCTGGCAGTTGTTTGCTTTCCTACTGATCATGTTATTGTATTTACAGATGAGGACTGTAAAGCAGTCTGTTATTATTGAGCTGTTAGAAGCTGCTATGTAAGGGCTGCTACTCATCTCAAGTGAAACTGGCCTTTAGCCCATGCAGGAGGTTTCTTGGGCTGCACATTGCCTGGCATTCATCAGACTTCAAGTATTTACAGAAGGATAGGTTTCTGTTAGCATTAGAAATAAGACAGGCAGATTTTTCTTGCCTCTTTTCTGGGTACTGGGAACAGAACCTAGAGCACTGCAGAGATAAGGCAAGCCTCCCTACTGAGCTACACTCCAGATCTTCTAAACTCTAATTTCACATGTGTTAATAGACAAAAACTTTCATACAGTTGTCCAAACAAAATAGTGACTAAATTGAAATAGGAAACACAGTATAGTGATTAAAAGTTGAGACCTAGAAAAAACAAACAACTTTATATAAAGGAAATTGTAACACACAAAACAGGGCCACATCATGAATCCCACACACCCACTGCCAGGCAGCAAATGTGTTGCAATAGCACCCCTTACTGCAACAACACTAGCTTTCTCATAATCAATGTGGGTTATTTCAAGGCTAATGCCAGACTCCATTTATAATGACTTAAATAGGCAAGGGGACTCAGACTTTGAATTGGGCAGACCTGAAATCAAGTTCGGGCCGTGTCATCTACCCTGGTTGTTCACTTAGCTTTTTAGAGACTGCCTTTCCTCTACCAGCATCTGGCAGTAATTCCTGTTTTTCCAGATGCACTAGACACAAATTGGGATAAGAAGGCATCAGAAGAACAGAGCCTGAAGCTAACACATAGAAAGTAGCAACTGCATGGTGGCTGGGGTGTGATTATCATTTCCACTAAGGTTCACATACAACAAAATGGGTCAGGGCCTACTTGAAAGAAGCCCCCGGAGTTCAACCTCCTTGTGCTGGGAAGTGGAACAGACCAATAACTTGTACCTGATCCCCTCAGAAAGCAGGAAAGAGCAACCTGTGGTAGCTGAGCAGCAAGGGCTATTCTGGAGGCAACTGGTACATCCCATGACAGCAAAGTCAATATGGTAACTTAGCCATTAGAGATGTGATTTGCCCACTAAACAAATGAAAAGGCCCCTTCCTGTTACAGCTATCCTACTCACTGCTGGCTCCACCACCTGAAGCAGGCACAAGCCAGGCAAGTCAAGGCTTCCTCTTTAGCAGTGCAAAGTTTCAAGTACTGAAATCAGATTCTTCTTGTAACTAGGACTGTTGAGAAATCACGTATAGAATCTAAAGTGTCAGAAAAACCTACAGGGCCTATACTAGGGAAGGCATGTGTGCTTTCCATCCAAGGCACTGGAGACACAGAATGAGTTCTAAGGTGGGCCTGGGTTGTTGTCCTCCCACTCCAAAATGTTCAGCCTTCTAGCAGAAGTAGAGTGAGAAAAACCCTATAGTGTTTATAGTAAGATAGAGACACGAATCCAAATACTCAGTGAAGTGTACAACGTACGATGAAGTATTGGAGGACATGGCTTATAGCTTCAGTAAAATGAAACTAAGGTACACTGGAAACTGGCTTCTTTCAACTTTTCCCATTCCCACCTGACTGAAAACTGCAAAAGGATCGATCCAGGAGGGGTTCTGTCCACTCTTTAAAAAAAAAAAAAAATCAGACATCAGGAGGCAGTGACATTTGCTGAGAAGTCAGGAATACAGAATACATGGGGGAGTTTTGTGCCCCCAAAAGGATTGAAGGGGGGAGAACAATCTTACGAGCAAAGTCCCTTGTTAATCACCAAAACAGTACTTACCAGGGTGAGGAAATTTGAATTTAATATACAACAAAAGAGACAGTAAAGGACAGCCTTCTGAAAGATGGGAAGATGTAAGGATGAAGGAAACTTAAAAGATGCTCAAGGTCCAGTAAAGCATGCTTATAAAGGCTGTTATGAAGTCAGATAAAGCAAATTCATGGCTCTTTGGAAACTCTCATCTTAGTCAGTTATTATGAACTATTCTCTGTAGCTTCTGATTCATTTCCACATTGGTTCTGGAAACTCACCCATTTGAGATCAGTATTTCTTTGGGAGAAAGAGCCATTCATTACTTTCAACTATGCAAGCACTATCTGACCTTTACAGTAAAAGTGTGACTGCTAGGGCTGTGTTCTGAATTTTAAGTAGATACAAATTCATTCTTGGAAAACACCAAATGGCAGGCTAGTGCTATTTCCACTTAACTTATGGAGTATCCAAACAAATGAGATTCCTCAGTGACAATAATGGCATTCCTGTGCCATCCACCTGAACAAGCACAGGTCACAACCCTCATTCAGAGCTTGTCACCCTCACATCCAATGGCACAGGTTCAGGACAATCCGGCATTCTGCTTCCACACTAAGCACAACTTAAAGTCAGTTGCAGAACCCAATTCTGTGGCTTAGACAGCTCACATTCATTTCAACAGAGGCTCTAGTGTGTTATTTCTAGTCTGCTGCTAACAAAATACAGCTGATAAGACTATTTTTTGTGAGTGATAACGATGAAAAGTTAAGTCTCAATTTCAGCCCTAACCTACTAAAACTGTTTGAATAATTGATTAGACTGTAAGTCAAGGCAATCAAATTTATTTTGGGTTATGCAATCATAGACTGATTACTTTTCAAATAAAAATCCCAGAGAGCCAGATTACTTCCCAGAATAAAAAGAAACAAGTAATAGTTTATATGAATGAGAGAGTATGTGGATGTATATGGGCATGTGCACGGGAGAGTTTGCTACACTTTAGCCTTAACACAAGACCCTCCAAATTTAAATCTATGAACAGTGTTCGGAAAATTCTGCAAGACAACAAAAAACAAGTAATTTGTGTTATATAGCTCCAGCTCGACAATTAGTCATTTAGAGTAGATTGATTTCCCAAGGTAATTTTAGAGATTCAAGAAGTACCTTGGATGAGAAGCAAGAGAAAACAACATACCAAAAAAAAAAAAAAAAAAACCACAAAAGACAGTTTGTTTCCCACAGTTAAAGGAGACAGAAAGATTTCTCAATGCTTTCACTCATGTATCCTAAACAATCCATCAAAGTAAAACACTGCTGGTCTAACCCTGTCAGTGAGTGAAAGGCATCTTTCAGTTAACTATGATTCACTTTTACAGTTATAATCTACTTCAAGCATGCCTCCCCCAGAGAATAGAGGTCATACTGATGACAAAAAGCTAGGTGTTCCTTGGGACAAAACACTGAAAACGTGATTTTCCCTAACAATCCAATGAAGTCACCTGGACATGGGGAATGATGAGCTTCCTTCTTATGGATATGGGGATGGACTTCCCTTCTCAAGGATGACATAGGAGATGGACTTCCTTTCCCACGGATATAGATGTGAGCTTCTTTTCTCATGGATATGGAGATGGATTTCCTGTCTCATGGATATGGGATGGACTTCCTTTCTCAAGGATGATATAGGAGATGGACTTCCTTTCTCAAGGATATGGAGATGGACTTCCTTTCTCGTGGATATGGGAATGGGCTCCTCTCTCATAAATATGAGATGGACTTTCCCATTTATGGATACGGAGACAGACTTCCCTTCTCATGGACATGGTGCTGGACTTCCCTCCTTATGCTGAACCTGAAAACTAAGATCCACTAATACCTTTCTAAGGAAAAAGACAAATACTCCCCCAACACACACACACACACACACACACACACACACACACACACACACACACACCCGCACATGGGCACACAAGCAGAACAACAACAACAAAAAAATGAAGTACGGAAAGTGACTTTTAAATGAATGTACCAGAACTAATCTACAAATATGGATGATGCCCCTTCAAAATCATTACATTGGAAATTAATCCTTTCTAATAATGTTGGTATGAGTGTTTCGGAATTTGTTTTGGAGACTGGAATTTTCTATATTCTTATGGTCAGAAATGATTTTTCATGCTAAACTTATCACAGTCAAGAGTCTTCAGAGTGGTGATGCTTTCCCTTGGACAATCTTCCCTGCTTCCCAGGCAAGGTGACAAGTGCCCTCTTAAACAACCACTGTACTTCTCAGTCAGAGCTCCTAAGGCTCTGTACTGGAACTGCTGGTTTATTTATCACGTCTCTGACAAAGCTGTAAAGTTCACTGGAGGAGAGGATTTATCAAACTTCATTACTGAACCCCCAGTCCCACCCCAGTGCCTAGAAAGTTACAGGAATTCAAGAAACACTGAAAACGCAATCTATCTTCAGTGTAATATGATCTGGGATTTTGATGTACATCTCAATTTACTCCGCCTCTCTTAGAAAAGGTAAGCATGACTGCGCATCTCTGTAGAGGAAACATTACTTTCTATATCCTGGGGAGTGAATTTGATGATTTTCATTACTTAATGTATATATAGAAAAGAGCAAAAATCATGATTACATCTTCACTAAAAATTTACAGCTTCTCATGCCCAGATATTAAGTCTACCTTACCTAGTTGCAGTATCTTTATAGTGTCTCTGTAGGCTTTCATCACCAGCTTGAAATGACGATAAAGTGGATAGCACAAAACTCTCCTTCCAAAAGATACCAGGATTTCATGAACGTCTGTCCAAGTCTAAGAAGAGGCATCTCAGTAAGTAATTTCCATAAAATATGTAACACAACAAAAACACACAATGAAAAAGAACAATCCCAATTACACCCTGTAAACCTGGATCACTAGCACAAGTGAGATTCTTCTTGTATACCTCTTCTTTATTATAATTCCTCATGCTGCATCAACAAATCACAAATGTGGATTAAAACCCACGTATAGAGCAGGAGCATTTCAGAGTCTTAACTGGGGTAGGTATTCATACTATAGACTTGGATTTGATGGCAGAGTGGGGATGGGAACAGGCTTCCTGATTGTATAAGTAGCTCCCCGCTGAGGTGACTGGCAATGCTGCTGGCCCACTCTTACTCTCACATGGTACCTGTCTCAGTGACAGGACCAAATCTCACCTCCTCATAGAAGGAAGTAATGTATGAAGCAATCCCCACTTTACAATTTAAAGTACACAACATCTGAACCACTGATGGCACGACTTTGATGCTGGACAATTTATTCCAAACTCAGAAACTTAAAAGAGACTACTTTTAAATACATTTTGTGAGAACTACAGAAAAATTTTTACACTAAAAAAGATTAGCAGACCAGTGGGAAGGCTGCATGGGCAGAGGTACTTGCTACCTTGTAAACCTAAGTTCAACCCCTGGAACCCACATAAAAGTGGAAGGTTAAGAACTGATTCCACAAAACTGTTCTCTGACCTTCACATACATGCTATGATAAGTGCCCTGTAAAATAATGATGGCAAATACAATTTTAACTTTTTAAAGAGGTTAATAGCTCTAACCATAAAATGAGAGGATACAGAACAATTTGTTTTAAGCTATATGATCTAAGTTTCTCCACCTGTAAATTCAACAGCATTCACCTTACTGAGTGCTGTTCAATGAGGTTATTGAGGAAGAAGGTGAATGCAAGATATAAGGAACTCCAAATGACCCTGGTGATCCATTATCATCTAGGTTTGTTTTCCGTTTTTGAACTCTGAGCCAATTTATTAACATACCTGCAACTCTCCCCACATTTTCTCAAGCAAACCACACTGTCCTCAGTGTTCCTCCACATAGTATTTCTACCCACAATTTCTAAAATGCTTACCTGGCTTGATTATCCCAACAAATTTATTTTTTAAAAAGTGCAATAAAGCTCCCAATTTAAAAATATTAAGAAAAATTCTTAAACCAAAAAAACTGCTTGAACTAACCAAAATGAACAACAACAGAAAAATTAACTTTATGAACAATGGAAGCCTAAACAATTTCAAGTGGAACTCATACCTCAAACCAGCAGAGAGTTGGGCTCAGCTTTCTGATAGTCCATGCAGACTCGACCTTTGTGGTAGAGAAAAGAGTGTCACCTTCAAAAGTCATTTAGAAATGAAACAAATATATCCACTGGAACTAGTACATGAGTTATACTAACCAATGGAAGGATATATTTATTTATGAATGTAGAAAAATAATTGTATTGATGCAGAGACTAATAGAAGATGCCTCTGTTCACTGTACTTGGAATTTTATTGATTTCAACACTTCACAATGAGAGTACCAGAATATACAAACAAATAAACAGGGGCTTTCAAACAAAACTGAAACAAAATGTTTACTGTTTCTTTCTCTACTAAGTTGCTCACTGTTGAACTGCTGCTGGGCGCCTGAAAACCCTGTAGAAACTGCCTTTCAGAAAATGCATGCCAGAGGAACAGTAGTTCAGAGGTTTGCAAAGTCGTAAGACTTCACGATTTTAAACATGCAAACAGAAGAAAAATTGGTAAATTTTATCAAGTATAACACTTTGACTCATCAAGATTTAATATGTGGGGCTGGAGAAATGGTTCGGTGGTCCAGAGTACTAGTTGTTCTTCTATAGGAACTGGGTTCGTTTCACAGTTCCCTCATGGTGGCTCACAACTATCCGTAAGTCCAGCACCAGGGTATCTAATGCCCTCTTCTGACCTTCCCAGGCATAAACATGGTGCAAATGCATATGTTCAGGTAAAACCCCATATACATAAAATTTTAAATCTTTCAAAATATTTAAAAGATTCAATAATATTATAAATGAAGAGCTTCTTTTTGGCCTAAGTAAACATTTTATCTACTTTAAAAAATGACTTGAGGGGCTGGAGAGGGAGGGGCTCAGTGGTTAAGAACACTGACTGCTGGTTCAACTCCTAGCACCCACATGGCAGCTCACAATCATCTATAATTCTACCCAACACCCATGGCAAAACACCAATACACGGGGCTGGAGAGATGGCTCAGAGGTTAAGAGCACTGACTGCTCTTCCAGAGGTCCTGAGTTCAATTCCCAGCAACCACATGGTGGCTCACAACCATCTGTTATGAGATCTGGTGCCCTCTTCTGGTGTGCAGATATACATGGAAGCAAAATGTTGTATACATAATAAATAAATAAAATCTTAAAAAAAAACACCAATACACATAAAACAAAAATACATTAATTTAAAAAAGACTTGAAAACAAAGTATTTTCAGATAGTCACATTGTTGATAACCCTGACTATTCATTTAGATCATATGCAAACTGCAATAGTCACTTTAGAAATTTTCAGAATCATGACAACAAAAAAAAAGGCATCTCCAACTACTATTGATGCTATGATGCTGTGTGAGGTAAGTGAATTAAATCACAGTGTATATAGGCTGCAACCCAAAGTAAACACATACTCACACACATGTCCCCAGACTCATGTGCATATACCCACAGGAACACATATGTATAACACACACACACTCACACACACACACACACACACACACACACACACACAGTGAAAGAAAACCACATAAATGATCTTGTAACTGCGGTTGTTACTAGCTACTGGAATTATGGGAAATCCCAATGATATAATTATCTGTATAATCAAAAAGAAAAAGGAAAGCATCTGACTCTGAGCACAGGTAATTATAAATAGTGAGGCCACACTATCTAGAAAGACTTTGGCTTTCCAGCATTTATTTCTTTATTGATTCAAAGATTGGCTGGATTGACTGAGGCACTGGTGATTGAACACAGTCTTTAAAATACATGACATGACACATGTACATGTTAGTGTGCAATATGAAGATGAAAAAGATGAAAGCAAGGTCTCCATTTACAGCCTGGGCTGGCTTTGATCTCTCAATCCTCTTGCCTCAGCTTGAGATATTTCTTTTAAATAATAAAAAGAGGTATGACTGAAATTTTGAAAAAAAAATGGGACTTAGAAATCTTTTATAATGCCGGGCGGTGGTGGTGCACGCCTTTAATCCCAGCACTCGGGAGGCAGAGGCAGGCGATCTCTGTGAGTTCAAGGCCGGGCTGGACCGATAGCCTCCGAAACAATACAGAGAAACCCTGTCTCGTAAAAAATAAATAAATAAATAAATAAATAAATAAATAAATAAATAAATAAAAAGAAATCTTTTATAACTACACATTCTCTATGCTAAGATTCTTTTCTGCAAAAGGTTTTACACTGCATGAAACCAATGAAAGCTTGGAGTGTGGTAGTTAGCAACTCTGCCACTATCTAGTGTCAAGTAGCAGAGCTTTCTTTCTACCCTTGGCTTTATTTCCTTATACTTCCCTGCTCTGCTATCTATCTAGTAAATCTACTGCTAAGAAAGAAAAGACAGGACCACAATTAGCATTATGCTTCATGATAGTGTCCACTACCATCTACTATGACCACCACAGGCACTTCTGCTGGGTCAGCCCCTAAGTAATCTATCACCACAGGCTCTGCTCTCAACAGGCAGCTAAGTCCTAGATCCCGTTAACTAACACACTGGTCTGCCCTGACACACACAGACTTACATTGTGCTCTCCTTCAGTGACACGTATTTCATAGCAATAGGCCAGAAGGATGTCAACTAAACTGTAGTACACTTGACGGTGAGCTGTCTTATCCAGCAGGTAAGACTTATTCACAAATTTTCTTAGCTGATATTTTTCCTCTTCTGAAAAAGACACTAGAAGAAAACACAGTTCTGAAAATTAAATGTGCCACTGAAGTTCATAAAACCACCAGCGCAGAAGATTTGCCAAAATTTGAATTTTGAATATAAAATCAAAATCAAAGTTATTTATCTATAACTCTACATACAAGGCAATTTCTTAAAGGAGACTTTTCAAATTTTATTAAGAGCTAGGCATCTATTCAAACCTTCTAGACCTTTCCCGCCTACATTTCAATAGCAGTTTCTGACTTCACAAATCTTTTTCCCAAGGTTTATTCTTACTATTTTAAATTATGTGTATGTGTTTATGTGCATGCGTACATGCGTGCGTGCATGTGTGTGTGTGTGCGTGCGTGCGTGCGTGCGTGTGTGTGTGTGTGTGTAAATGTGGGCATGTGCATGTGACTGCAGGAGGTTAGAAATATCATACCCCCAAGAACAGTCATTAAAGACAATTATGAGCTATCTGACACATACACTGACCAATCTGGTAGGGTCTTTTTGTCAACTGAGGTTCCCTCTTCCAAAATGACTCAAGCTTGCATCAAGCTGACATATTATCCAGCACACCTTCCTACACATACTTCTCACCCTGCCTGGCAATGAACTTAGCAGCACTTTTACCATTTCTTTCCAGTTTAATGAATTTAAGTGACTGTAATAAGGAGAATTCCAAGACGAACCCCCAAAGAATGGCATCACTGCCTTTGAGGAACAGACCTTGTCACTTGATTCTGCCCAACAGAATGTGACAAAGACGACAGAACAGTCACTGCCATGCTTACATCCCATTACTGTCAGAGTAGAGCCGGGGAACTCCTGGGGTGACGTGGCATGTGAAAAGGCTATGTGGCAGTTACTTCTGAGACTGTCACAATCTGAAGATGGCCCCATTTAGTAACTGGCGAGAAAGTGGGGCCAGTTTTGCAACTGGAAGGAAGAGAATTCTGTCAATAATAATATGAGCCCGAAGGAAAGAATGTAGCAACCAAACCTACTTTTTAAAAGAGATGGCATATTTGGCCAGTAAGCACATCCAACCTTTTAACAATATAAAATGATGCTGTCATGTCATGATGATCAGCACATCAAAGGACCACACAATCTAGTTACAAAACAGATCGTTCAAAAGTCTCATAATGTTTTATATAAGTTTTTGATTTTGTGTTGGGCTGCATTCATAGCTCTCATCCCATAGACCACAGACATATCTGAGCTACCAGTCTTGCAAGGCCCCAGAGGACCCATTAGAGCCAGACCTGACCTCTAATGTATGGAGACTGTGAGAACACAAACATGGAGATAAGCAGGAAATTTAACTGTGACTCACGACCGGGTACTTCAGTTACATGAAGTCTCTTTAAGATTGTTTCACTTGGGGCTGGAGAAATGGCTCAGTGGTTAAAAGCACTAGCTGCTCTTCCAAAGGACCTAGGTTTGAGTCCCAGCACCCACAGAGTGGTTCTAAATCATCTGTAACTCCCATTCCAGGGGATCTGAGTTCTTATTTGACCTCTGCAGGCAAAACACTAATACACATTTAAGAAATGGTAACCGTAAAATAATGATAATGTTGCTGTGATGATAAAACAACAACAAATCTGGAAGGTAGCTTTTCCTGATTCAAGACTTCACTTTATTCCAGATGAACAGTGACTCCCACTACACTGAACCACCAACTTTGTCAGACAGATTTGCTGCTTGTTACTAAAATTAGTTCAAAGTATTTTTGGTTTTTGTCAACTGTTGCAAATACAGTATTTTCCCCACTTCTATCATCAAATGCTTCATGATAAAAGAGAAAAAAAATTCTTCTTTTTATACCAGCCACTTTACCAAATATTGACTACATATTCTAAAACAACATACTGAAATACTTAAATGTTAATGATACAACAAAATGCTTTATTTACATGAAGACAAGCAAATATTAGGCTTCAGTTTCTAAGTTTCCTTTGATGCCTACAATTTAGACAATCTATCGTGCATCTATTAGTATCAAGTCTCTAAAAAGTCTGTATGTGCATGTGTGTATTTTATGGTGTGTGGAGATAAGTGTTTGTATTGTGCGGGTGCATTTGTGTGTGCATGCATGTGGAAGCCAGATGGTTGGCATCATTCTTTCCTCTTGGTGAGCCTGGGGTTCACTAATTCTGCTAGTCTAGCTAGCCAGCCTGCTCTGGGAATCCCATCTCTATTTCTAGGATTGTAGGTAAGTTACCACACTCACCTAGCATTGTATGTGGGTGCTGGGGATCACAGGTAAGTTACCTCACTCATCCAGCACTGTATGTAGGTGCTGGGGATCCAAATTTAGTACTTTCCACTTACATGGCATATACTTCACCTACTGGGATCTCTCTCCAGCCCCATCATGAATATATTTTCTATTCAATCTCACACTCTTTTAGTTCTCAATACCATATAAAGTAAAATAAATATATCTCCAGCATGATCAGAAGGATGCCATAAACACAAACAGTTCAGTTTCTAGCAAAACATGGCTGCATTAGTTACTTTTCTGTTGCTATCATGAAACACCATGACCAAAAATAACTTATAGAAGGAAGAGTTTATTTGGCTTATAGTTCTAAAGGGTAAGAGTCAATCATGGCAGGGAGGTGGGGAAGTGTGGTAGCAAGTGGGGGCAAACCCGCGGCAACAGACTAGGACAATGAGAGCTCATATTTCAATGAGAGACAACAAGTGGGGTGAAGTTATAAAGCTCTAAGAGCTTACCCCCAGGTTCTCCTCCAGCAAGGTCACACCTCCTAAATCTCCCCCAAACAACTCTGCCAAGTAGTATCCAAGTGTTCATACACCCAGGCCTACAGGAAACATTTCTCATTCAAATCACAGCATACACTAATGACCACATCTAAGTACAGAATACATTTAGTTCACCTTCAAAAGCCCCTATAGTCTTTCACAGACACAACATTGTTCAAAAGTCCAAGGGACCTTCTGATACTCAAGGCAAGCTCTTACTTGTAAAATCAAAAAGTAAATTATGTACTTCCAACATATTATGGTATAGAACATGCATTACCATCCTAAAAGGAAGTAACAGGGCAGTGAGAAATATCAGACCAAAGCAAGGCTGAAACCCAGCAGGACAAACCCCAAATCCTGTAGCTCTGTGTCTAGTGTCAAAGGGCTTATATGACTCTGTCCCTCAAGTTTTGCTGCTGCCTGTAAAATATAACTCTCCCTTGGGCTGTGTCTTAGTTACTTTTCTACTGCTGTGACAAAACACCACGACCAAGACAACTTATAAAAGAAAGCATTTAATTGAGCGCATGGCTTCAGAGGGTGAGAGTCAAAGATGGTGAAGAAAAGGCAACAGGAACAGCCGAGAACTCACAACTTGATCTGTAATCAGGAGGCAGAGAACTAACGGGCAACAACGTGAATCCTTTGAAACCCCAAAGTCCACTCCCAGTGACACACCTCCTCCCTTGCACCTCCTAAACCTTCCCAAACAAATGCAGCAACTGGGGACCAAGTACTCAAGCCTATGCAAGTTACTCTCATTCAAACTACCACAGGCTGGTTTTACTTCCCGTATGGCGCTTTCCATGGCAGACAGCCCAGGCTGGCACCTCTTAACACCCCGGGGTCTCCATCATAACCCAGGTGTCAATTTCACAGCTTTACACAATGTCCTCTCACAGCCTTGCAGGGACTCCCCTGTTACATGTTGCCTAGCCTCAATGGTTCTCTAAAACCACAGAAGAAGAATCCATGATCCCCTTACTCTTCCATCCTTCATGTCACCAAAGCCAGCATGGCATGTATGGCACTGCCAAGTATGGCTATCCAAGTAAAAGTGCAAGTGCACTCTCACCTTACAAATTAGCAATTTTCCCCATCCCTATCAGTCACTTTTAAATTCACTGAAAAGTTTTCATCCCACTAGCAGAGGGGCCCTGCTCCCACTTCTGGTGGTTCATAGAAAAACTATGTCAGAAGGACTTGCAGTGTAAAAGACAGTCTAAACTGCTGTGGTGAAGAGCTGCCAATAGCAAAACCAACAGCTCAGGGAAAACATGTCCCCTCACTCCACTACCCTGGGTAAGGGACTAGGGCCTGGTGGGCACTGTGTTCCCCGTGTATGACTTCTTTCTACATACATCCAAGACGGCTGCTCTAGGTGTGTATCATTTTCCAAATGATGAGAAAGCAGAAAGAATGAAGAGGGTGAAAAACTCCTCCCTTCTAAAGAAGGGGATCCAGAAAGTACACATAGCACCACCCATCATGTCCTTCCAACCAGAACTAGAGCACGTGGTCACATCCAGCTGCTAGTAAAGAAAGGAAACCCAGGCACTAGCAGAGTGAGATGTGCCCAGCTGTAGCTCAAGGAGGTCTCTTACTGAAAGAAGAGTCATAAAAAGACATATGGTTCTCTGCTACATTGTCCAGAGACCAAAAACTATTAGGCTGACTTTTAATATTCTTAAATCATTTGCCTCATAAGACAGACAGCTGCCCGTTCTCTTATTGCTTCGGCTCAACAAGACTGTCCTCCTATTCACAATTTGACAAAGGCCATATAAAATGATATAAGCCCTTGCATTAGTTTGGAGAAGTGTTCCCCAAAGCCCACAAGGTAAATAAAGGCCCTGTTATCCAGTCTATGTTGGGACCGTGATACAGTAGAATCTTTAAGGTAAAGCCAAATGGGAGATATAGATCACAGGGAGCAACCCTGAGGAGGATGGTTAAGAACCCAGCCCTTTCCTAGGGAAGATTCAGCCTCTTCCAATCTCTCTCACATCCTGGCCACAGGCGAATGGCTTCACCATGAGCTTAAGCTATCATTTTCTGACCCACCATAGGCCCGCTTGACTTTACATGGAATAAAACAAAATTTCCTCTTCTGTAGCTGGTTATCCATATTTGTTATAGTAGCAAACAGCTGATTACCAGAGCCCTTCTCATACAGAATTTCCAAACTCACTTCTGCCCTCTGGTATGAGCTTATGTTTAACATGACTTCCTTGTTTAAATTTTTTCCAGCTTAAGAGAAAAAAAATCTTAAACACACTGAAATCAGCAGAAACAATACACCCTTTACTTATTAAAAGGCACTTAGTGCACAAAAACAGATTTTGAAATATATTTAGATAACTATTTTTTCAACCATCTTAAGCAAATCTATGTAAAAAGGAAGGAAAGAAATGAATGTACTTATACAAATGACAAATGATTCTAATAACTCATTTAATTTGTTATCCATCATAGCTAAGGAATATGTATTTTGAAAAATGAAACACTGATATGTGTCAGGTAAAGCATTCTTTAGAGAACAATGTTTAAAAATAAAACAGGACAGATAACTGAATGTTGCTTGCCTCATTAAAGGAGCCATCTAAAGATGCCTTTATGAAAATAGAAGTGCTCAGTTCATGTTGAATGGTTTGGTTTTAAGAAGCTACATGAAAAAACAAACTCAATACATGAAGAAAGTACACCTGACAAAGTATTTAAGACCCGTGTACTTAGCAAGAAGATTTGAGATAGGATTCCCTTAAGCACAGTTTCTCAGACAGTCATTAATTTAGCTAATAGGAAAGTGCCAGGTGTTCACAGTAATAGTATCTCACTAGAGAAAAGCCTTTATACCCTGGTTGACTAATAAAGACCTCCGCTTCTACATAACTCTTGAATCACAGAGTAAGCATGCCCAGAACTGTCTTAAAACACATCAACTCTTCTACACATTCATGTCTCCATTAAGAAACTACAGCCATACCTGTTTGACAATCTGGAAAGTTTAACCTCAGCACTGTAAGCTCCAAAGTTACATTCCACATGGAAGGATATCCACACATTATATATCACTTTCAGTGACTGAACAGCATAGGAAAAGCCTACCTGACTATAATCTTGAATTTATAGAGGCTAGTTGCCACTAGCCTTTGGTACTAGCCTTTTCTTAAAATGTCAACCTTTTCTGAGCATTTCTAGGTTCTATTTTGGCCTTCTTAGTTCAAATGTATTTTATATTTGATCTAATCAAAAGAATCAGAGGATATACAACAAATGAGGATATCATTATAGAAATCACAAAATCTGAGCTTCCTAAACCCCAGTTCATCAGGGCTGTAACTCACATGGCGAAGGGGAACTTGGGGTAGTCAACCCACAGTCAGGTCTAAGCTAGCAGTAGTACAGGATACACCTACAGATGCAGCAATAACAACACCTGAGTGGTCACCACCTCAAGCAACATCTGTCAAGAATCTGTGTGACTTAGCTGCAGAGTTCACGACATTTTAAATAATTACACTCCTAAAATTTATCTTTAGTAAAACAAAAGCCAGCTCAATAGGCCTGGAGGAGACACTGGTGCTCAAACATTAAAGCCAACGGCCCAGGGCCACCTCCCAACATTAGCAACCTCACTGATATGTTTGAGATCTTTGAAGGAGCCCATGAAGATGGAAAGATATTGGTAAGGTACTTGCTCTTTCTCCCAAATTCCTTCTGATTTTGTTAACTTTAAACCTTCTCTTCCTCTTTAAATCCCCCTCCCAAACATCCCTGTCTTGTCCGGATCAGTGATTCAGTCATCCATAATCTGGCTCCTCTGAGTAACACATATCTGTCTATTACTGTACGTGTACTGGAAACAGACCAAGAAACTGCGCTGTATTCAAGCCTTCAGCTAAATGGGCAGCCCTGCCGTTCCACCACTTTCAAAGCTGACACTGCCAGTTATCTCCACAAACACTCAAGGGCTCACTGGTGCCAAACAGGATAGCCCTGCAAGGAAGTTCATGGACTGTAAATGTTATGTGGTGTCATAACAAGCAATTATGTGCCAAGACTCCTGGGCTGACGTTAACCACTGAAAGACAACTTGGGAAATGTGGTGAGTCCATCCTCGTGAAATTGGAGCTCCCAGAGAGCACAGCATTTAACACTGCCATTCAGAAGCCTTTGGGGAGGAAAACCTCGATCTTTATAAAGCTGAAGATATTAATCACAGACTCGCTTCTGTAACTCTGGGCTCCAATAAATACGACCAGAGTTACCACTCAAGCAAAGCTAGCAGCTAAGTTTACCACTTATAGCCTATCTAGAACTCAAAACAGAACACCTTATGATAAGTATGATGAACGACGACTCCAAGGTGCACCCGTATTATCTGCACTGTCCTATCTAAGGGACTACACCTTACTGTGTGACACAAAGCAGGAAGACAAGGCAGCAGAGAAGGTCAGAAACACTTCTGGTGGAGGCGAGAGACATGGATGGCAGCAACATACATCTTGGTAAGGTCAATTCCTTGCTTTATTTCTTTTCTCCCATATTCTATTATAGTTCAACACCCCAGATCATTCTTCCAGTTCTGTGTATCTCAAATATTTGAATAAGAATAAAATGAAAGAAAAATCTCATTAACAAGGAACTTTCCATTAAAGATTTGTAACATGTACAAAAATGTCAATTTGACTGAGAAGTCATTCAATAACTGGCTCCCCTGTCATTCAGTTCACTCTCTAACAATAATGTCTAAGACTCACAATGCAGTGAGGCTTTCATACACACAGCCTCATTCAATCCTGACAGCAGCTGAGGGAGGCAGAAGATTTCCACAGCAAGCCAAGGCTGTGTGGTCACTCAACTGGCAGTGAGTGGGGAAGTTAAATGGAAGCCTCGTGTTCAGCCCTGTCCTGCCCATACTTAACCTTATCCCTGGAATAATGGAGGATGCCCTTTCTGTTCAATACAGCTCAAGTTCTTCCACCTCAGATCACATACCCTTGCTGTTTTGAAAGGTGACTTTTGGAATGAATCACCGTAATGGCTGACCAGACAGACTGCCTGAACCACAAGCCTGGCTACAAGCCAGGAGTCAGATAAAGGGTCAGGAGACAGCGGTTAAAAGACAGAGCACTGGCTCAATCTGCTAAAATTACGGAAGACCTAACTCAAAGCACTGCTGACATGGAGAACTGGCCTCAGAACACACTGCCATTATTAATGGAGAGCAAGCTAGCACTGAAATCAAAGGGAATGCCTTCTCGCGATTTTTAGGGCAACTAGCTCACTCTGGTGGAGAGAAAACTCAACTACGCAGCCACAAGCTCATATCACCTCACTACAACACTGACGAAACTGGGGAGGGCAGCTGACCTTCATGAGCAAACCTGAGACCTACTTAGCTTATCATTAATGACCCAAATTGAATCAGCAATGCTTCATCTGCAAGTCTGTTAGCTGGGGAGGGAGTCTGAAGCTGTCGTAAGCACTCATCAAATACAAACACAGAGCACACTGAAAACAACGGCACACACATACACACACACACACACACACACACACACACACACACACACACACACACACACACACACACACAGACCAGACCCATACTCAGAACCAGTAAGTCTAGTTTCTAAAGTTACAATGGCAATTTTTCACACTGGTAGAAACTATCTAAACTCTAACAAAGCTTAACCATAAAAATACTTAATAAATTATTCTTAGTGCCTATTATACAATAATTACTATATCATATGCTAAAAAACAAGGAGTAGATAGCAGCTGACTAGACTGCTTGAAGACAATTGTTAAGAACTGATGCAGAAGAGACCATCACTCTGACTGACGTAAAAATGGCTCCTGTACTATCAGTGAGAGCAGTAAACCAAACCCCAAATGGCTGCTGGCAATACAGCCCAAATATTCCCCAATCATGAGAGAAATATAGCACACAGCAGCCAGTGATTTCCATGTACAAGAAAAGTGGAATGATCTGTGTGTGTTCATGTCGAAGATTTCAACCTACAGTACAACCCAAAACAAAGACGGAAAGATCACAGTCACAGCACCTTCTGTGTACACCATCTTAAATCAAGTGTTTAGATGTGGTGTCTGTACTTTAAAAACACCCAGGCTAGGAGTACAGCTGTGGGAAGGACACAGCTTGGGGGTAAAGTGTGGGGGGGTAAAGTGTGGTCAACACAAAAATAAATTAATTTGAAATACACTCAAAACTGTTAGTAGTAATTGTTTTTAGGAGGGAAAGCATAGTTGAATCTTTCTTTTCTTTTTTTTACTCTTTGGGGACCCACCACCCAGCTCCCAAATAAATACACAGAGTTAATTCTTATTTATGAATACTCTGCCTTAGCTTGGCTTGTTTCTAGCCAGCTTTCCTAATTTAAATTATCCCATTTTTCATTTTTTAATTTAAATTAGAAACAATCTTATTTTATATTTCAATTCCAGTTCCCCCTCCCTCCCATCCTCCCATAAACCCTATCAACTCCCATCCCATCCCTCTTCTACACCACAGAAAGGGTGAGTCCTTTCATGGGGGATCATCAAAGTCTGTCACATCATTTGGGGCAGGGCTAGGTCCTCCCCCATGTGTCTAGGCTGAGAGTACCCCTCTATGGGGAATGGGCTCCCAATGCCCATTCGTACACTAGGGATAAATACTGTTTCATTACCAGAGGCCCCATAGATTAACCAGACCTCCTCCAAACTGATACCCATATTCAGGGGACCTGGCTCAGTCCTATGCTAGTTTCTGAGCTGTCAGTCTGGGGTTCATGAGCTCCCCCTTGTTCAGGTCAGCTGTTTCTGTGGGTTTCCCCAGCCTGGTCTTGACCCCTTTGCTCATTACTCCTCCCTCTCTACAACTGGATTCCAGGAATTGGCTCAGTGCTTAGCTGTGGGTCTCTGCTTCTGCTTCTATCAGCTACTGGATGAAGACTCTATGATGGCATATAAGGTAGACATCAATCTCACTATAGGGGAAGGGCATTTTAGGATAGCCTCTTCACTATTGCTTAGAATCTTAGTTGGGGGTCATCCTTGTAGATCTCTGGACATTTCCCTAGTGCCGGATTTCTCTTTAAACCTATAATGGCTCCCTCTATTATGGTATCTCTTTTCTTGCTCTCCTCTATTCTTCTCCGACTAAGCTTGTGTTGGAGCCAATGATGAGAACATATGCACCCAAAGACTCTGGGTAATGCTTGTGTTCACATGGGACAGTCACCTCTTGTGGCTCATAAAATCCTACCTCAGCATTCTCCAGTACAAACTGTTTCACCATGCTCTGGAAACTACAATGGAAACAGCTGTTCTGGCTCCCTCATACCATTACCTGAGAATACACAGAGGAGGTTACATACAATTCATTCACTAGAGAGAGGGAATGAGTCTGGGTTTCCCTTACTCATACTTATGTGTCCTCAGCACAGGGGCATGGTTATAATTCTCCAACAGATTCTTCAACTATGAATGTTATGTGTGTTAATATCCTTAATTTTCTAAAAATGAATCAATTAAAAGCTTAAAAGGACTCCACTGAGTCTAAGGTAAAATCTATTTCATAAGAATTTTCCAACAAACATAAGCTGAATGATTTAGTGTGGAATTTTCAAGTATAGGACTAAGACATGGAGCCTGTACCAGCAGTACAGATTATGGTCCCGCACAGTTCAAATCTGCTAGTGTAGAAAAGCAAAGACATGAGGCAGAATCAGCCACCAAAAATCCCATTTCCACAACGAAAGGCAATTGGAAGCACATGCCATACAGAATGAAAGGCAGTGACTTGGCACAACGATGAGTATTAAAAATCGCAAATGAGCACAATGAACAAATGATTTGAGTTTCTTACCTAACGCAGCATCATCTCCTTGCTCTTGGCTCTTCCCCAAAGAGGCCATCATTTCTGCATGTGCATCATTCCACCAAGGATTGTACTTCAAAATCTGCTCAACAGCCTCATCTTCAAAGAAGTCAGCTCTGCTCAAAAACACATGGGCTTGTTATAACAGATTACACTGCTTTTCTTTCTTCTTTTTATAATCCTAACTTATCACATTTGCACAGAAATAGAGAGTTCTTCAACTCAATGCACAATCTGAGAGAAGACAGAGTACTGTGCTGACTCTATGATTACTCATCCATCCCATGAAGCAAAAGGCACCCTAACTAAAGGACAGTGGTCGCTTCTGACCTCTTATACAGAAAGCACAGAGAAGGGCTGTTCTACCCTGAGATCTTGTCCTATCCCAGTGGAGCTCAAGTGAATTGGAACACTGACTGTGCTGCGGTCTAGAACCAATGCTGGGTTTGCAAGCAGCACACATATGAGTGATGTTAAGACAAAGGACAGACCTTTCAGACCCAGCCGCAAAAAAGCAAACAGGTAAGCGGTGAGCAGGTAATTCAGGACACTGCATTTCCACAAAGAGGCTGAGGACAGACGGACACACACACACACACACACACACACACACACACACACACACACACACTGAAACACACTATTTAGCATGAATACATTTTACTAAAATACCAGCTACTTTATTTAGCTATTCTAATCTTAACAGTTCCTTGATTTAAAATGATTGAAACACACAATCTTGCCTTCAAAGTTGAAAACTGGTAAAGTCTAAGTCTTTCTAAAGTTTCCGTGTATACTAGAAACTCAAGGAACCAGTTGCTTTCATAAGCACTAATGGTTTAACGGCCTCACGCACTGTACTTTTTTCAACTAAGAAACTGCCATCTTTTTAAAGTCAGAAAGACTACAGATCCCCACAGAGCTGCCAGTATGCTGCAGGCACTGGTACAGTGTTTTGCACCCATGAGTCCCTCCACTCCTCCCAGTATCATCATCTGAAAAGGATGCTACTAAAACTCTCCTTTTTCATGTGTGGAAACTGAGGCCCAGAAAAGTCACGTATCTCGGCCAAGACTAGAAAATAAGTAAGAAGGCTGGTCAGATGGCTCAGCAAATGTGGATACGGGCCCCTAGCCTGACTGCCTGAGTTTGATGGCAGAAGCAGTGTGGTAAAAGAAAAGAACTAACTCCCACAGTTGTCCTGACTCCCACATGCGTGCTATGTCATGTACAAACCATTCCCACATACCCACACAAAAAAATAATATAAGTTTCGAGAGATAGCTCAGTGGTTGACAGCACTGGCTTGCTCTTCTAGAGGTCCTGAGTTCAATTCCCAGCAACCACATGGTGGCTCACAACTATCTATGAGATCTGGTGCCCTCTTCTGGCCAGCAGTCATACATGCAGGCAGAACACTACATACATAATAAATAAATAAATCTTAAAAAAAAAAAATAAACAACGCCAGTTGTGGCAGTGAACACTATCCCAGCACTTGGTGAATCTCCGTGAGTTCAAGGCTGGCCTGGCTACACAGTGAGTTACCAGACAGTGTAAGCTATGTAGATAGATCCTGCCTCGAGAAACAAATAAATAAATACAAAAAAAAAAAAAAAAAAAAAAGAAACAGTAAATTCAGCTGAATGTGGACACTCAAGTCCTACTCCAGAATCAAAGTTCTTAACAAGCACAAACACGTGGGCTACAGAACTGGCTCAGTGGTAAAAACACTCATTGTTCTCCAGAGAACCTTGGTTTGCTTGCCAGCACCTACATGGGGGCTCATAAGCACCTATAAATCTAGGAGATCCAACACCTTCTTCTGACCTCTGTGAGCACCAGAAACATATGTGGTATCCATACATCCATGCAGGCAAAACAGTCATATGCATTAAATTAAAAAACGGAATAGCTATTATCTTAAAGTAAAAATACTATTCATTTCTGTCAGGTGCACAAGCATACAAGAGAAAGATACAGCAGCAGTTCAACTAACTAGCTCTGCAAATCTATTTCCTTATGAAGTGTCCCCGCCTCCTTAGGGAGCAGATACACCTGTTCTGAATGTAGGCTTGACTACAAATTCAGCCATCTATCAGAATGTGAGCTTCTTGTAAGAACTGAGTGTCAAAAAAGGAAACTATACGAGTAAATGTGCTGTCCTACAAATTGCCTGACTCATCCAAGAGGCTTTTCTTTACAGCAGATGGAAAGCACCATAGAAAATCACAACTGGCCAAAATACAAACAACAATTGATTGTGAGGTGCCTATCTCCAAGGACACAATCACACCTAAGACTCAGGAACATGCTGAAGACAGGGTGGAAAGATTAAGAGTCATGGGACCAGAGAGTCTACTGTAATACTGTCTCCTAGAAAAGACAGGGAAGCCACATTCATGATACTCTAACAATATGGACGCCTAAACAAGACCCAGACAATGACAACACTTAGAGACATGCTAAAGTGGAAGACATAAATCTCAAGGGGTCCCAGCCCTAGACAAGGAACTACAAGCAACTAATGGCTACTGAGAAGAGGAAAGAGGAAAATTAGACTTCCCCAGGGAGGAGCCCCCTAAGTGACTATATAATATAAAAAGATCAGCCCTAAAATCACATACATAGAAGCAACTGTAAACAGACTTAGCAGGCTTGGGGGGACGGGACGACAATAATAATCAAAGAAGAAAAAGAGACCATAAATTGGAGAGAGGATTCAGAGAAAGATATCAGAGAAGTTAAGAGGAAAAGGGCAAGAGAAGGGTTGGAGACAGAAAAGGAAAGGTGAAAATTATATATTACATTTTAATTAAAAATTTAAAAATTATCAAGAAAAAAAAGGAATAACTTTGTGCCATATTCTAAGATCCATGTTAGACATGAGATTTCCTCTGGTCACTAGATACAGACTGCCCTAGTACTCATACAATTTATAGTCTCACTGGAGACTCAAGTATGGCAAAATGCTGTGAGACAGCAGCATAAAACCTACTGCAATACAAAACTGACACGACATTCAAGAGCCTTGGGGGAAATACTATTTCAACCAACAGCTGAAAGACAATTAAGAATTCACAATAAGAGGGTCAGAGAGAAGCTGGAGAGACAGCTCAGCAGCTAACAACAGTCACTGCCTTTGCAGAGGACCCAACTTTGGTTCTCAGACTCCAGACAAGGCAGCTCAGAATCACTTGAAACCCCAGCTCCAAGGAGCTACCTCCCTCTTCTGGCCTCCACAGGCATTGCATTCCTGTGCACAAACACACAGATCACATGTGGATGCATAATTTTAACTAGAATATAAAATCTAAAAAAATAATAGGCTTAAGAGTGAGTAGCCTGAGCTCAAAGAATAGGCAATACCTAAAAAACAAAGCTCACACTGAAGGAAAAACTGCCAAGATAGATTGAAAACGAGATACTAAGAACAATAACCATCCAGGCATGTCTAATCCATGACCTACAGGTTGCATACACCTCAAAGTAGCTATCAATCAGACCCAACACAATAATGTAAAATTAATATATATATATACACAGTTATATATATGTATATATGTATGTGTGCATACACACATACGTAACT
Organism: Mesocricetus auratus; assembly: GCF_017639785.1. Taxonomy (NCBI): domain Eukaryota; kingdom Metazoa; phylum Chordata; class Mammalia; order Rodentia; family Cricetidae; genus Mesocricetus; species Mesocricetus auratus. Next base: position 161,526,232 of record NW_024429266.1, read on the forward strand.
CATTGCCTACTTCTTTCCTGTGAACTTTGTAGATAACAAGATCAAGACAAAGGGTTGGACATACCTGAAAGCCATACTAGAAATACTCCTAGGGTCACTGAACACAGGTCATACAGCTTAGAGGGGCAATTCTAAAGAAGCAGAAACTGCCAGAACAGGATGGTGGCAGAGGACAGGGAGCCAAGAAGGTGATCTGACATATAGGTCGAAGGTAGGGTCCTCAGAAGTAGGGGCTAAGGAACTTTGAGAATCAAAGTAATAGCCAGGACTGTGGCTCAGCAATGCAAGGGATAGCAGTGCCCTTCATGGAGACAGTGCCACAGGAGGTTGACAGGTATGAGAAAAGGGATAACAGCTTCTGCCTGAAACAGGTTAAGTTAGATGTATCTACCTAGGGCATATAAACATGCACCTATCCAATAGGCAGCTGGACACACAAGTCTGACCACAGAAGAGGAAAGAACCATGTAGGAAGAGCTGGTCCGGTGACACAGTAGGACGCAGAAGCACTGAGGACACAGGAAAAGAGCCCACCTGACGAGACACGAGAGAAAAAGCAAGCTGGCTTGGTAGAATGGCACCCCAGCCACCTCCACCCCATCCTACCGCCCCAATAAAACCCTCCAAAATGATAAACTGATTATTTTGAATAAAAATTCTTAGATGCCGTTCCAAGAATCCAAACTGTGAAGGGTTATTCTGCTTTCCACTTTTATATTGTACTGGAGATTGATTCTCACGTTTTATACATGCTGGGCAAGTGCTCTACCACTAAGCTACAGCAATACATTCCTAGCTTGCTTTTTATTTTTCATTTTGAGATAGTCTCACTAAGTTGCCTAGATGGCTTTGAACCCACACAATAGCTCAAGCAGGGCTTGAACTTGTGACTTCTAAACCTTACAGTTGCTTCTCCATAGTCCTCATTATTGCCCTAGCCTCCAGTGTACCTAAGACTGTGGAGCTGTACCAATTAGGCCCAGCTAATTAAGTTTATCTTTACACTGTTTATGAATTCAGAGTTGCGTAAATGTGATTGTGACCAACTAACCATCTACTTTCCACAATCAATTATTTTCACAATTTAAAATGCCATTGCAATCACTGAATGTCCTCCACACACACAGCAACAGTAAGACCAATGACCTGCTATCAGGGCTCTACTACTTAATGGGAACCACGGACACAAATACAGACATTTAGAACACAATGCGGATTTAAAAGAAAAAGTATGCTACACAGGGGAACACTGAGGAGAACATCCTCACCCAGCCAAAGATGGAAGGTCCATGACAGTGATGTCTAAGCACAGCCTCAAAAGCCAGTTATTCACGAAATGAGGCAAGATTTTATAAATTGGTTATGATATGTATTTTTTCCAAGAATCAAAAACAAATGTAGAAAGAAAAAGCAATATCCTAAGGAAAAGAAATACAAACATTTGGCCATACACAAATGTGAAAGATTACTTTGGAATACTTGAAGATGCTATCTACAGACTTTAGCATAAAAATAACGCCTAAGTCAGAAGATGGCTCAAAGGTAAAAAACCACTTGCCACCAAAGCCTAATGACCCGTATTTGATACCTGGAAACCATGGTGGAAAAAGAGAAGACCAAGCCAAGAAAATGTCCTCTGACACTTGGTGACAAGGTATACACCTGCACTAACACATACATGCGAGAATAAATAAATAATTCTAAAATGATGTCCAACAGGAATAAATGATTAAACAAGAAGAATCAAAACAGTGAGATTTACAGATCATCCTGAACAGCACTTCCTCAGGCTGAAGAACATCCTAAAAGAATAATCAAACTACATCAGATCCTGATTTTACAACAGATTTCAAAATAGTTGTAACCCACAAGTAGCTAGATTTCACTTTGAAATGCACAAATTCCTCTCTTAAGCAGTTGGCCTCACTCCGTCCTGCTTAGGGAAAAATCACATTCATTTTTTTCAACACCTGACATCACCACTTCACTGAGAACCACCCCAAGAAATGGAAAGAATATTCCACGGAAACTATTAAAGGAAATGAGCTTCTGGAGCCAGTGAGATGGCTCAGTGGATAGGGGCATTTGCCAAGCCTGACAGCCTGAGTTCAATACCTGGGAACCCACACTGTGGGAGATTCGAGTCCTGCAAGTTGTTCTATGATCTCCAGATGTGTTATGACACGTGAATACACACACACACACACACACACACACACACACACACACCTCTCACACCTCTCTCTCTCAAATGTCGTTTAAAATTTTTTAAAGAAGATAGCTTCTGGATAAAGCAGCACAGGAGATGGAGGAAAATGGGGTGGCTTTGACTACCATGCTGCCAGCTATAAATTTCAATATCCTAATCCTCTCAGGCCACAAGCATACTCTTCTAGGCAGTTCTCTAATTAAGCTCCCTCCCACTTGAAATTTCAGCCTTGAAAAGCTCATTCTGTTTTCATACTGGCTGAGAAATTTGCTGACAATGAAATTCCTACTTTAAATATTCAGCATGATTCTAAATGGGTTTCTTCAAATTACTCTTCAGTGGACCTTTAAAACCACCATTGAAGAGATAAAAGTAATTAGAAATGGCAGTCTAAATGGAGCCGAGTCTCTCAGATGTCCTCCACACTGTAACACAACCTCTCTCCCCCAGCTTCCCTTAGGATGTTCAACAGTTCAGCCACTCATCACCACACATCACTCATTCCATTTGCACATCACAAGATTCACTTCCGCCATTCCAATTAGCATCCCACTGGGTCACAGGAGAGAGGACGTTAATCACAAGAGCAATGGCAGTTAAAGTGGAATAGTGTACATAAAAGGGAGATACAGAGTGACAAACGGAGCCTCTTTTCAACTCTTACCCAACCCACATAGTAGTAGTGTGACCTTGGGCAAGTCCCTTCACCTCTTTCCTCCTTGTGAAAACGAAATCAAATAATCCTGAGAGGACTTGATAAGCTGAAAACACCGTACAAACATATTGAGAAGTTGTGATTATAGCTATATGGGTAATAGTTTTGAAATCACTGTCCCAGAGCCTGAGAAAAATAATAAATGAGGGCTACGTTAACATATAAATTACACTCATTCTCCACACACCCAAGAAGTCAGTTACTAAGAGGCCCAGTAGAAATGCAAAAAAAAATGCTGCTATGTTGGACAGTAAGAGACACATCTCTGCTTTGATAAGCTCCTCGTGCAAATATACTTCTGACTGAAGGGACCAGATCCTCACCCAGCCCCCTGCTTTAGCAGCCATGACAGGCTGCAGAAAAGACCCAGCAAGACAAAGACCCCTGACTCAGCAGATGTGCTGAGCTTCCTGACCTTGCACAACCTCCTAGTCACTAGGAGGTCAGATACCCTCCATGTGGCAAAAAACAAATCAGAAGATAGCTGGCAGGCTCTGGATGTACTTTCCAGTAACAATACAGAGCATAGCAACCACCCTGGGAGGGCCTATAGGCCATAGCAACCGGTTAACCAATCAACACAGGGCAGGTTGCCCAAGTCTGGAAGAACACCAATCCTGAGACTGTTGTAGACTCCAGACACTCCCCTTACTCTACCCCAATAAATTCCCTGACCCAGGGTCCCTCTGGATCCTTCTCTCTCCACCCACTGTGTTGGATGGATGGACGGAGGAACCAAGTTAATAAAGTAAACTCATTAATTAAAGACTCTTTGCTTTTGCATGGGATTGGGTCTCTTGGTGATTCTGGGGTTCAGAATTTGGGCACAACACTGATAACAGCAAATGTTGCAACAGATGCAGGTGGAAAATACAACAGAACTACGATTAGGTTCTAATGATACTCTACCAGAGAGTAACTACCTATTCACTGTAGATAAATGTTCTAGGAAGATCCCAGACTAGCAAGAAATACAGCACAAGTAGAAGACCTGGAACTGGATTATTATGGAAATCAAGATATATTCATTTATATACACAAACAACCATGACAAAAATTCTACCTGAAAGAAGTACAGACAAATACTCTCATGATTTTGATGTTTTAAAACCTGGTGAGGAAACCGTTAAAGAGTATTAAGAGTTTTCCATTGCTAGCATAAACTAAGTAGCAACTTTACAAAAGCCACCCAAGTACAGGTTAGGTAAGATGAGAAGTAGGGTTGGTGCCATCACTAATTCGAGGATATGTCTAGGACACTGAGGGGTTGGGGAGATGGCTCACTCAGTAGAGTTCTTGCCATGTAAACATGAGGACCTGAGTTCAGATCCCCAACACCTTCCCAGTTTTACAGCCCAGTGCAGGGAAGACAAAGAGAGATAGGTGGTTTCTTGAAGCTCACTGGCCAGACCTGATGGGCCTGAATGGGTGAGCTCTGGATTCAGTGAGAGACCCTGTCTCTGGAAATAAAGCAGAATGATTGAAGAAGTCAGCCATTGTCAAGGTTTGGCCTCCATGTGCACATGCACACATAACTACACAAATACATACACTCAAAGATTTTGGGAAAAAATTAAGCAAGTGTTAAATAGCGATTTAACTGCCACAAAAGTTAATACTCACAAATAATGATCCGGGTCAAATTTGGCCAGCTCAGCAGCCAGGCGTTTCTGCCTTCGTTCAGTCACAGGAGTGAAATCTGGATCCTTAATATCAATAACCTCACTCAGTTCATCCTAAAAACACCAGAACAAGAATGAACACTATTCCCAATCCTTAGCATTTAAAAATCAAATGGGGGTGGGGGGAACATGACAGAACTGGAGAGATGGCTCAGTGGTTAAGAGCACCGGCTGTTCTTCCAGAGGACCCAGATTCAATTCCAGCACCCACACGGCAGCTCAAACTGTATCTCCAGTCCAAGGAATCTGGTACCCTCACACTGATACACATTCAGGCAAAACACTAATGCACATAAAAATAAATAAAATAAAATAAACAGGGCATGGTGGTGCACGCCTTTACTCCTAGCACTTAGGAAGCAGAAGCAGGTAGATGTTTGAGTTCAAGGCCAGCCTGGTCTACAAAAAGGCAAGACAGCCAGGGCTGTTACACACAGAAACCCTGTCTCACAAAATTAAAAAAATATAGATAGATAGACAAACAGACAGACAGACAGACAATCAAATTGGGGGAAAGGAAGACGAACGTCAAAGCATGAAAGAATCTGCCCGATCACTAGAGTATGAAATACTTGCAATATTTAAATCCACAACTAACACCGGGCATTGGTGGAGCACGCCTTTAATCCCAGCACTCAGGAGGCAGAGTTCAATCCCCAGGGCCCTCCTGGTGAAAGGAGAGAACTGACACCTAAAGCTGTTGTCTGACTTCCATCTGTAAGCCATGGCATGTAAACACTTATCTAAAGTTTAAAATTAAAATAAACTCTTTCTTACCATAAAGAATATAGGTCTTAACCTAAGTACAATCAAATATAATGAAAGAATCCAGTGACCTTTTTAGAAGCCACTGGATCAACTAGATTATCTTAATACTTTCAAATACAAACACTTGAGGCAACAACCAGACTAATGGCTGTCCACAAACATAAAATTTACATTCCAAAGTTCCTTTTCAATTTACTTTTTGGGAGACTTGGAACACATTTTCCTACAGAAATCCTATTATAAATAGTAGTTAAGAGTCTCAGGGCAGCCCTCAAGTTTATGCAATTCGTAATAAATTGAAACAGAATATTCACGATGCAAAGAGCTTAACAAGCACGCAGAGAAGTTTCCATGGGAAAAACTTGCAGTCTCTGGAGTTAAACCCATCAGAACATCTCCTCCCCATCAGCACAGCATCGGTTCTTCCTCCCTCCGTTTCCTCACAGGCTAGGGTTTATGCGGACAAAGACCTCAGGAAGGAAGGCAGTACAATGAATCCACAGGGCTTGCCATGGTTTAATACTAACCACTATGGGGGCCATTTCTTTCCCTTGGACCACACTACAACATGATGCCATCATTCCCTCAGCTTCTCGAACTACATGGCCTTATTTCCTCCCTCTGTGATTAGAGTGGGCCCACATACAAAATCCATGTCCATATCACCTTTAACCACAGTTGCAAAGTTCTGCCATGTCATGTAAAATCTTCATGACATCTTTTTGTTCTTCTTGGGGAAGAGAGCAGCATTCAGAACCACATGCTGTTATTAGCACTAAACAATATAATTCAGGCCTAAATAGAATCACTAATGCACTGGCTTCCTACTGAAAACACAAATCCTCCTTCCACTGCGGGGGGAAGGGGGGGATATGGGGGGTATATGGGGGGATATGGGGGGGCATGACACGACACACAACTAATCAAGACTTAAGGTCATGAATGGGCTATAATCTGTGAGGACTGACAGAAAACTGTGTTTCAGAGTAAATGGACTCTCAGAACCCAGACTCCTAACTCTACATCATCAAGCCATCTTGCCTTTCAAATGGATGCCAGCCTCTCCCTCTGGCTCAAGTCCACATATTAGATTCTTTTCATTTATGGAACATACACATCCATCTCCACTCTGACCCTCTGCATCTACAGTATCCTTCTCATCATAAACCCATTCCTGTCCCATCCTCCAAGGGGCTGCCTCTGGACATCATAGTCAAAACAATCCCTAGGCTTACATACCACATGGTAATGGCCTTGCTCAAACTGAACCCTAACAAGAAACTAAAACGGCCAGGCAGTGGTAGTACATCTTTAATCCCAGCACTTGGGAGGCAGAGGCAGGCAGATCTCTGAATTCGGGGCCAGCCTTGTCTACAAAGCAAGTTCCAGGACAGTGAATGCTAGACAGAGAAACCTCGTCTTGGGGAAAAAAAGAAAGAAACTAAAACAATCTAAAAGGCAAAGGTAAGTTTTGAATGTAGAAGGTCCTTCAGATGCTTTGCAGTTATTTGTTCCCTGTGGAGTGGCACACTTTGTGGAGGCTGTAGGACCTTTAGGAGGTGCGGCTTAGCTGGTAGAAGTAGGTCACTGGAGGCAGGTCCTTATGGGTTTATTACCCCCTTCTTCTTCCTGTCTTACACCGCCTCCTGGTCCTGTGATGCGAGCAGCCTCTGCCACAAGCTATCATCACCATGAATACGTTGCCCTGGCATGCCTTCCCTATCATGATGGACAGAAAACATGAAGCAAAACCTTTCCTCATTTAAATTGCTCCCACAAGGCACTGTAGTGAGAGTATGGAAAGCTACTGCCCAAAGTCAGACTGGGATCTAAAGTAAGGCACGGCTGCAGGCAGGGCTTGCTGGTAGAGCACTTGCTTAGCATGCATTACAAAAGAAGAAAAAGTATGAGGCATTAAGCAACCAAAGGAAAGGAAGGAACAAAACTGAACTTCAGCAGAAAGAATTCTTTTTCTCTGTTTTAGAATTGCTGTGGTCACTAGTTCCGAGTGATCTGAAGATGAGCATTGCCAAGAAAAGGTCATGGAGGATTTAAGCCAGGCTTGTGTACACTTAAATCACAGATCAAACAGGAGCCAATCCGGAAAGAAAACGAACTGTGTGTGCATCTGGCCAGTGTGTCTCCTGGAGACAAAGGCCTCAGGTCTGAAGCAGCCAAAGGAAAGCAAGGGCCAGAAGGCTTGGCATCCTGCAACTAAGGCTGTCTCAGGAGACGGCTGGCTGGGACGGCGCCCAGAGACTCCAGGATTGTGGTTGCTGGCAGTCACCAGTGCCAACAGCTTGTTGTGCAGCCCTGACTCTGAGCAGCCAGGGCAGTTTTCCAAAGGCGCCCCGGTGGCTGGCAGAGATTTCAGAAAAGGCAAGAAATCGGGTGTGTGTATGTACATGGGAAGCAGGGGTGGGAAGGAGCTGGTGAATTTGCTTCAGCAATAATATTTTCATTATCAGATAAAACAGATAAGTTTGCAAACCTGTTTAAATTATTCACTGAAGACATTATTTTTTTCTTTGTATTACATTTTTAAATTGGTTTTATCATCAGAAAAAACAAAACTGTTTTCATTTAAAAGAATAGGGAAATACTGGCAAAACACAAGTAGTGAAAAAATGTTTTGGGTGTGCCTTGACTTAAAGGCAGAAAGTAGAGAAACTAAAACTGTGAGAAAACACAGTATTAGAAAAGTCATTTCTTAAATTATATCATGAGACAAATGTTCTGAATTCTTTTACTGTGTGATGAACTTTTTCTAGGAGCATATATAGCTTCTTTACTAAAGGAAAAGGGCAATACTCTCAATGTCACATGGTCACCTTTTAGCCACTGGATGTGACCACAACAAACAGAGCAGTTGTAAACACATCTGATAAAACATACTGACCTTACTATAATTTCTGAAAGTCTGATTAATTCCTAGTGTTATAAAGAACACCATATCCTTCAAATTTAATTCATGTAAGAAAATCCCATCTTCTTTAAGCTCTTTACTGGATTTGTCTCCTGGTAAAAAGTGCAGACACAATAGTAAAGGAACAGTATTGTTGGGCCGATGCAAGAACAGTGCTCAGAGAGATCCATATAAATCCCAACTGGGTGGCTTCAGGTTTAGGACTCTCTGGATTGCAAAGGTATTCAAGAACACTCACTGTGCTTAACAGTGTGTGTCAGAAGGCTAGGGTAGTGATCTCTATCTAAGCACATTACTACCTCTACAGTAATAATTCAAATGCGCACACTAAGTAAGTAGTTTACAACAGCTTTAAAAACATACTGGGGAGCAGGGCGGTAGTGGCCCATGCCTTTAATACCAGCACTTGGGAGGCAAAGGCGGCAGATCTCTGTGAGTTCGAGGCCAGCCTGGTCTACAAAGCTACACAGAGAAACCCTGTCTCAAAACAAAAACAAAACAAAAAAACCATACTGGAGGCTGGAGAGATGGCTCAGTTGGTAAAAGCACTTGCTGTGCATGATGGTTTGAACAGCCAAAGTCCCCCACAGGCTCAGGCACATGAATACTTGGTCAACAGATGGAGCTCTTTTTGGATAGGTTATGTATCCTTAAGGATGCAGAGCCTTGTAAGAGGAAACTTTGAAAGAGTATAGCCTCTTCCCACTTCTAGTTCCCTCTCTCTGGTTCCTGTGTGTGGAAGAAAATGTAAACAGCCCACCTCCTGTTCCTGCCATCATGCCATGCCCTTTCCCCCACCATCCAGGACCCTTCCTCTAGAACCGTAAGTCCAAATAAACTTTCTTTCCTAAGTTGCCTTTGGTCAAGATATTTTATCACAGCAACGGAAAGTGTGCTAGCCTGATAAACTGAGTTTGATCCCCAGAACCCAAGGTATAAGAAGAAAAATGAATCCGGAAAATTATCCTCTGATCTCCACATACATGCTATAACACAAACGCACCTGCACTCACATGCATGAGTCATACACATATACACAAACACAATAAGAATAAATTTTTTAATTAAATAATTTAAAACATATTGGTAGAACTAACCAGATGTGGTGACTCATTCCACTGAAGAGACAGGAGGATCACAAAGTTCAAGGCCAGCCTGATTTACATACTGAGTTCCAGCCAGCCTGGGGGGGAGAGAGAGAGAGAGAGAGAGAGAGAGAGAGAGAGAGAGAGAGAGAGAGAGAGAGAGAGAGAGAGAGAGAGAACTAGAACAAAAACTATATTGTTTCAGATAAGGTTTGCTGCCAAATAAAACAGAGCATCATCGGGTGACAAGTCTCAACTGCTGGCAGTATACTATTTACATTCTAAAATCCTTGGAGTCCACTCACTCCAGCACTCTTCTCTTTCTAAATTGAGGGAATGGAGGCTCAATTTTTTTTTTTAGGAAAACAATGTTTATTTTATTAAAGTTTGAAAAAAAGCTCAGCAATTTTTGATAGTTAAACTAAATAAACAAACTCAGCATTTCTGACTGGGAAAGAGAAGATATAATCATAAAGGGATAGAAAGTGTCTCCTAACTACACTAATACTTCTAAGCTCTTTGGTAGACACAGAATACTACCTATATACATATCTTAAAATACCATGTTATTTCCAAGCATATATATTACTTATGTTTTAAAGTACCACTTTTTACAATAAAATCTAGGTGTCATATTAAATATCTGTGCTCCTAAGACTTGAGAAGGAGAGACAGGACAATCAGGAGTTCAAGGCCAGCCTCAACTACTTAGTGAGTTCCACGACAGCCTAGGATACATAAGACCCTATATCAAAAAACAGAGAGTATTTTATAATAATGTTTGTTTAAAAGCAACCTAAATAACTTTAAGAAGCTTTTCAATAAATACAAAACTTCTGACCTAAAAGGGACTTGGTCTCACCTCCTTTAAGCAAGAAGAAACCCTTCAAAGTGTACATTTGGGAAGCTGAGGCAGGAAGATACTGAGTTCAAGGCCAGCTACATAGTGAGACTGTCTCCAATGACCAAAGCAAGTAAACAAAGCCCTCAAAGGGATCTTCCCTACCAGCAATCTGCACAGGGGCACTTTTAGCCCGAATAGAGATTCTGGACTTAGTCTGTATGACACTAACTAGCCTTCATTCCTAGCTCTGGACAGGCCAGCCCCAAATAAAATGATCACAAATTAGCAGCTGGTCAAACAACCGAGGTCCACTCACTTTGGTTTCTGCCACAGCTGCATGAAGCTGACTCAGAGGTCACCAGGAAAACAAGGGACAGGAGTGGCAGAGGGCACATCACATGCTGCAGAAATACCCACGCTTTTACAAAGACATGTTCCTGTGGGTTACTTGCTGTTGGGTAAATGCCAGTTTTGTTCTCTTGCAGGAATCTTGAGGGTAACTTCAGTGTTTCAAGGGCAGGAGTCCTTAGAGTGTCCAACACTTTCCAGAATTTTTTCTTAAGTTTGCACTATCTCACAACATTTTCACAATAAATTTACAGAATAGGTTAGCAAAATTATTCCCACTTTCCCAAGAGAGAACAATTCACTTGTGGCCAGCGATCATCCCAAATACAAACAGAGGCAGAAGTGCAACCAAATGTAGACTATTGGCTTTTTTCTTGAGACTCAGATACACTTTACTACATGAGCACCAGTCATGGGAAAATCTAAGATGCCAAACATTGCAAAACCTGAAACTTCCTAAGCAGCACTCAAATGAGAGTTTGCATCTGCCATCCACCAAGAACAAGCAGACTACAGTATCCACTGTACACCAAGAACGGAACAATTTTATCAAAATCCAATCTAGAGGAGGTACATATCTGTTATCCCAGGAGAGGCTAAAACAGAGGGATCATAAGCTCAAAGAGAGTCTGAGCTCTATCTCTACCTACCTACCTACCTACCTACCTATCTACCTACCAGACAGACAGACAGACAGACAGACAGACACACACACACACACACACATCCCCAAGTTTAAAATAAAAACAAGCAAAACTAACAAAAAGCTCACTGGCTCATCCTCATCAGAAAATCCTGTCTCCTACACTTGTAAAACAGAAACTACATCACACCCTAGTACATGATCTCCATCCCTTAGAAGTATCATACTTCTTTAAGGTTGTCTAGAAGTACCGTATTTGTTCTAGAGTGTTCTCATCTAGAACCCTAAGGACAACAGCAGGCTGGACAGGGAAGAATGGACAGCTGTCTAATCCTGCTTGCTACAGGCACTAACTATGCCACCTTAAAAATGCCCCAGGTAAACAGAAATAAGTTGAAACACCCCACGTGCCAGTCTTCCAGAGGGACAGCATACCTGCAACCGCTGAACCACACCTGCTCGCAGGTTTCCAAATCCGTAGTGACACTGTGAGAGCAGAGCACTTTCTGAGACCTCTTCATAGGGAATCTGCTCAATTTCCCAGTCAAACTCTGCATCCTCATCGTCAGCTCCTTCCTCAGAAACCGCAGAAGCACCTAAATGTATTAAAAGTTATTTTGTTCCTTAGAGTCCTGAGGTCTCTAGTACAATGAGAGAAACAAGTTGCTAGAGGGAAAAGGCTGTGCATCAAAGGTATAGACAAGAATATCCACAGCTTTACTGCTCGTGATGGCAAAAAAGTAGAATCAGCCCAAATGTTCACCAGCAGTAGGAGGTACAGATCAACTCACAAAATCATCTACCATACGGTGATGAAGGTATATATATGGACCTCTGATGTAACAGATACACCTCATAAGAATGCTAAGTGAAAAGAAACACACTCTAAGGAATAATTATGTACCAACTCACAATCAGGCAAAGGGGGGGTACTGGTGGTCTAGGAAAGAACAGGGACAGTACCTGGGAAGAGCATGGATAGTATTCCCTGGATACTGAAAATAAACACTACAGTTCATGACCTCACAGGTGTTCATGCTATATAACAGTTTCAACTATACACTTCTGACAAGACACCATTTTAATTGGTACAAGAAAAATTGTGCCTGGTCTACTGGTCCACTACTGGTTACGACTTCTAATTATGATACCAGATAAGGTATTTTCACATTAACTTGAACCTTCCCTTTTTCTTTTATTCTCTTGAACTTTTTTCCCTCCAGTTTTCTGGGCCCAAGTTGCTTCCCCTAGAAACAGAAACTATTACAAATATTCTGCTTATCTTCATTTCCTCCCAACTACAGTCAACATACCTATTTCTTCCACAAGTGGTTTTGCAGACCTGGATTTTCTTGGGGCCAGAAGAGCAGTTAACATGTTCAGCCCCTCAAAATGCTGGCCAGGAGTTTCCTTGGGCAATCGAATGGTAAAAATTCCTTTAAAAGAAAGTTATATTTAGACAGATTAAAATATTCAAAGACTTCATTAGTATATATAAGAGAAATGCAAGTATATGTAATTACATAAGGAAATACCTTTATTACTATATAACTGAAGAGAATTAATAACCATAACTTATGAAGAACTCAAAACACAAATACTCAGGCTGGGAAAATGGCCCAGTTGGTAGTGTTTCTCATACAACCATAAGGATCTAAGTTTGAATCTCTAGCACATATACAATAAATACAACATCAAATGCCAATAATCCTAGTGCTACAGAATTGGAGACAGGAGAACCCTGGGATTTGCTGGCCACGCTGAAGCAGCAAGCTCCAGGTTCAATGAAAGACACTGTCTGAAAAATTAGGTGGACTGTAATGGAGGAAGATACTCTAAGTCAACCTCTGGTCTACACCCATATGTATATACACACAGAACACATACACAATATAAACCAGTAATGGGCTTTCTTCTGGGCCACTAACCAGTTCCCAAATCATGATACAGAGACTTATTAGTTATGAATGCTCAGCCTTAGCTTATGCATGTTCCACTTATAACTTACATTAACCTGTTTCTCTCCATCTACATTTTGCCTTGGGGCTTTTGCTTTTCTTTCATTCTGTATGGTACTTTTCCTGCTTCTTCTGTGTCTGGCTGGTGACTGCCTGGCTGGTTGGCCAGGGGCCCTTCCCTCACTTTCTCCACCGTTCTCTCTTCTCTCCAGCCTGGATTCCTCCTCATACTTATTCTCTTGGCCTGCCAGCCCCACCTGTCCCTCTACTGCTTAGATACTGGTTGGTCAGCTTTTTATTAGACCAATCAGGTGTCTTAAACAGGCAAGGTAACAGCAACACATCTTTACATAGTTGAACAAATACAGCATAAACTAATGCAATACATCTTTACATAGTTAAATTAATATTCCCCAACATAAACAAATGTAACACATCTTTACACAGTTAAAGTGATCACAACACAAACCACACTTACATACATATACAAAGAAATAGACAAAAAAAATTGACCAAATAACAAATAAACACTTGAGAAAAAAATGTTCAGCATTCTTAGCCAACAAGGAAACGCAAATTAAAAGTACACTGAGATTCCATCTCAACTCAGTCAGAATGGCTCTTACAAAGAAAACACAACAACAAATGGTAGAAAGATGCAGAGAAAAGTAACCCTTATACACTGCTGGTGGGAATATAAACCAATTTTACCACTCGGAAATCAGTAAGGATGCCCCAGAATACTAAAAATAGAATCACAAAACAATCCAGTCCAAGTCATCACACCACAGAGACACCTACACATCTAAATTTCTTGCAGCACATTCACAACAGCTATGGACTCAGTCTAGGTGCCCATAAGCAGATAAATTTAAAAAAAAAATGTGTATCTACACAATGAACTTGTACTCAGTCATTAAAAAGAATGAAATGATGTCATCTACAAGAAGGACAAATAGATGCATGAACAGATAGACAGATGATATACACACACATCTCTGTGTGTGTGTGTGTGAGAGAGAGAGAGAGAGAGAGAGAGAGAGAGAGAGAGAGAGAGAGAGAGAGAGAGAGAATGGGTATGTCCGTGTGTGAGACATGAAAGCATATGGAAACTAGGGGCAAAGACAGCAGCAGGAGAGGAAAGAAGGGAGAAGGGAGAAAGGAAAAAGTCTGGGATGGTAAATACGGTCAAAATACATGATATACTTGAAAGAAATTGTTTTCATGAAGCTTAACACCTTCTGCAATGAATATACACAAATAAAACATTTTTAACTGTTAAAAACCTTTTTATTTATAAAACCCAATTCCTCACAGGGTTCCAAAATTTGGCCCTTATTATAGATTTAGTGACTATATATCAAAGTCTAAAAAAAGTCTTAAAAAGGGCTTTTCTTTTTCAATCAAACTACAGAATGCTTCAGTATTAGCAAGTACCATCTTAACCTGTCAAAATATCAAAACTCAAAGAGTTTCTAAAATTCAGTGGCCTGAGGAGGTAACAGCATTAACCAACAATTACTTATAAAATATATTTCTGGACTAGGAGGGAAATTAGAATATCTAACCCATAAAACAGCTGTGGCTTTAAAACCACACTAAAGCAATGACAGTATAGTAATTGCTTTTTAACTTAAGAGATTTTTTTTTTTTTGAGACAGCCTTACTATGTAGCCCTAGCTAGCCTCAAACTCACATGACATGATGTTCCTACCTTAGGTTCCTACAAGTGTGTGCTCCTATTTCCAGTCTCCTGTTTTAAACATTTTACCACTTTCAGCACACTTGACAGGCAATCCAATATATCAAATGAAGCTCAACCCAAATACCCATACATATACAACTTCTCAACTCTAAGAACTTTGCGCTTTTGTTTTATTTTTTTAAGGGATATATATATATATATTTCATTGTTATATGTAAGTTATTAGCAATTAAAGGTAGATCCATAGGCTAAGATGGTGGCTTCCTTTTATCTCATTTTCACATCAGTAATACTGCATGATGAGTGAGAATCTGATCATAAATTCCTTTAGTCTCATTGTCCCTCCTTTACCCTAGTCCATGGTCAATAGTTACTGAATAAATTATATGACTGTACACATGCTACTCTTCAAATTTAAGAATTATTACTGTGCGTGCATGTGGGGTATGTTTGTGCTATGATTATGTGTGGCAGTCAGAGCACAGCTGTGAGGAAGCAGTTTTCTCCTTTTCTTTTACATGGTTCTGGAAACCAAACTCAGGTTGACAGGTTCACTCTCCTTTTCTTTTACATGGTTCTGGAAACCAAACTCAGGTTGACAGGTTTACTAGACAAGCGCCTTTACCCACTTCGATACCTTGCTGGCCCCACATGCTGCTCTTACTCCAAACCCACTTACAAAGGAAAAGACAGAGCTTGCAGAAGAGTAAAATAAACCGGTTTTGTGGCTAGCTAGAATGGGGACTTACCAATCATGAAAAGAAAATTCAATTACTCTTTAAATTTCTTCCATGGATAATTCCTCATCTACCTGCTATTAAAATTTAACTTTGAAAACTGTAAAAGAAAAACTCCATTCAAAAGCTCATAAATCATTCCTATTTTAAAAATCAATCATTTCATGTTGGTGTTTACTTTTACACATGTGTCAAAAGTAGAAACAACTCTAGGAAATGAAACTAGGACATTTGATTCAAATTCACTTTAAAGATTATTAAAAAAAATACTTTAAAAGACAGAAAACTGCTAACTGCCCAAAATCCAGATAATAGGCGCTAAACAGTAAAGAAAGAGTTATGCATCCTACAGCAATTGCTAGACATCTAAAAGTTCCTATGGTATCTTTAAGGACTACTACTATGTGGCTAGAGTAACATAAGGAATCCATAAAACCCTTAACCAAGACTGGGCCTATGGCTCAGTCAGTAAAGCACTTGCCATACAAGCAGGAGGACCTGAGTTTGATTCCCAGAACCCAAATAAAAACATAAGGTGTAGTGGAG
Source organism: Mesocricetus auratus (assembly GCF_017639785.1). Classification (NCBI taxonomy): domain Eukaryota; kingdom Metazoa; phylum Chordata; class Mammalia; order Rodentia; family Cricetidae; genus Mesocricetus; species Mesocricetus auratus. Next base: position 161,542,398 of record NW_024429266.1, read on the forward strand.
CATGTTTGTAATCCTGAAGCTGGGGTGACAAAGATGGGTATTCATGAGGCTCACTGCCCAGCCTGTCTAGCCCAATAAGCAACAATCGAGAAACCCTGTCTAAAAAGCATTCCTCCAGATGACATCAGAGGTTTTCCTTTGGCTTCCATTTGCACATGCACACACATGAACCCCCTCCTAACACACCCACCTGCACCTACATATGCTGTTGTATAGTACTATGCTTGGAGTCAAACTGCTCCCATCCTTTGCTACAGAGGCCCTGCTTACAAAAAGTCATCAGCCGAGTCTGTGGACTATTTTATCTTGTCTCACAGAGGGGGGGCATAGGACCCTCACCTGATTATTCATCCCCATCCCCAACCAGTGGGACAGATTCAATTCTGTCCCAACTGCATGTGGTCATTGAGGAGGAGCTAGAGTATAGGATGAAGGGAGGGAATTCAATCTACACCGTCCTGGAGAAGCCATGCAGACCTTCCACTGTGGCTACTTCAGGATCACCTATGCTCCGCCCACAGCCCCTAACCAGTGCACCACTCTGTAAACCTAACAAACTCAATGGCTCCCCAGGGAACTTTGATGGACTCACACCTAGCTTGTCAATGAGACCTCAGGAGAGGAAGAGCATATCTCTTGGGGAAGGAATTTTAGCAACACAAGCATACACACATTAAAAAAATATAGAAAAATGTTTCCAAAACCCAAAGGCCATACCTTTATCTGCATCATAGGACCCCTGCTCACTTCCATTTTCTACGATCCTTCCAGGAAGTGTTAGTCTGCAGATTTAAGGGAAGTGATCATTAACCGAAGTACATTTTTAGCCATCGAAATCTATCAGCCATTTCAATGGCAACTTTTCAGCACTTCTTTCGCTTTTTACAAGCTAAAGAACTTAGATTCCTTCTTCAACTAAGAAAGTAAAAATCAAAAATGACCCACCTTTCCATTTAATACTTTAGCTACCAATAATCAGACCCGATGGTTATCAAATGCAGTTATGTTTGTTCTGCTTTTAGTTTATAAATAAAACGACATCTAAGGTTTGTAGGTATAGGGGAAATAGTTCACACGGGGTTCATTACTATCCATGGTTTCAGATACCCACTGAGGAGACTTGGAAATATCGTCCACGGGTAGGATTTTCAAGATGGCATGCGAACTGATATCTAATGTGGCTCCCGAAAGAGCAGTGAAGAGAAACCAACTTGACTGCAGGGGTGCGCTCAGTTGAAAAGTGGAAGACAATGAGTGGACGAGCGAGTTTAGGAAGAAGGCTCCCAGCGTCCTCTGCACAAGGGGGCTAACAGTCCTGCCTAACTCAAAATATGGCTACCCAGATAAAGATGACGCAAGCGAGCTTTTAAGACACTGCCCACCTACCACACCAAGCTGGACCCCGTGTCAGCTGCCACTACTGTTTTGGTTCAACAGGGAGAAAAATCCAGACGGGCAAGTGCTAAATACTGCTCGCCTCTCGTGGCAGCCGGGCAGAAACTGACTAATCAGAAGCGAAGGGAACCTGAGAACTAACTGCAGGAATCAGAGGGCGGTCCTCCAAGAGGCGGACACGCAAAGCATGCGGCGTGTGTCAAAACACCGACCCACGCGGGGAAGCCACCACGCAGGGGAGAGGCGCGGGCGTGCGGCGAAGGAACTGCGTTAAGTGAGAAGGATCGAGAACGAGGGGGACAGGACAGACACTGGGTGGGTGGCCCCGTGCCCTGGGGAGAGATCCGCAGGTACGGAAGCAGGCGACTCCGCGGCAGGTAGACCGCGCGCCAGGAAGGAGCCACCGAGGCAGCAGCGGGAGGCCCGCGAGTGCGTCCGCGAGGCACGGACGAAGCCAAGAGCGCGGGATGCCGAAGAAACGCAGAGCGCAGGCGGCGGGGACTCGCCTCAGAAAGTACGGCTTGGCGTAGAACTTGAAGTCCACCCCCTCAAAGTACACGTCGAACTCGGAGGCGCGCGCGTGCGGGATGCGGATGGCGACCGTGAGGAATTCGCTGTCCTGGCTCAGCTCGAACGCGGGGGTCAGCATCGCCGCGCGCTCCCGGAGCCACCACGGGCCCCGCTACGCACGCGCCAGGTCCCGGAGCACCAGACCCACGCCTCCCGCTTCGGCGCTTCCGGCCCGAGGCGGAAGTGGGTGCGCTTGAGGTCGGAAGTCCCCTCCTGCGCCAGTCTCCTTGGAGACGGGACGCGTTCTCTGGCTAGGCGGAGTTTTCAAACTGACTAGAATAGAAAGGAAAAGGACGCCCTGGAGCCAGGCTTCCACTGAGGGAATTTTTGGAAGAACTGGAAATCTAGCCCGGAAATTTGCGGGCGAACCGGAACACCAATTCACTTTAGACTCACTAAGGGTCTATAGAGAGCCTTAGAAATTCTTTATTCGCCTCGGTTTTTCAAGTTAGCAGAGTGTATTTGAATTCTCAATAGCACGACCTTAGGAAAACTACAAAACGTCTACATACTTTAGAAACCTCAACTATGAAAGGAGAATAATATTAGGTCAGCCTCCTCAGATCTGCTAGGATAGCATGAAGTTATCCAGGGGGGCGCTGTACCCTTCCGAGTTGCCAGCACTCAGCAAGTGGGAGCGGGTTCTGCGGAAGCCACAGCTACTTACCATAGTCTATTCTGACAATGAATTGATGCCAATCTGGGATTAGTAAAGCCCTTAAAAGATTCCCCTGAGATGGCCTTTGGCCAATTACTCCAAACTCACTTCCCTAGAAAGAATCTTTATATCTACCATGGGACCTCATTCCTGTAGGTCACAAGCATTAATATTTTTAATTATTCATGCCTGGGAAATAAAGAAACAAGCTCTACTACTCAGCCCTGATGACTCAAAACACTTTACAATTCAAGTTACACTTTCCTGAGTACTTGATCATATATATATTTGGGGGGGAGAGAGAGAGAGAGAGAGAGACAGAGACAGACAGAGAATGAGTAAGTACTAGAAAACAGAAAAACAGGCTATAAGGTTCAATACTTTTGTTCTGTAGTAGGATTTTTTTGCTATATCTGCTATAACTCAGAAATAATTATAATAACATAATGGGATTTGTCATGTGAGGAAAAGGAGGGAGAGTTTGGTTCCTTTTTCCTTTTTTTAGTTTTCCTTATTTTTAATATTAATTTTAATGTATGGATGTTTTACTTGAATGTATATCTGTACCATTTGTGTGTCTGCTGCCCATGGAAGCTAGAGGAGGGCATCAGATCTCCTGGAACCAGAGTTACAGACAGTTGGGAGTTACTATGTGGGTATCAGAAATTGAACCCAGGTCCTCTGGAAGAGGAGTCACTGCTCTTAACTGCTGAGCTGTCTCTCCAGCTCCAAGTTCACTTTATTTTTGCATTTATTATTAGTGCTAAGCTATACAAATTATACATTCATTCTCCTTTTAGCTGATGCACAACTTTGGCTCTCTTTCTCCAAAGGTAATTCTTCCACCTGTCATTGCAGGCTCTTTTATAAATGTCTACAGACATATCCACGTAAGCCTATTTCATAGTTTTCCTCACTAACAAGTATATAGCCTTTAAAGTGTTCCCTCTCCGAAGCTAGGAAACAAGGAGGACCCTAAGAGAGACATATAAGGTCCCCCGGAGAAGGGGAAAGGGACAAGATCTCCTGAGCTAATTAGGAGCATGGGGGGAGGGGAGAGGGAGTTAGGAGAAAGAGAAGGGAAGAAGAGGAGGGGAGAGGAGGACATGAGGGAACAGAAAGATCAAGTCAGGGAAAGAACAGAGGAGATAAAGGAAAGAGCTACCATAATAGAGGGAGTCATTATAGGTTTAAAGAGAAATCTGGCACTAGTTAAATGTCCAGAGATCTACAAGGCTGACCCCAATTAACAATCTAAGCAATAGTCGAGATGCTACCTTAAATGCCCTTCTCTGATAATGTGATTGATGACTACCTTTTATGCCATCATAGAACCTTCATCCAGTATCTGATGGAATCAGAAACAGAGACACACAGCTAGGCACTGAGCTGAACTCCTGGAATCCAGTTGCAGAGAGGGAGGAGTGATGAGCAAAGGGGTCAAGACCAGGCTGGAGAAACCCACAGAAACAACTGAGCTGAACAAGAGGTTGCTCATGACCCCAGACTGATAGCTGGGAAACCAGCATAGCACTGTTCCAGACCCCCTGAATGAGGATGCCAGTTTGGTGGTCTGGCTAATCTATGGGGCCTCTGACAGTGGATCAGTATTTATCCCCTACATGAATGGACTTTGGGAGCCCATTCCGCATAGAGGAATACTCTCTCAGCCTAGACACAAGTGGAGGGTCTAGGCTCTGCTCCAAATGATATGACAGACTTTGAAGATCCCCCATGGAAGGCCTCATCCTTCCTGGGGAGCAGAAAGGGGGTGGGATGGGGGTCAGTGGGGAGCAGGAGAGGAGGGGCAGGAGAAGGAACTGGGATTGACATGTAAGACAAGTTTGTTTCTTATTTAAACTTAAAAAAGAAAAAAAATCCCCTCTCCTAGTCTAAAGTATATGATTGTGACCTATGAGTTTGAATATTAAAAATTAAATTTAAAAGACAAATTTCCCCAAAATCTTTATTTATTGAAGATAGTTTGCTTTCTCACATAATATATCCTGATTACTGTTTTCCCTCCCTGTTCCTCCCAGCCTCTCCTCCCATCTGAATCCACTCCTTTTCTGTCTCTCAGTAGAAAAGAACAGGATTTTCAGAGACAATAATAAAGTATAACAAAATAAAATATAATAAGACAGAAAACATTAGAGTTGCACAAGACGAACAAACAAAAGGAAAAGAGCCCAAGAGAAGGCACAAGAATCAGAGACCCGCCAGGCGGTGGTGGCGCATGCCTTTAATCCCAGCACTCGGGAGGCAGAGGCAGGAGGATCGCTGTGAGTTCGAGGCCAGGCTGGACCAACAGCCTACAAAACAATACAGAGAAACCCTGTCTCGTAAAAACCAAAAAAAAAAAAAAAAAAAAATCAGAGACCCACTCGTTCACACTCAGGAGTCCTATAAAAACATTAAACTAGAAGCCATAACATTTTTGCAGAGGACCTGGTGCAGACCCATGCAGGCCCTGTGCAAGCCGCTTCAGTCTCTGAGTTCAAATGAGCTTTGCTTGTGTTGATTTAGAGGGCCTTGTTTTCTTGGTGTTGTCTTTCCTCTCTGGCTCTTATAGTCTTTCTGCCTCTCTTCCAGGGGATTTCCTGAGCTCTGAGGGGAGGGATTTTATGGAGACATCCCACTTAGGGCTGAGTTTATAAAAGCCAAGTTATTATAAACAATTCTGATTGTCCTGTATGGTCTCCAGATGGTGAAATACCGCTTGCGTCCAGAAGGTGGCGAGCACAATGCTAACTAACAGCAGGTTGTAACCTTGGCGTTTAAAGCAGATAAGGCTGTTATACCTCTAGTTGATTCTCTGCGCAATTTGGGGGAGGTAGTAATCACTTACACAGAATTTCAAGCTAAACCACTGTTATTGTGTTCCATTTTATTTATTACTTAAAATTTTTTATTACTTTCTTTAAAAGACAATATCTCAAGCGGAAGGCTAGACTCCCCTTAGGCTGATCTGAAGCTCACAACAATCCTCCTGCCTCAGTCTTGAGTTCTGATTACAAGGGTAAGCCACCACACACAGCAGGCCCTGTTAATTTTTTGATAGAAACATTTCAAACTTTTACTCTATTCAAAAAAGTACAGAAATATTTTTACAACAAAAATGGTATATACTCTATACTTCTCTTTTTAAAATTATCATAGCATTAAAGTATCTCCCTTCTACTATAATTTTACTAGAAGTATACATTATTGTATCCTTCTTAGTTCCTAACACTACTGCTGGCATTTTAAAAAGAGAACTGAATGAAGTAATGATTCATTTTGAGGAAAGACCAACCAAAGAAACTAATGCTAGAGCCATAAGCACACATTACAAAACAGTTAAAACGCCAACTTCATTATTCTTTTCCTTAGGGTGTCAGTTTTTGTTTGAGTCTGGGGCTCACTCTGTAGCCCAGATTTGTTCTCAAACTCACAGGCCTCCTCCTACCTCTGCTTCTGAGATAGTGGAACAACAGGGCATGAACCACAACACCCAGGCTAGATTAGGTAACATTTGGGTAAAGACACAGGTAGCCAGCAGATAAACGCAGCCTGGTTAAAGACACTTAAGAACAGCGGCAAAGGATGCTGTGGTGGTTTGAATAAGAAGGGATCCCATAGGCTCATGTATTTCAATGTTCAGTCCCCCCCCCTCTCTCTCTCTCTCTCTCTCTCTCTCTCTCTCTCTCTCTCTCTCTCTCTCTCTCTCCCCCCCTCTCCTCTCTCTTCTCTCTCTCCCCTCTCTCCCTTTCTCTCCTCTCTCTCTCACCCTCTCTCCCTCTCTCTACTCTCCTCTCTCTCTTTCCCTCTCTCTCCTTTCTCTCCTCTCTCCCTCTCTCTCCTCTCTCTCTTTCCCTCTCTCTCCTTTCTCTCCTTCTCTCTCCCTCTCTCTCCTCTCTCTTTCTCTCTCTTTCTCTCTCCCTCCCTCTCCTCTAACCTCTCTCTCTCCCCTCTCTCCCTTTCTCTCCTCTCTCTCCTCTCTCTCACCCTCTCTCCCTCTCTCTACTCTCCTCCCTCTCTCCCTCTCTCTCCCTCTCTCCCTGTCTCTCCTCTCTCTCCTCTCTCCTCTCCCCTCTCTCTCCCCCTCTCTCTCCTCTCTCTCTCTCTCTCTCTCTCTCTCTCTCTCTCTCTCTCTCTCTCTCTCTCTCTCTCCCTCTCTCTCCTCTCTCCTCTCTTTTCATCTCTTGCTTCAGGATCAGATGTAAGTTTTCAGCCTCTGCTCCAACACCACACCATGCCTGCCCGCTGCCCCGCTCCCCACCATGACGATCATGAACTAACCCGGACACTGTAAGGAAGCCCTCAGTGAAATGCTTTTATTTATAACTTGCCTTGGTCATGGTGTCTTTTCACAGCCATAGAAACCCTAACCAAGACCCTGTTTTATTACAGCAACAGAAAAGAAAGTAATACAGTCCCTTGAAGAGGAGAATTGCTCGTGTTTAAGAACAACTCCTCAAGCTTGTTGGGAACCCCCCAAAAGAACAACCACCACCCCAGACCCACAGCTGTAATGCCTGAATGGGGTAGAGAAGATCCTTTCAAGGGGAAGGTGGTTCAGTGGTGCGGTCTATGTGCAGAGTCCACATGAGATCAGGGTCAGAGCTGAATTTTCCCTCTGCCCACATCACTGTGGCCTTTCTTCCCTCCCCCTCCTTCACTTTCCCTCTTACAGTTTTCCCCTGAGAACCTTCCCTTGATAAATTCCATCATGTTTTCTTTCTAGGAAATCTAACCTATGACCAAGTCTTGGAAAGCCCATTAACATTTACCACATTCACGTGAAACTACTAGGAAACAGTATCTTCGATGTTCACAGAGAATACCTGGTTCAAATAATTCAGATAACTGTTTATCCTTAATTTAATTAATCTTCCTCCTTATTCAGTGAACATGAGTCCATGCAAAAATTATTTAAATGTTCCACTTAGGGAAGTTGAAAATTAACATAAATACTTAAAAACCATTTGGCCATATCTACTAAATCTGAACACATATTCATCATTTAGCACACTGCAGTTCTCTGACACACAAGACAAATGAGTGGTGTAATGGTTAGTGCAAACTGTCAACTTGACAGCATCTAGGATTGCCTGGGAGATGGACCTCTGGGCATACCAGTGTGGGATAACCTTAATTAAATTAATTGCGTTCGACAGAAGGATCCATGAATTCTTGATTGGCGCTATTCCCTGACTGAGACCCTGAACTGTGTAAATGGTGAAAGAGTGCTGGGTACAATATACATCTCTGTTTCCTGATTGTAGCTGAAATGTAACCAGCTGCTTTTTGATTTCCTCACCATGATGGCCTGTATCCTTGAACCACGAGTTGAAATAAACTAAAGTAAACCCTTCCTCCCTTGAGTTGCTTTACTCGATATCTTGTCACAGCAACAGGGAAAAAAGCTGTGGTGATATGTTGTTTATGATTCATTAAAGCCACTGGAGATCAAAATAGCAAAGCAGTCATACTAGTTAGTCATAGAAGCCAGGCAGTGGTGGTACACACCTTTAATCCCAGGACTCAGGAGACAAAGGCAGACCTGCTATATCTGAGTTCAAGGTAACCCAGGGCTATAGAAGATTGAATCAGTATAAAAGAGCTCACGTCTTTAGTCCCAGGACTCATAAGAGTATTTAAGACAGGAACAGGGTCTCAGACCTGGCGTTCACTCTCCAGCCACATTGAAGAAAGCAAGGCATTCATTCTCCAGTCATGCTGAGGAGAGGCAGCAGTCTGAGGCTTGGTGACAACTCACAGAAACAGGATCAGCCCTTTCAGCCTGAGGTAGAGGTAAGAGGCTTGGCTGCTTTGCTTTTCTGATCTTCAACTTGAAGCTTGAACCCCAATATTAGTCTCTGGGTTTTTATTTTTCATGTTACAAAAAGAAAATAGTAGCTGTTCATCAAGACACGTGTGATAGAATATTTATTGCTTCATTATTCACAGTAGTTCAAAGAGAAAATAATTTAAATGGCTATCAAGAATAAGAGAGGTGGGCTGGAGAGATAGCTCAGAGGTTAAGAGCACTGACTGTCTTCCAGAGGCACTGAGTTCAATTCCCAGCAACCACATGGTGGCTCACAACCATCTGTAATGAGATCTGGTGCCCTCTTCTGGCCTGCAGGTAGGACACTGTATACATAATAAATAAAAGTCTTAAAAAAAAAAGAATAAGAGAGGACTAGGAAGATGACCCAGTTGCTAACACTCTGGGCCCTTAAACACAAGCATAATGACGTGAGTTTGGATTCCAGCACCTATGTGTGGGGGAAAAAGCTGGATGTGGCAGCGTGTGCCTCACCTGTAAGCCCAGTGAGAAGGAAGGAGGGCAGGGAGGCAGAGGTAAATGCAGCCCCAGAGCCTGCTGGCTGGCCAGTGTAGACAATTGGTGAACTCCAGGTTTAGTGAGAGACCAACTAAAAATGTTTTCCCACAGTTTTGTATGGAAAGAAGGCCAGTGTTGGGCATGTAAGTATAGTTAGGCTTTCTGTCTTGGCATCAGAAACACTATGGTTCATCTAGTTGGCATTTCCAGCTATGCAGACACAATAGTGATTTAAGCCAAGTTCTCTAATATTCTTTTCTAAAAAGATTATTTATTTGGAGACACAATCACATTATGTGGCTATTGTGGAATTTGATACATAGACCGGGCTGGCCTCAAACTCACAGAAACCCATCTGCCTCTGCCTCCTGATTGATGGGATTAAAGCTATATACCACCACACCTGACTTAAGGATTGTTTTCTTATTTCTATTCATGAGTATGTGTGTGTTATTAAGCGGGGGGGGTCTTTAAAGTCAGGAGAGGACACCAGATGCCTTAGAGCTGGAGTTAAAGGCTGCTGTGAGGTGCCTCGAGTGGATGCCAGAACCAAACTCAGGTCTTCTGGAAGAGCAGTAAGTGTTTTTAAGCGTGGAGGTAACTAGAGCCAGGAGAACTCATCTTATAAAAACAAGGTGAAGAACAAAAGGAAAAGACAACTGACAGTTACCTCCAGCCTTCACACACACACACACACACACACACACACACACACACACACAGAGTATTATAGGCTCTTCATGAGGCTGAGGATATTAAGTTCAAGGCCTGGGCTACATAGTGAGACCCTATTTCAAAATTAAAAATAAAAAAAAAATGGAAAGCTAACTCAGTTGTAATCGCCTAGCACATATGAAGCTCTAGTTCAACCCATAGTGCTAAAAAAATAGATAAATAAATTGAAAAAGTGGCAGATTGTGGTTTATCCAGTTAATGTTGCTGTCCATCAGAATGAATGACCTGCATGCAGCCTGGCCCACAGTCTCTGAAGCCACACGTCAGACTCACGATATTCAGGAAACAAAACTGCCCAGGTCACATGCTCACAGACCTTTGTTCTGTTGTTCCCCCTGGACAATGCAGTATGGCAGTTACTTACATAGTATTAGGTAATGTAGGGAACCTAGACGTGATTTATTATTTGTTTATTTTAAGACAGGTTTCACAGTGTCGATCACGCTGGCCTTGAACCATTGACCCCCTGAAATTTAATTGAGTCCACAAGACCCAAGATAAATGATAAACAGGTATTTATTAGAGAAGCACTTATACATATAATAGCAAATAACCTCCAGAAGATGCAGTCTCTGCCCTTCCGATGCTCTCATCACAACCCAAGAAATCGAGACAGCCCCTCCTCTTCCTTACTAGGGGTCACATCTGCACACCTGAAGACATGCCCCTAGGATGTGGCCACCACCACAGGTTCATTGGCAAAGCAAGATGCCGCTACATTTCCCCTTTTGTCTAAATAAAGTTTTAGGCCTGATACAAAAACTATATACAATGATAACAAATATCAAGCATACTCAAGAGAAGAAAGGTAAAAACATACAAAAATTTAGTCCTACAACCAGCAAGAGCAACATTACACAAGAAACACATACTCAATATCCAGTCCCAGGGTAAAGGCATATTACAGAGATTATTCTGATAGCTATCTTATTCTGAAAAGTCTAAATCTTGTACCTAATATGCTCTAGCTAAGATCAGAGAGCATATTAGCTGTGACTATCTAGTCTTCAGCTGCATCAAAGACCTTGCAAGATGCCACTACAACACACACACACACACACACACACACACACACACACACACACACACACACACCACTTCTTCCCAGCACACCCAGCCCTAGAAATGACTTGAAATCCTATAAGATAATATAGGTATGAGGCACAGATACGATGCCGTTTTATATAAGAGATTTGAATAGCTCATATTCTGGTGTTTGTTTGTGGGAGCCAATCCTATAATTCTTCTACTCAGCAACATGCATGAACTACATAGGTATATTAAGTCAAAAAGGCCAGACTAAAGGGAATACATACTAGATGTTCCCATTTATTTGAAATTGAAGACATGTTAAAATAGTGATTTCCTTTGTAGGAATGGTTCCTGACTGGGAGAGTACACAAGCCTTTTGGGATGCTGATACAGGTGGGATTGCCTGGGCATGTGCAAGTGTAAATGTTCACAAAGCTTTGTGTTTGAGGTTTTGTGCACTTAGCTGTGTAAAATATCTTAGGGAACACAGGATATGTAGGCTGTTACTGCCTGGCCACCATCTACTGCACAGCCATGCCATTAGCCTCAGAAAACTGCCCTGTCCAATGTCACCCTGCTCCAGAGGTTTAATGGTACAAGAACCTGACCCCTCATTTAAAATGAGACCATTCTAGAAAGCTAGATCCTGGAAAAGAAAAAGCCACTCCATCTCTGGAGCCCAACAACCGAGAGAGGCTTTCGTTGTAATTGCAGTATTTAGCCTCATTATGAGTTCCATAAGGATTTCCCCCAGGAACATGGGCCCTGACTGCCCAGACCATCTGCACCCAACCCATCCACCCAAACCTCCTTCGAGTCTGTTTCTAAGGGTCCTAGCTGGATCACCATCTGAAGACCTGGAGAAGCATGTGCTCAGCATGACTGAGGCCCTGGGTTCGATCCTCGGCACTGAAGAAAGCAGCACAACCCCAGAAACAAAGGAAGGAAAGACCATTGCTGTCCGATAGGTCCATTGTTTCAAATGGAGTCAAATGCTGAGCCTCTTCATGGTGGAGTTTCCCACATTAACTTTACAGCCACCTCCTCCACTGTTTTCCTGCGGCATCATTTCACAGGGTTCCTTCACTGAGGGGACACTCATAAAGTCACGAATTTGTGTGCATTTCTGAAGCACATTGCCAGGGCTCACCATCTCTTCCTAAGTGCAATTTGAGTAGTGCAGCTAGACCAAAAGAAAACTAATCTTGTGGAAAACAACAGCCACAAAACTCTGAGCTCTAAGGAGAAGAAAAATAGGCCCTCCTGCAATCTGGGGCTATTTCTGTTGATTACATGGATTACAAACTCATTTCAGGCACTTCTCTATAAAGTTAAAATAGTGTAACGGGCTTGTTTTTATATTGTTTTCCCAGAAGAGTTCACATGAGTCACCTTTTTTTCCAAAATAAATTCACATCCTCTCAGTAAGAGGCTCTGGTGGAGAAAATGCAGGTAGCAATTATGCTATTGCCAATTTCACATCATCCAACACTTTCTGGAGCCTTCTTCCCATCTTGTTCGCTCTTGGCTCTCATCTCCACTCGGATTTTCCCATATTACTCTGCAAGTGCTAATGTGTGTGCAGGTGCACATATGTGCACATGTGAGTGCGAGCCAAAAGACAACTTTGGATGTCATTCTTCAGGTACCTTCTTTTAGACAAGGCCTCTCACTGACTTGGAACTTCCCAAGGAAACTAGGCTGGCTAGCCGCCAACCTCCAGAAATCTGCTTGTCTCTGCCTCCCCAGGGTTGGGATTACAGCTGCATGCTACCATGCTGGACTTTTTTCTGTGGATTCTCGGAATTAGGCTCAGGTCCTGAAGCTATAAGACACAGTGTTTAAATGGACACTGTAGAGCCAGTTGACTTCATTGCCACAGTCTATGGAATGGGTATGTTCTACTTCAGGAGACAATGCCTAGAATTTTCTCTTTTCTTTATGTGGCAAGCACTGTAGTCAACAGAATACATTAGTAGTATAAATTAAGGCAATAATAATGGCTGATGTTTGTGGGTTTCTTATTGATGTGAGAGTGGTTTCTCTGACAGTTAGCAAACAATATCTTTGTTTCAACTTACACACCAGCTCTAGGTGAAAAACAAACTTGTGTCACCACCATGATCACCATAAGAATATGAGGAAACTGGAATGCAGAAGGTTGAGAGACTATTCCAAGTCACACCTTGTCACACACCACTGACATGACCAGGATAGGAACCCCCAAACTTACTTTATGCAATCGTTAATTGTTGCATGAGTAATAAAAACCCAGAAAGAGATATTGGGGTGCAAGCTGGAGATCAGAAGAGCAAAGCAACCAAGCCTCTAGAGAGTTCTTACCTCTATCAAAGCTCAGACCAAAGTGGGGGCGATCTTGTCCTTAGAGTGACTACAGACTGCAATGCTCTCCACCAAAAACTCAGACTGTTCTGCACTGAGCTCCCGCCTTATGTTCCTCTCTAGTGCTGGACTTAAAGGCGTATCATCCCAAGTGTTGGGATCAAAGGTGTGAGCTCTGTTTCTCTTTTAGACTGATTCATCTCATGTAGCACAGAGATCCACCTGCCTCTGTTTTCTGAGTGCTGGGGTTAAAGGTGTGATTACCACTGCCGGTGCTCTGTGGTTAACTAGTGGCTTAGGTGTGTGGCTCACTAGTGGCTTAGCTTTTAATTAAGTGTGTTATTAACTAGTGGCTTAGCTCTGCATTCTGATCTTCAGGCAAGCTATACTTGTTAGATTACAAACAAAGTATCACTACAGCTAATCTTCATTTGTCAACTTGACTAGATTTAGAGTAACCTAGAATCTCATCTCTTTTATTCAGTTATGGATCCCGGTCCGTGAGGTGGAATGACCTGTGCTCATGTAAATCTCCTCTTCCCAGTTAAATCTCTCTGGAAACACCCAGAGGTGTGTCTCCCAAATGATTTCAAATCCAGTCAAATTACCAATGAAGAGTGATCATACATCACTTGGAACCAGAACTCTCAGTAAGTATGCCTTTGGAATATCCTTCCACAGTGCATCCAAGTTGGGTGTATGTAGCTAACTAGAACATAAGAGGAACACCCAATCATAAAAGACTTTGTTTCCATCCTGGACTCTTGCACTGTGTACTCTGAGGGCAGTCACTGGGTAAGAAATCCAACTACTCTGAAACACAGCACTCAATGGAGTGGCTTTCCTGTACTTCAGCTCTTCAGCCACTTTTGCCCAGAAGTCATTCATAAGATTGAGGAATCTACTCTGGACTTTCAAGTCCTAGCAGATGCCATGTGATTGCAGGGGAGAATCTAGACGACAGAAACAAGTCTCTAAAATAAAGTCCATCCAGTTACTTCCAGTCATCTGAGTTGCCCCAGCCAAGGTCTGGTTATATCACAGAGAAGCTACTGTGTCTATCTTCATTCCTAACAAAATGGTGAGTATAACAAAATGCCTCAAGGCACTAAGTTTGGGAGAGTAAAAAGCCAACACATAAGGAACAAATTAATGTCAAAGATAGTGCTTCTCAACCTGTGGGTTGTGATCCCTTTGGGGGGTTGAATGACCCTTTCACAGGGGTCATTTAAGACCATTGGGAAACATAGATATTTACTTTATGATTCACAACAGTTATTCATTTCAGTTATAAAGTAGCAATGGTAATAAATTTATGGTTGGGTCACCACAACATGAGGAACTGTATTAAAAGGTCACAGCATTAGAAGGTCAGGAACCACTGATCAGAGGGATCCAAAGATGGAGAAATGCTTCGGCATTGGAACAACTAGAAAAAGCTTGTTTTTAATAAGAAAGTCTGGGAGAATGAACGAAGGCAGTGGGAGCAGGGAGAGTCGTAGATAACGAGGTGGATCCATGTCAGCTTATCAGAGATGAAGAGCACAAGACTGGAGGTCATCAGATTGGAATCTGGCACAAGCAGTTGACGGTGGTGAATGCCAAGGAAAAGAAACCTGTAGCGGAACAGGACTCTCACACCATCAAAAGCACAGCCTGCTCGCCTTCTACCAGGCAAGGAAAGTGAAGGCTAGAGAATTTCCATGCCTGGGCAGCATTACAAAGCTGGTTGGTGAAGCCATGAATCCTCAAGGCTAACTCCATTATCGGCTCCCCTCTGGGAAGCCACAGTTGGCTATGGAAACGAAACAAGGAGAGTGTTCTGTGTGTAAATTGTAGACAGGCTTTCAGTCCCGCCATCAGAAACACTGTGGGCCATCTAGCTACCAATTCTGTCTATGCGGATACAAGAGTGTTTCAAACCGAGTTCTCTCTAATTTTGTATTGTAAATCTCTTCCCAACTTTCCCTCATCCACCCTCTTCATATTAAAAGTAGAGCCGAAAGAAAATTGAAAAGCAAACCCCTTTTACTCTCTGAACTTTCACCAAATTCTCCATTAAGTTTTTAAAAACAACTTTATTGTGGTATAACTTACATTTTGTAGCATTTACGCTAAGTGGACTACTCAGGGATTTTTAGTTTCAAGTTATGCAACTGTCAACATAATCCAGAACACTCCATCCCCCCCAAAACCTCTCTCCCCACTTGGATGTAAACTTTGCCCCCATTCCAAACCATGGCTTTTTGATCTACTTTCTGAAAGGAAAGGTATCTGCCTAGGATCCCCAAGACCAAGTCATCAGACCAAGATGGTTTGTTTGCCCCAGAGGGACAGAGGGCAGGAAGAAGAGACAAAGAGGAGACAGAGGACAAGGGAGAAGAAGGAGGGAACAAGGGAAAGGGGCAGGAGTATTTGTCCTGGAGGGACAAAGGACTGCCTCTGGGTGGAGTGGAGGCAGATGTGACCCACAAACAAATGGTGGATTGTGAAGGTAAAGGTAGGAAACCCCATTAGAATGAGGTGCTTAATTTTAATTGGGCATGTTAATTAGGTGAGTCAAGGGGGGCTTTTGATTGCTGGACTTCAATATTTTGATAGCTGGACTTTGGTAGTCTGCCTCAGGAGGAGGAAGTGGTCAAAAAAGGGAATGAGCCTTGGGGGCAGCTTTAGGAATGTAACCTAAAGGTTTTTAGCTCGGCAGAGATAATGGGGACAAAGCCTGCCAGAACCATGCTGGCCATGCTAGCCACCCACGCTCAAGCTGGCCTGAGTCCTTCACTTTCTTTTACTTTACATTTGCCTTTTCTAGACATTTCACAGCAAGTGGATCATACAACATGCAGCTTTCTGAGTCTGGCTTCCTCCACATACCTCAGTGTTTGAGGTTCATCCGTGTCACAGCATACACCACCCCCTTTTATTCGTGAACAGTTCTCTACTACCTGGATAATCTAAATTGCATCTCTGTTCACCAACTGAAACACATTTGCCCCATTTCCAGCTTTTGGCTCTTGAAAGTAAGACAGTCTCCATTAAGTTTTTAAAGCACTAAGAATTGCTAAGAAAAGTCTCAGGAACATTAAATTGTCTTAGAGGATTGCTTATTAAAATAGGAAAATGGGAAATACAAAGAAAATTAATTTCCCATCAAGAGATAAACACAACCCTAATATTGTCTACTTCTTCTTCTTTTATTTTACTTACTTTTTTTTCCAAGGCAGGGTTTCTCTGTGGCTTTGGAGACTGTTCTGGAACTAGCTCTTGTAGACCAGACTGGTCTCGAACTCACAGAGATCCGCCTGCCTCCGCCTCCCGAGTGCTGGGATTAAAGACGTGCGCCACCAACGCCCGGCATGTCCACTTCTTTTTCAAACATCTGTTTATGATAAGACCAAACCACGCATACTGTTTGCTCGGGTATTTTCAGTAATGCCGTGTGAAAGACCTGTGTATAATAGTAACATTTTATTGATGTGTCCACACACATGTTTGCTGCTGCGTGTGGAAGTCTAAAGCTGACACCAGGCCTCTTGTCCACTTTATTGACTGAAGCAGCGCCTATTTATTTATTTGTTTGTTTGTTTATTTTCATGTGTGTATGTTTTTCCTGCATACACATGCACCATGTGTGTCCCTGGTACCTACAGAGATCAAGTAGGGGGTGTTGGATTCCCTGGAACTAGAGTTTTTGGTGTTGTGAGCCACTCTTTGGGTGCTGGGTAGCAAAGCCAGGTCTTTTGCAAGAGCAGCAAGTGCTCTTGGCTGACTGCTGTTGAGCCATCTCGACAGGCCTCCCGAGGCAGGGGTCTCTTGCTGAACCTTGAATTTGCCAATTCCAATTCCTGCTAGTCTAGCTAGCAAGTCCACCCCAGCGAAGTTCAGCCTCTTCCTCCTGAGTGCGAGGATTTCAATTGGGTTGCTCTGCCTGTATTTTCAAATTTATTTTATTGGGGTTTTTGCCATGAGTGTCGGGTCCCCTGGAACTGGAACTATAGACAGTTATGAGCTGCCATGTGGGTCCTGGGAACTGAACGAGGGTCCTCTGGAAGAGCAGTCAGTGCTCTTAACCACCGAGCCATCTCTGCCTAATTTTATGTGGGTGCTAGGGATCAAAACTCTCTAGTCAGAAGGCTTGCACTTCAAGGGCTATATTCTGTGAAACCTCTTGCCAACCCTTCCTAATTTATGACTTTAAAAAGAAATCTATTAGGACTACATTTTGAGATGCTCCCTTGGTTGCATCACCTAGTTTATCCCATTTTCCATCAGGTAAATTTCACATGCTATCTAGTTTATTAATTGAGTTCCTACTTGTTATATATTTAAAATTTTTAGATGTTATACCTCTTCTCCAATTTCCTAGTTATTTTAAATAATCTCTATATCAACACTAGTTCTGTAACCTCTCCTATTTATTATTTTAACTATATTTACATTGTATGTATATGTGTGTGTGTATTCACGTGCACGTGTCTGTAGTTAGACGTGTGTACACGTGTGGAGAGCAGAGGTTAACTCTGGGTATTTTTTTCTATTGTTCTCCACATTAGTTTTGAGACAGGGCCAAGACTAGCTGATCAGTCAAGTTACACAGATTGTCCTGTCTCTGCTGCTCCATTGTGACATCACATCCAGCTTTCTTCATGGGTGCTGGGGATCTGAACTCAGTACCCTGTACTTGCATGGCAGGCACTTTACTGATTAAGCATCTCCCAAGACTCTTCTTTCTTTAGAACCATTGTATATACTAATCTTATATCCCACACTGGCCATTGCTCTGTCAGCATTCTCTGTAACTTATTCTTTGTGTTGGTTTTTGCTTGTCATGATTTATCTTCTCCTCTGTTATCTGTGTGGATCCTTAAGAAGCTGGTGCATTCATTGACAAGGGCATCCACAGAAAATTACATCTGGGTAACCTCAGCAATGGAAATGTATTCTCTCAGGTTTGGGAAGGCAAAATGCCGAAGCTATACTGCCGGTAGGGACAGGCTTGCCCTGCAAACCTTTTGGAAAAATCCTCCTTACTTCTTACAGTTTCTGGTTGTCATGGCATCATTAAAATTATGACACTGTGAGTGAAATCTGTTTCTGTCTTCACTTGGCTGTCTTTTGTGTAAATGTGCTTCTCAGTGCCCTCTCAAATCTTCTTCTATGTATATTTTTGTGTTTCTGAGGATGAAACACAGGGTCTTGTACATCTTTAGCACACAGACAAGAGCCAACCATTGAACTATACTTCCCGGTTCTCCTTCTTCCATGGATAAGACACCAGCCATTGGCTTTAGGTCCTACTCTATATCCAGAATGATC
Source organism: Mesocricetus auratus (assembly GCF_017639785.1). NCBI lineage: Eukaryota > Metazoa > Chordata > Mammalia > Rodentia > Cricetidae > Mesocricetus > Mesocricetus auratus. Next base: position 161,560,778 of record NW_024429266.1, read on the forward strand.
TCACCTGAGGATTCCTACTTAGCAGTATCTATCTAATTACATTTGAAAAAAGAGCTATTTTCAAATCAGGTGAGTGCTGGAACTTTTAAGCAGATATGGGTTTTAAACAGACACTGTGCCAGGAGGTTGTGGTGCACACCTTTAATCCCAGCACTTGTGAGGCAGAAGCAGGCAGATCTCTGTGAGTTTGAAACCAGCCTGGACTACAAGAGCTAGTCCCAGGACAGATTCCAAAGCTACACAGAGAAATACTGTCTCGCAAAACCAAACCAACCAACCAACCAAACAAACAAACAAAAAAAAACCCAACACAATGTTTAACACCTAGAATTAAATTGTGTTTTGTCAATGAAAATTAGTTCTTGCTTTTGGAAATGGAAGGAGCTGCCTATTTGAGACTGCTTTGGTCTGGCATTTCCACCTGAAACTTCTTTCCCATGGAAGATCAACCCACATGAGGGTTGTTGGGAATCCCCAACTCCCTGCTGCCTTCTTCCTCCTCTGAGGAGCATAGTTCGAAGCTTCTGTGAAGGAGACATATCATTGTGTTCCTAACCAAAATGACACCCTTTGAAGGGATTGTGTCTTAATTAAATGTCCTAATGCTTACTACATGCCTTGGGACCTTGACTGTCTAATCTTCACAGACATGTTAGTCTTCAGTACTGAAGAATCATGATTGTTAGCTAGTCTTCACAGACATGCTAGTCTTCAGTACTGAAGAACCCTGGTTGTTAGCTTCTTGGGTTCGGGCATCACTAAGTGTCCTCGTTCCCACCAGCTCAGTCATGCATATCGAAAGGAGTTTATGCACCGTCAAGAGACACCAAATGCAATTTGAACAAACAAGAGACACGTCATTGTCTTGGATAGCTCACCATAATGAAAATGTTAACTCTTAATAAGTTAATTTATGAAGTAGCCTCAATGCCAAATGCATCATCTGAAAATTTACAAGACAAACTTCTAAGTTCATGTGGAAAAATAGACAGCTCTCAACGTGATCAGACTTACCGTACCATTTTAGGTGTGTAAACACTGTAGGTACTAGGAAAATGCCTTTTCACTCATACACAGGAGATACGTGTATGGGATAGAAACCCTGGAAATATTCTAAAACACACAGGAGTATTGTGACATGACAAGATTATCTCAAACTGATGTGGGAAAGGTGAACTGGGTGGTATCTGTGTGGGAACAACTGAAGAATTTGCCACCACTACCATGAGAAGCCTGAGGTAATTACCTTATAAAGAGAAAGTGTTGACAGGCATGGTGGCTCAGGCCTACAATCCCAGTATGTGTATGTGTGTGTGTGTGTGTGTGTGAGAGAGAGAGAGAGAGACAGAGAGACAGAGAGACAGAGAGACAGAGAGACAGAGAGACAGAGACAGAGACGGAGGGAGGGAGGGAGGGAGGGAGTGACAGAGAGAGTGTGTGTGGGGATGAGAGACAGTGTATGTGTGAAAGAAAGGGAGAGATTGTGTGTGTGTGTGTGTGTGTGTGAGAGAGAGAGAGAGTGTGTGTGTGTGTGTGTGTGTGTGTGTGAGAGAGAGAGAGAGAGAGAGAGAGAGAGAGTATTCCTATGGGTACTTATGTGTGCATGCATGTACAGGTCAGAGGTCAACCTAGGGTATTATTCCTCAGGAGTTATCCACCTTGTGTTTTGAGACAGGGTTTCTATTGGCATGGGACTCACCAGGTAGACTAGATTGGCTACAGAGTGAGCCCAGGGTTCTGCCTGCCTCTACTTCCCTTTTTAAAACATGATTTGTTTATTTGTTAGTTTACTTTTACCTGCATGTATGTCTGCATGAGGGTGCTAGGTCTCCCAGAACTGGAGTTGCAAACAGTTGCAAGCTGCCATGTGGGTGCTGAGAATTGAACCCAGGTCCTCTGGAAGAGCAGCCAGTGCTCTCAACCCCTGAGTCATCTCTCCAGCCCCACCTTTTTCTATATGTTTGTTTGACATCTGTATGTCTTCATCATTGAGATGTCTGTTTAGGTCTTTGGCTTCTGTATTTGAAAGGTTGGTCTTCTTTTTATTGCTGAGTGCTAAGGGTTCTTTGTATAAGATGAGTCCTTTGCAAATATTTTCTCTGTCTGTCTTGTTTACTCATTCCTTTTACGTTGTCTTTCACAGACCAGTTTTTACCTTAAGGAAGTCCAGTTAATCCATGAATTTCTTTTGTGAATCAGCCTTTAGCATTGTATCTTTAAAAAGAGAGAAAAGCTCATCAATATTAATTCAAGGCCACTTAGACAGTCTTGCATCAAGTGTTATCTAAAAGTTTTATAATATTTTTACATTTGAGCCAATGATCAATTTTGGGGTGTGTGTGTGAGGGGGAGTGGGTGTGGGTGGTGTAAGATACATAGTGTGTGTGTGTGTGTGTGTGTGTGTGTGTGTGTGTGTATGGGAATACAGCTGTTCCAGCACATTTGTTGAGAAGGAATCTTTACTCAATTGAATTGCCTGGTATTTGTGTGAATTGACATCTAAGCATTATATTCTGTTGTATTGACTTGTTTGGATTTTCACTAATATCATACTATATAGATTACTAAGCTTTACAGTAAGTCAATACTATAACTGTCTTCAGCCTCAATACTGAGCTGGTTAAACTTAAAGGCATTTTGTTCATATCCACCAAACAAATATCCTGATATTTGGGGTACTGGAGAGATGGGGCAGTGGTTAAGAGCACTAGCTGCTCTTCCAGATGACCCAGGTTCAATTCCCAGCATCAACAGTGGAGGAGTATTTGGGAGCAAAAGGTTGAGGAAGATCAGGGAGCTAGGAAGGATCGTAGGCAGGAGGTCTCGTGGCCAGAGAGACCTCGCGCCCGAACCCGAAGGTATGTGGCAGCCTCTTCCTCTAGCTCCTGGGCGTCCCCAGGATCGAGAGGTTCCTCAGGAGGAGCAGAGGGGAGAGCCCGTAGGGAGGGGTAGATACAGGTGGCTAGAGATCGAACTTTAGGGGCAAATGAAGTAGGTTGATCAGAAGGAGAAGGAGGAAGCTTATCAAAGTCAGAGTTAGCAGAGGAAGAGGAACAATCTTTAGAAAGATCAGCGACAGAACTTGCCCTGGAGCTGCACTAGAACACCCTCGGGAAGCGACCTCTAGATGTTGCTGGGCATCTTTAAGAATTTGTTCATTTTGGGGGCTTTCCTTTGTGTTAACAATGATACTTTTTAAGAGATCCCAATACCTTGCATAATCTTTTTATCGCTTTTAGAGCCTTTGGTTTCGAAATAACTAGTTAATTCGGCCCCGACCCGTTCCCAAGTACTGCAAACTATTTTTGGGCAGGTAATGACAAACCAGGGACAAACTTCATGTACAAAAAGCAAAAACTTAAGTAAATCTTTTTTCTTAACCTCAATGTTTCTATCTTTTAATTCTTCCTGAATTCCTTTAATAAATATGGCTTCCTTATTTTTTTTTTAACCTCAGTGTATCTATCTCTTAATTCTTTCTGAATTCCTTTAATAAATCTAGCTTCTGTGCTGATACTAGTCCCCATTTTCGCGGGACGGATGGGACGGCGGTGTTAACCTAGGTCATTAGACTAACCCTACTCTGCGCCACCCGCCACCCGGATGGGGCTTACCTGACGCCTTATGAGTGGGCTCCGGACTCGTCGCGCCTCTGCCGTCCGATCAGTGGTCTGTAACTCGTGCCCCACGTTGGGCGCCAGTTGCGACCCCCGGGAAGGGACCCCCGACCCGTGGGGGTGAGGTGATGAGGGTCGCTACTAATTTAGTGGGCCTTCACGAGCAGATCCGATCTGGAAATTGAACTTCAAGAGGTTAATGGAAACAGGCTCAAGACAACGTTCGCTGATCAAGAGCCTTTATTTTTTTGGGGCGCGCTGGAACTTATAGAGGAAGGACCTCAGGGGGTGGTACAAGCATGTCAATCAAGTCTCAATTCAAATATACACCAAATACGGTAAAGACAAAGCTGTAATTTTCCATCAGTCATTAGTTGCATTCCACAAATGCTTGTCGGCGTAAGTCAGGTGCAGGAATTAGGGAGGGGTAGGGAGTGTACAGCAGAACGCTATAATCTTGTAAACAAAGACAATTACTCTGTAAGGGTACTTCCCTCTGGCTAGGCGGGTGGGCTGCCCTGTGTAAATTTAACTTTTATGGTTAGCCTTTTCCTTTGTCTCAAGGGCATGTGTGCTCGTAGTCACGTAGTCAGAAGGCCAAGAAACGGTTGACAGACTCCATTTTGTTCAAGGTTCTAGCAGTCCCCAACAAAAAGGGATCAGCCTCAGTATATTAACTTTGTATTTTGCAAATTTATTGAACTTGTTTATTTGCCTTGAGGCTTGTGTGTGCTTGGGTTCTACAGCTTGGTCATGTTATCTGCAAAGACAGCTACATTTCCTTCCTAGCCATTTTACCCTTGCTATTTCTTTTTCTTGTTTTATTACATCATCTAGAATATCAAGTGTGATGAGAAGGGATGTCCTTGTCTTGTTCATGATCTTAGCAAGGAGTTTTCTAGTTTCTCACCATTAAGTATTATAACAACTGTTTCCTTTTTACCAGACTAAGGGGGTTTCCTCTGTTGCTAGTTTTCTGAGAGTTATTTCTATGAATGGGTAGTGGATGTTGTCAAAAGCTCTTTTTGTTCACACGATTCCATTAATTTCCCCTCGTCTGTGGATACAATGAATAATGCTAACTGGATTTTGAATGTGAATCATCTTTGCACAACTGCAGGAGGTCTCATTTGGTTATAGCATGTAGATTTCCTTTCATGCTTTGTTGAATTTGATTCCTTAGCATTTGCTGAGTGTTTTTCCATCTAAGTTCATGAGTTCTTTTTTTTTTTACAAAGTCTTTGATTTGGTGGGCAAGGCAATGCCAGCCTCATAGAATGAACTAGTAAGTTTTCCCTCTGGCTCTGTCTTATGGAGGATACTGCATGGAACTGATAGAAATTTTTCACATATGTTTGATAGAACTTACGAGATACCTACTATCTGGGCTGGGCACTTCTTTTTTTGAAAGGCTGTCACTTGTTCATTTTTTTTGTTTTGTTTTTTGAGACAGGGTTTCTCTGTGACTTTGTAGGCTTTCCTGGAATTAGGTCTTGAGGACCAGGCTGGTCTTGAACTCACAGAGATCCACCTGCCTCTGCCTCCCGAGTGCTGGTGTTAAAGGCATGCACCCACCACAGCCCAGCTTGATTCAACTTCTTTAATGGATATAAACCTACTAAGATTTTCTGTTTGTTCTTGAGGAAGCTCTATGAGTTATATCTTTTAAGAAACTTGTCTATTTCATCCAGGTTATCAAATGTGTAGTCATGAAGTTTATGGTATTCTTTAATTCTCTTAATGTACATGGATTTGTAAGGATATTACATAGTTTGTTAATTTTTTATTAAATATTTCATTTAACATTGATACATGCAAATAGTGTATTTGGATCCAATGCATCCCATTTATTTCCCTCTGATTTCTCCCCATCCCCTCTATTTTTCCCTCCCAACTCACTCTCTCGCTTTAGTTAACATCTGCTGTATATCCTTACTGCTGCTCCTATGTGCATGGTGTGGGACCATCTATTGAAGCATGGGTGGCCTCTGGGTGCATGTGACTTTGAAAAAGTGACTCTCCCTTTCCCTATAGCCACCAACAACCAATAGCTCCTCAGATAGGGGTGGGACTTCATTAGCTAGGTTCACATCTGTTAAGATTTTGGCTACTTTGATCTTGCACATGTCTGTAATTCCAGAACTCGGGAGGTGAAGGCCGAAGGGTTCGTCCTTGGCTACACATGATAAACTCAAAGCCATCCTGGACATGAGGAAATGAGACCCCATCTGAAAAAATCTTTATATGTTCAGTGTCTTTATTTTTCTAACCACTAGCACCCTTTCTTGGTTCTTAAAGTTTCCATCTTTTTCTTTTTATCACACATCTGTTCTTATGTGTTGTTCTGCTCTTCTAACTAGAGCTTTTAGCGTACTAAGAACACTTGTTTGAAGTCACTAACTGGTAATCCCATTAACGGTGTCACATGGGCGTCGAATCTGAAACTTATTTGATACAGGCACTGTCTCTTCAGCCTGGGTCTTTTGTCTTTTCATATGCCTTAGGATGCTTTTGTTGCTGCTGAATGTCAAGGATTCTGTACTGGTCATAAAGAACTGGGGCAGGTGGCTTTGGGGATGTACTGACAAGGTAAGAAGGAAAGGAGCAATTGGCAGTGATGAGACTGGGCATCAGTCTTGCCACGCCTCTGCTGTCTGTGGCACCCAGCAGCGGACACCACAAGTGCTCCTCCAGCAGACATCACAAGTGCTCCTCCAGCGGACATCACAAATGCTCCTCCAGGGGACATCACAAGTGCTCCTCCAGCGGACATCACGAGTGCTCCTACAGCGGACATCACGAATGCTCCTCCAGCAGACATCACAAGTGCTCCTCCAGCAGACATCACAAGTGCTCCTCCAGCGGACATCACAAATGCTCCTCCAGCGGACATCACAAATGCTCCTCCAGGGGACATCACAAGTGCTCCTCCAGCGGACATCACGAGTGCTCCTCCGTGCTCAACATCAGTCTTAAGTAGCCCAAGCTAACTGGAAGGGGCTGAAGTTGGGCGTTTCCCTTCGCCAAGGTTGGTAGCGTTCTGTTACACCCAATAAAATTAGGCTTTGAGGAAGTTTCTCTTGAAGGGACGCCTTCTTAGCAAGGCCTGGTGGGCTTCAAAATGGTTTAACTTCTTCTCTGCCAGAAGTGGGAGGAGAGTTTTCTCCAATACTTCCTGTGAAAAGCTGGAAGAGGCTCCCAGAGGGAACCTCACAAAACCGTGAAATCCCCAAAACTGTCCACCTTGAGGGTTTTCTTTGTCACAGCTGTCCCACAGAGCTTCCAGAGGTTGTTGGTTAAGGGTAGGTTGTTCCTACCTCGTGCTGGTTTCTCTGGAGGGTTCTACACAGCTACCAGTTAGGTTTGGGAGGAGAACCAGCAGAAGTAATTGTTTTGCTGAATGGCGGGGGGGGGGGGATAGGAAGTTAGTGGCTTCACAAGGGTTCCAGGTGTCTCTTCCTGGCATTCAGACCCTGTGTAATTCCCTCCCCCAGGGGTGTGGACTGAATTGAACCAATAGAAAGGTGGCAAAGCGCTGGGATTAGGTGGGGAAAGCCTGTAGATTTTATCTTGCTAGGAGGGTCTATCTGGCTTACCTTGTGACCCAGTCTTAAAAGAAAGAGGAAACCCCATGGCAAGGACCTGAGGGAGGTCTCTGATTACCAGTCAGTCAATAATAGTTGCCCTCAGTTCAACAACCAAGAAAAACTGGATCCTTCCATCTGCCATACTTCCTTAGCTGAACCTTCTGATTGGACAGCACACCTTGGCCAACCAACCTCATTCCCAACATGCAGAAACTGTGAAATCAGACTGCTGAGATGGGGGGAATATCTGTAAATTTGAGGACAGCTTGGTCTACACAGCAAGTTCTAGGCCAACTGGAGTAACATGGTGAGACCTTGTCTCAAAAACACAAACAAACCCCCAGATGTGTGGTGTTTTACCCCCACTGTATTTTGGAGCCACTTCTTATGAAGCTGTAAATAATTCATCTAGAAACTGAGGGAAAGAGAATGGGTCTAATTTCTGGCAGGAGCAACCAGTAACAGAGGTGTCAATGTTCCGGAAGGAGAACTTAGATTTGAGCAGCTGAAAGAGCAACTAACAAGCGTTTACTCTGCCATCATGGACTCCAGCCCTCTGCAACTGTAAGTCCAAATAAATGCTTTCTTTTATAAGTTGTAGACAGATTTTTCCCCTTTGGAGCAGTAGCTCACAAAAATGACTTATTAATTATGAAAGCCCAGCCTATAGCTACTAGCTCTTATAGCTTAGATCCATCTATAGGCTACCACATGGCTCATGGCTTTTACCTCTCCTCCTGCACATCTTGCTCCCTCTGCATCCGGCTCTCAACCCTAACTTTCTTCTTCCCAGGGCTCTCTCTGTCATCTCAGAAGTCCTGCCTATTCCTAATTCTAGCTATTGGCCATTTGGCTTTTTATTAAAGCAATCACGGTGATACATCTTCACATAATATAAAGGAATATTCCACAACAATAAATTGCCTAGGTCATACTGTTTCAGAGGGTTGGAGTCCACATTAAAGAAAAAAAAGTAGAAGGCTTTCTCCCCTTCCTTTAAGAGTGTTGGTGCACTCTTACAATCTCAGCATTGGAGATGACTACAGGAAGGTCCCTGGAACTTGCTGCCCAGCCAGCCTAGCCTACTCAGTGAGCTCCAGGCCTATGCTAGATCCTACTTCCCCAAATAGAGGAGGAAAGTGCCTAAAAAAAACCAACACATCCCAAGTGTCTTCTGCCATCCACAGGCATGCATACACACACAGGTACCTAAACACATATGTACAACTGCACACACATGTGCACACACACACATAGACACATAAACATGCACATACCCATCAGAAAGCTTCCACAAAACCACATCCTCTGTTTGATTCAGTCTATGGGTTCCAAATTCTTTCTTTGTGTTTGATGCCTGAACCCTGGCCACAGTGGTGTATTACTTTGACCTACTTTGCCTTACTGGGTCTTTGCTGTGTGCAGCATTCTTCTTATGGAACTGGGAAGGCACCTGGACAGATTCAGGGGAGCGTTCTTCACTACTGGGCTATACTCCAATTTAACAGCATTTCTGAATCTAAAAGCCAAATGCCAGGTCTTGAGTATCTATGTTGGCCCTTGGCCCAGGTCAATATTTTACTCTGCCAAGTGTCCAGATCACTGCTGCAGTGTCAGCAACAGGGCAGAAGAACCTGGTAATTACCGTGACCACCCGAAACACCCTCCCCACAAGTCTAGACACTTCACGGTGGGATTATGACACCCAGGCTCCTGGCAAAGCCAGGGAGGACCACTACTACATTGTTTGAGCTACTTCCTTTCTTTCAAGGTTTGCCACATAGATTTCCAACTGTGCCCCTTCTACCTCCTGGATGCTTGCTTGGTAAGAGCTTCTCATTTATTAGATAGCCTTATTGCTAGGACAGTGGGTTCCCAAAGACTTATAATCAGATTCTAACATAATGATTTATAATGTAATTAAATTTTAGATCAATTATAAGACAACAGTCTTCTAGATGCCCAGGGATGCACCTCAGGGAGAGTTTATAGAATGCCTCCTGTCAGTTCATGAAGAGTAGAAAAGAATGTCCTAATGTTTCAGGTCCTGACTGGGATGCCTTAGGAAAAGAGCTGTGAAGTTCTAATCTGGAGCTGGTGATTGCCTTAATGAGATCTCTGAAGAGTCCATTCTTACATCGGATTGTGAAGTTATTTCTCTATCTTAAATCTATGCCAGACAAGAAAACAAGATGTACACGTGTATATTATGATAAACTATTTTTTATTCATTGCCACAAATTCCACTGGATCCTCATTTTTGAGCCCCACACTGTGCAGTTCTTTTTGAAAGGATTATTTAACTTAATGCTCATAGAGGCCTGTTATAGAAGGCTTATGATTCCCATTTTGCAAGCTTGGAAAAGCTCCATGTTTATCTGAGGTTCGCCGAGCCAGTGACTGTCAGATTTCAAATTTAAACCTTGCAATCCATTCTACAATTGCAGTAGAGTACATGGACCTAGAGGGACTGTATCCAGCAGTCATTCATTAGTGCAAAAAAAAAAAAAATCTGCCCTGGGTCAAGAGGGACTAGGTTGGTGCCCAAGCCTGCAGGATAAATAGATGGAACTATGGAATAAACAGACTCATGAGGGAGCTGGTGAATGAATGAGTGAGTGGGCAGTGAGGGAACCGATGGCACAGCTAGTGAGTCTTCGCTAATGGATGCATGCTTGAGTGGGGGAGAGAATCTGAGGATGACTGGGTGGCTTGGAGAGTGAATCTAAATGCGTGGGTGGATTTGAGTACTCACTGAATGAATGAAGTGAATGAATGAAGGTGTGGCGAGCCTGCTCTACCTGAGGTCTAGGCGCCTGGCAGCCTGTGGTGGGCTGCAGGGCCGCTACTCCACACACTACGGTAGGGAGGGCTGCTCCATCCGAGTCCTCTCGGGCCTCCTCTTAGCCCTCCCCCTGCTATTCATCTCCTCCCCCTCCACCTCCTCCCAGTCCTTCACCGCAACCGCCAGCCTCGACCCCAGTCCCGGGCGAGCCAGCCTGGACGCTGCGCTGCCGCCGCGGACCGCGATGCGCAGAGGGTCCGCGCCGCCCCGGGGCCGCCGCGCCGCACCATGAAGCTCCGCAGTAAGGCGGCAGCGCTGCTTCTGCTGGCTCTGGCCGTGCTGCTGCTGGCGCTGCTGTCCTTGCGCGCCCGCCGCGACCCGCAGCCCCCTGGGATCCCCGCGCGCCCCGAGGCTGCCCCTCAGCGCCGCCACGCGCAGGTCCCCACGCGCCCTCCGGAGCACCGCGTCTTCCCCGGAGTCACCGGCCGACGATCCCCTAGGCGCCGGCCCCCGCGTCTGCGCCCCCGAGCCGGCCGCCCGCGCGCCGCCAGCCGCGAGAAGTTGGCGAGGTGAGTCGTGGCAGCCTGGATCCCTCCCATCTGGGGACGTGAGTCTTGCTACCCACACCGGTGCCAAGTTCAAGGGCGGCTTGGGACTGGACGGATGGAGAGCAGATTCCAAGTTTCACCCATTCTCTACCTCTTCCCACCCCGCGAGACATGGGACCACCCTGGTGACACCCATGCACCTTCTTGAAGGAGTGTCAGGGAAAGTGGCTTGTAGATTATGGGTCCCCAAGTGTCAGGGTAAGGCGTCTGGTTGCGTTCTTGCAAACATGTGCTCTTTGTTTAATTTTTCAAAGGCCATCGCCAGGCAACTGGAGCTCATTCTCTGGTTTCACGGGAGAATTCAGAGCGAAAGCCTAGATCTTGATGGAGTTGGAAAAGTTGGATGTTGAGCCAGGACTGACTTGCGTTCTGTGCTAGCTCGGGAACCCGCGTGCTGTCCGCGGAGCGGGAGGCTGGCTCGAGTTGATTAGAAAGAAGTTTTGTTCTTGGAGGGAGTGGTGCATGGCACCAGGGAGAGGCAGACTGGGGGTTTCCTGGTCTCTGTAGGAGCTGTAGGACCGCCAAAGGCTCCCGCTGGGAAACCATCTTAACCTTCGACCCTGCCCTCTTCCCCACACGAGGCGATCCACGCGGCTGCCTTTCATCGCAGGTTTTTATCTTTAGTTCTGGCGTTACCGGATGCCCTCAGGTTAGGGATTCCTGTTCATCTCCTTTGTTGTGGAGATGGTTTTGAACAGTCCCGGAGTCTTGAAGTTGGTCTGTTTCCTCTGCTCCGGCAGAGCTGCTGTTTCTGACTGCCTTGCAACGACCACATTTGCTGGCTGCTTAATTACTTGAAACAAGTTGAAGAATTCTTTTTTACCATAATGACGAAGTCTGGGCGCTTTTTTTTTTAAACTGTAGTTAAGAGAAACATGAAACCTTAAGAAGTAGCTGGGTCAGCTTTTCTCTCTCTACTTGTAATAAATGCACATGGATATGTCAGGGGAGAAAATAGCCCAGCAATCTAAATCTTATTTTTTTATTGCTTTGATTGTTTATTTTGTGTGTGCATGTTGAGGGAGGCATGTATGGAGGTCAGAAGTTCTTTTTAATCTTTCTACCTGGAATGTGCCCAGGAATGAATTCGGGTCCTCAGTCTTGGCGGTAGACACCTTTACCCACCAAGGCATCTTGCCACCTCCAACTGAAGACTTTAAAGTTCTTAGAACTCTTTACAAGTTCTGAGTATGCACTTTTGAAAATCAGGCTATTTCTGTGGTATAATTAGCAGGATTTCCCCCTCCAGTTTGCCGGGGTTTCTTATTTACAGTTGATTATTTCAGAGTTAAGCTACAAGTTCATTATGATGTCTAAGATATTAAATGCTGTCAATAGCACCGTGTAAAAATAGCTGTTAATAACCACACACTGCAGTCCATACAGTAACCCTTTGCTAGTGGTCCATAAACCTCCCAGTATTAGAACTGTTTTGTTCAACATCATGGAAACTTGTTTCAAATGTAGATTCTCAGACTTCAGCCAGCCCTACAGAATCCTAAAACATGGGTGCAGAGTCAGTAATGTGTGTTTTTGTCTCTCTTCTTTGCACTCCGTGTGTACATACGTGTTTGTGCATGTGAAGACTAGAAGCTGACATTCAATGTCTCTCAGTTCTCTCCATCTTTTTTTTTTTTTTTTTTTTTTTGAGACATGCTCTCTCACTGAACCTGGAGCTTGCAGATCTGGTTGCTAGCCTAACTCCTAGGAACCCTCCTGTCTCCACCTCCCCCGAACTGCAATTCCAGAAGCTGGGGATCTGAACTTAGGTCTTCATGCTTGGACCCGTCTCCTCATCCCTCAGCTTTGCCTTCAGTACACATCCGAGTGGCAGAGCCGCTCTGTGTCACACCCGCTAGTGTTATCCGAGTATTGCAGACTCTGAAGTAGAAGACTTGCTCATGCAGGGCTTGCAGGTAAGAGTTAGACGAGGTGAAAGACCCAGACAGCCTGGGCCTGGGGAGAACCCGCAGAGCTGCTTGCTGTCAGGCAACAGTCTTGCCTGCAATTCATCACTGCACTGAGGTTTTTCTAAAGCAGCATCGCGGATTCTTGGATGTGTCTCATCCTTCAAAGTGTTAGGAACACTGGGGCAGCATCCTCTTGTCTCCATCTGAACAAATTGGCTCTGACTCGCAGGAGATCCTGCTTGGAATCCCAATGGACTCTGAAGAGAAGGTATATTGCCTCGGGTAGCAGGACCCTGGAAGCCATTTTTCTTTTTGAACATATCTCTTAGGTGATCATGGAAATGATGTCCAACGCCAGAGGAATAAAGAACTAATTCACAAGCTCTGGAAAGTGTGAAAAAACTGCCACCGGGCATTTCAGATTCAAATACACAAACAGTCGGACATTTTCTGGGGGTGTTTTTCTTATGCTACCTCCACACCAAGGGGAACGCAAGGTTTTAAAGTGAAAAGGGAGCAGGAGGGCACCATCCCCACCGACTCCTTTACTGCTTTTCAAATTCTGCCTGGATGAAATTTTTGTGGTTGAGAAGGAATTTCATCTAGGGAGGGAAGAGAAAGCCTGTGGCTTAATCTTTTCACGTGGCCAAAATCCAGAAGAGATAGAAGCTACGTGATCTCATTTCTCCTTCGTGGTGAGGGTCGGATCTGTGGTTGTAGTTAGCAGAAAGCTTGAGGTTAGATGGGACCCAGCCGGCCACCTGCTGATCACACAGAGCCTAGGCTGGTCTCCTGAGGGCCATGCTGTAAGTGAGGTTCTGCCACGTCAGGATGGGGAACGGAGCCTTCTCCTTCCACATCTTGTTTTCATTTCCAGCAAATTTTCCATGGGCTTGCCTGGTTAGCAGGCAGACCCTACAATTTTAAACTAGCCATTTGTATGCAATCTGTCCTGTGGTGACTCCCTTCCATATAAACATGAAGCCATGCGGGCAGGTCTGAGCTTTCAGGTCATGAATGCCATCTGAAAGTGGACACTGTCCTGGAAGTAGCCACCACTGGAGAGCCCACCACAAATGAAATTCTTCTCCTCCTTTTGGTTTATTGGTGGTTTATACCTGGCTGACTTCCAAAAAGAATTTGAAGTGACTACAGTAAAGGATACACATGCAATAAAGTCATGAAAATAGTTGTATAAGAAGGTCATGGAGGGGTGTAATAAGTATTGTTTGTTAAAAATTGAGACCACTATTACTGAAGGATTAAGTGCTAAATTTAGCTGTAAGTTCCCTGGCAGCCAAATAAAAAAGGGAACATGGTGAGCTGCCCAATCTTCAGTGACTGATAAGAAATTTGCAAAGAGATTTTCTTTTAAACGAAGCTAAATTCTAAAATAAGAGTTTTACTTGGGGATAGATTTCAAACTTGAAAAGACTGTATTTCCATTTTGCTTCAGGAAACTCTTTTAGTCTACACATGGAAAAGGGAGTTTTATGTATTTTGGGATCAGCAACATAAAAAAGAATAGGGCGGAAGTGAGTAAAGTCCTTGGTGCTGAGTGAAATACTTAGCCTGTGAAGTGTGAGCACCTGAGTTCGGATCCCCAGAACTCAGGTCCACCTGGACGAAGTAACATCTACAATCCCAGCTCTCCAGTGTTGGGGTGGGAGGCTGAGAAAGAAGAATCCCCCAGAAACTTAAAGGCCAGCTAGTCCATCATATACACCTGTCTCAAACACAGGAAGGCAAGGACACTCCTAAGGTTTCCTCCAACCACCACACATGAGATGTAGCACATGCATGGTAGTGCACATACACACACACACACAGAGAGAGAGAGAGAGAGAGAGAGAGAGAGAGAGAGAGAGAGAGAGAGAGAGAGATTGAGATTAAAAAGGGAAAAGAAGATAAACACCACCCGTGGAATTCAACAGATTGGGTTCTGGTCCCAAGCCATTTAATCTTCTTTTCTTCATGTATAAAAAAATGAACATGTTGATTCAAATTTTCCTGAGGTCTCTCCCAGCTCTAACATGATGATCCTGTGATGAGCACGTAAGTTCATCAGCAAGACTGCAGCCATACTGTGGATTGCAAGGTCGGCTCCACATCCCCTACACTGACTCTGATTGCTCAGGCTCAGACCCGCCCTTGAACTCTATTCTTTCTCTTCTGGGGTGGCCTGTTTTCTCTTAAAATGTGGCTTCTTCCAGAAAAAAAATGCTACATGTATTTATTTTGTGTGCGTACGCGCATGAGCTTGTCACACGGTGCACGTGTAGAGGTCAGAGGACAACTTATAGGAGTTGGTTTTCTCTTTCTGCCATGTCAGGTCTGAGGTTGAACTCAAGCTGTCAGGTTCATTACCAAGCTCCTTCCCCACTGAATCTTCTTGCCAGTCCCCAAAATGTGGTTTCTGAAAAAGACTTCAGCTCCCTCTGGGTCCCGTGATATGCCTCTGTCAGTATGCTCCACAGTTGTTCGGCAAATGTTTCCGGCACATAGTCCGCCAGGCATTTGCTGTGCGGTGGAGGATGGAGTCTCCGCCCTCCTGGGATTTGAAGGGAGAGGAGACAATGGAGATGCTGCTGGCTGCACTTGGCCGCCTCCCCAGCCACCCCAGTGAGAGGAAACACATCCTTGCTCCTCACCAGTTTCCTGCGGTTCCCTTTGATCTCCGAGATGAGTCTCGTCAGAGGGTTCATGCCTGAACAAAGGTCTCAATAAATAGGGGTGATGTCATGTAGCAGAATCTATCTGTTGCCCTCTCCCAATCAGACAGACGGCGGCCTTAGAGGACAGTCCTGATCTCAAGGACTTGAGCAATATCTATGATATTATGTAGCTGTGAGTCTTGATTCTCTTCACAGCTCATTTTTTTGTTTTTCAAGACAGAATTTCTCTGTATTGTTTTGGAGGCTGTCCTGGAACTCACTCTGTAGACCAGGCTGGCCTCGAACTCACAGAGATCCACCTGCCTCTGCCTCCCGAGTGCTGGGATTAAAGGCATGCGCCATCAATGCCTGGCCTTCACAGCTCATTTTTAATCATGTATGTATATTTAATCATGTGTGTATGTATGCACATACGTGTGTGTATGTGTGTGCATGTGTCTGCATGCGTGCGCGTTCACATGCATGTGGTCTAGAGCACACGTGGTAAGTAGTTCAAGGACAATCTTCCAGACTCTGTTCTTTCCTCCCATGTAGGTCCCAGGAATTGAACTCAATTTGTCAGGTTTAGTGGCAAGTGCCTTTCCTGGATGTGACATCTTGTGGACCCTAGAGCTTGGTTTTGTTGTCTGGCACACACCCACTCTCACTCACATTAGTCCTGTCAGCTCTGCCACAAAACAGACTTCCCACCATCTCTACCACCTCCCTGGATCCTGCTGCCTGCCATCACCGTTTGGATCACAGCAGAAGCCTACGCTGGTTAGAGTGGCTCTACTCTAGCGCCCCCTATAGCTCATTTCCATACAGCTGTTAGACCAAGAGGGTCACTGTGCTGGTTTAAAGCTGTCCGCTGTGTGCGTGTCCCATCACACTAAGGATAAAACTCTTGGGTGGGAGAGACTGGGTAACCTGTAAAAGCATGTTTCTTGTGAGGCTGTTGACCTAAGTTAGATCTTCAGGATCCACATCAAATGCATTTCCAGCTCTCCTGGGGCGAGCTGAGAGGAGGAGGGTGAGGACTAACTAAATTGGATTGTGCAGCACACCATCAGAAACAAGAGAGACCCTGCCTCAGCAAGGTGGAAACACCCTGAAGTTGTCCTCTGACCCCCCATGTGCATGTCCCCACATGAATAAACTTTAAATTTTCAGTATCCATGTGGTCTTTGCGCCCTAACCCATGTCAGCCCAGTTTCGTCTCCTGCCCTCACCTCTTCCTACTCTCCCTTCAGTCACTGGGCCGCCATTCTTGTCCACATCTTCGTGTAGCCGGGGCTCTCACTTCTTCTGGGTCTGTGCTCCAATGTCTTCTTCTCAAAGAAGCCTTCCAAGCTGTGCGGGTTGGGGCACTTCCCACCTCTCTAGATCTCCTAGGTCATCCTGAACTAGAAAGCAGAGGCAGGGTCCACCTTGTGGCAGCTGGCACCCAGCTACTGCTAGGGTCCAACCATGCTGACGTAGTCACATTGAGACATTATTATTAATGTTCATGTAGAGGCTCCGTTCTAGGGTCCCATGCAGTAGACATTGTTGTATGCTGTCATCCTTGCAGGCTGGACACTACAGTAGTTCCTTAGACCGCCTGTTTCTCACAGGTTGTGGCGGGGGGCTTGCTTTTGGGGTTTGCCATAGGTGTTTAGGGAACTGGCCAGTTGGGAGAAACACTGGTGGGTGATTTGGAAAGGTCTCCTTATCGAATGTTTGAGATACTTTATTCACGATAGTCCCGGGTTATAGGGCTCTAGAAGGAAAGCCGTCTCCACCATGGCATTTCTCATGTGTGCTTTCTACAAGAGTGACAACAGACTGGGTGTGGCGGTGCACACCTTTATTCCCAGCACTGAGGAGGCAGAGTCAGGCAGATCTCTATGAGTTTAAGGGCAGCTTTGTCTATGTAGACAGTCATAGGCCAGTCAAGGCTACAAAAACAAAACAACAACAAAAAAAGAAATTCACAACTACTAATTTGGGCCTGACCACCTGACTGAGGTGGCACTTGCCAGGTTTCTGCTCTGGGTAGTCACTCTGTCCTGTCTCTGTTCCCATTATGCATACAGGAAGGAAGCATAACCCATAGTTGAGGTGTGGGGGGGTTGCTCTGATCCTTGAAGGTTGAGTGTTGACATGGCTCACGTGAGGTCCTCCTGCAGGGAGATGGGTGTCTCTTCCGGTCCTCACTTGTCATTTCCTCTCTTGTTTCTATCAGCCTGGACACAAGAATCTCCATGCTTTCTTTGGATTGTGCCTCAGTATAGCTGTTCTGTTGCTAAAACTGTTCCCATTTTGGCCACTAGGAGCTCATCCTGTCCTTGACCACATGTCCCCTGAATGAATTTTTGGTTTGACTTTGTGTTGGGTGATCGATCAAGCCTGAGATCTCATACATAATGTGTAAGCACTCTCCCACCACAGACAAACTTGGTTTTATCTGTATTTTGTTGGGGGTTGGGCACATCTTTACTCTCTGGCACTATATAAAATTCTCCATGCTCATCCTATACAGTCATTATGCCAACCTTTTCTTCAAGGAACCCTGGTAACTTGTGTGTGTCAGGGGAGGGGACAGGAGTAGTACTTGTAACTAAAGACTGAACACTAGGCATGCTTGCTACTCCTGGGGTGTTATTTCTTATAGGCTTCCAAAGCTGACAGACCAAAATGTATATGTATGTGTGTATACTTACCTGCATATTTACATACCTCTTAAATCTTTTTGTGTATGATCATCAACGTCTACATTAAACCAAACATGGATTCCTGCTAATGTCTCCAGCTCCAACTTGAGTGAATCATCCTTGCCTTCTTCCCTCCCATATGCAGGAGAGGGGTGCTTTAATTTCTCTTCCATTCCATTGACTTTGCTTGATTTAAATGCCTGTAATTTGGATGAAGAGAGTAGGAAGGAATGGAGGGTCAGATACAGGTCAGATCAGTCAATTGATGTAACCTAAGTGAGTATCATCTCTAGAGACTACTCACACCCCCTTGGGGAGCATGTATGGTAGATGTGCTTGGCATCTGTCTTAGGATTTCTGTTTCCATGAAGAGATACCCTGACCACAGCAGCTCTTATAAAGGAAGGCATTTAATTGGGGCTGGCTTACAATTCAGAGATTTAGTCCACCATCATCATGGCAAGAAGCATGGTGGCATACAGGCAGACATAGTCCTGGAGAGGAGCTGAGAGTTCTACATCTGGATTTGCAGGCAGCACGAAGAGAATGAGTCACACTAGGCTTAGCTTGAGTTTCTGAAACCTCAAAGCCTGCCCCCTATGACACACTTCCTCCAACAATGCCATGTCTACCTCAACAAGGCCACACTTCCCAGTAGTGCCCGTCCCTGAGTCTAGGGGCCATTTTCATTCAAACTACCACAGCATCTGACTTCCGGTTCCTCAGTGCCTCCACAGTTATTGTGTGAACCACAATCCCAAGGGACAGATGGTTTAAGCCCAGATGACAACCCATTCTTTCTGACGTATAAGCTTTGTGTATCCAGGACCAAGCACACCAATACATTCATTTCTCTAGCTACCGTTATTTGCCCAAAAGGATCAACTTATAATATCAGACAGAAGACTCCATCTTCTCTACATAACCAGAGGGATAGTCCCAGCTACTCCTGAAGAAATCAGCGGTAGGATGAAAGCTTCATTGGGGCAGTAGAGAAAGAAAAGGAATAAGGCACTAACTATAATAGTTACCTTTCTCATTGTTGTGACAAACTGCCTGACACCAGCAACTTGAGGAAAGAAGTGTTTCATTTGGCTTGCAGTTGAGAGTACCGTCCTTCATGGCGGTAAAATCATTGCAGCAGGAGCCAGAGACAAATGACCACACAGCAGCCGCAGTCAGGAAGCAGAGATCTGAATGCTGGTACTCGGCCCACTTTCTCCTTTTAATTCAGTCCAGGACTCCAGACAGTGGAATGGTGCCCCCTGCACTTAGGGTGAGTCTTTGGCCTTCAGTTGACCTAGAAACGCCATTACAGATATACACAGATGTTTGTTCCATGATGATCCTGGCTCCTGTGATGTTGAACCTCTTTTATATCTTCCATAAGACATAAAGAATGCATAATCAAAATCATGGGTTCTGTTTTTGTTTGTTCATTTGTTTGTTCTTTTTTTGAGACAGGGTTTCTCTGTGGCTTTGGAGGCTTTCCTGGAACTAGCTCTTGTAGACCAGGCTGGCCTCGAACTCACAGAGATCCTCCTGCCTCTGCCTCCCAAGTGCTGGGATTAAAGGCGTGCACCACCACTGCTTGGCCAAAAATATGCTTTCTGAATGTAAGGATTCAGAAACTGAGGTCCAGAGAAGTCAAATAAGGATGGATGTAAAGCATCTGGTTGGTACAGGGCTATCTCATAGTTCTCCTCAGAGCCTTGGCTTTCTCACAAGCTCACTGGTTAGGTGAGATGATGCAAGTGAAGTACCAGCACAGGGCACAAAATGCCAGCATAGGTCATGATGTGCCAACATAGGTCATAAAGTGTCAGCATAGGGCACGAAATGCTAGCATAGGTCATGAAGTGCCAGCATAAGGCACGAAATGTCAGCATAGGTCATGAAGTGCCAGCATAGGGCACAACGTTCCAGCATAGGTCATGAAGTGCCAGCACAGGGCATGAAATGTCAGCACAGGGCATGTGACACTGAGGATCTGAGTGCTAGTGAGGGCTCGAGGCACATTCCACATTCGAGCAGGTTCTTTTGGAGGGGACAGAGTTCAGACTTGAGGACACTGAGACTTGCCTTCCATGTATGTGAATGGATATGAGGCCCTGTCCCCTGATAGAGTGGAGGAAACAGAACCCTTTATACTGGCTCCTGAAGAGTTTCAGATCTGGTATCCTGGCCAGCTAGAGCTTTGATGTCTCTTCAAGGACACAAAACCAGTTGTTGTAGTCTTAAGAACGTAGGGTGTGGGCCACATATTCCCTGAGACCAAAGCAGTATGCTTAGGAGCACATGCAGGATTTTTTCTGTGACATCCCTTTCGGAGTCCATGGCTGAATGCTGCACAAGCCTTTGTGCTCTGTTTTCTTCCTCTCGTTTTTCTGAAAATTTCAAGGTCCTAATGTTGTCAGACTAGTGACCCCAAAGTCATACACATTCAAGTAATTGATTTTTTTTTACGACAGAGAGAATGGGTTAATGGAAACTGGGTTATTGTCTGAGAATTTTACAAAGTGTGCCCACCCTTTAATTTGGTTTGCAGCAAATAAGAGCTCCAACCTGGTTTGGGCATGGGCACAACATATTTAGAAAAACACAAGGATGTCTCATAAAGATGATATTTAACTATAATCATGATGATAATGAGGACTTCATTGTTACTTTATGCACAGGGATTCTGGCACATGCCTGTAACCACAACACTAGAGAGAGAACACCCGTCATGAATGGTACTATTCTAGTTAGCGTTCTCCTGCATGATAAAACACTGGCCAAACCGAGGGAGAAGGGTCTATTTAGTCTACAGGTCCATCACCAAGGGAAGCCAAGGCAGGAACCTGGAAGGAGGAACTGACCAGAGGCCAAGGAGAAATACTGATGCCTGGCCTGTGCTTTGTAGTTTGGCCTGCTCTCCCTCCCGTTCCCTGCCCCCCCTCTGTCTCTCTCTCTCTCTCTCTCTCTCTCTCTCTCTCTCTCTCTCTGTTTTGTTTTTGCTTTGTTTTTTTTTTTTTTTTTTTTGAGACAGTGTTTCTCAGTGTTAATAGCCCTAACTGTCCTGGAACTAGCTCTGTAGACCAGGCTGGCTTCGAACTCACAGAGATCCTCCTTCTTCTGCCTCCCGAGTGCTGGGATTAAAGGCGTGGGCCACCATTACCCAGGTTGGCCTTCTCTCTTATATGACCCAAGGCCATAAGCCCAGGGAGCTGATTCCTTAGTTGAGGTTCCCTCTCCCCAGGGTTGGCATCTGAAGCTAACTATGGCAGGTGAGAAGCATGTAAAATGTAGCGCCACTTCAATGTAAGCTCCGCTGTCACCTGACAGGTCACTCCTGTCACTGGATGGGCCAGACCATCTTCCCTAGCAAGCAGTAGGCTTCCAGCCCATCCACAGCATCACTTCACCAAAACCAGAAAACAACAGATTGGAAACCTGAGACAGCAAAGGAGACAAAGGCCCGGTTACTGGTGTGACCAGGACCATCCCTGTCTTTAAGCTTCATGTGAGTGACATTCTCAAGTGCTTTCCTCCTGTGGAACTGTCGCCAGCAGATCTCAGCTTGTGTCCTTGGGTCACAGGCATCTGCACTCCCTGATGGCCACACCCAGGACGTGTGCCTGCAGCTGTGAGGACAAGGGGCTTTGATCCAAATCTCAGGAATTGAGAACTATAGAGCAGTCCCTCTAAAGTATAACTGAGGGTGCTCTTACCTGAAACTCCTGAGAAACACAGAGGCCAGCAGACATCCAGCATCACCAATGTGTCCATTTTATAGATAGGTAGCTCCAGGGTAGAGACTGTGAAAGCTTTTGCCCTAGATAGCACAGCCAAATGGTAGACCTAGAAACTGAACCATGTCTATGGTCCTCAAAGAGCAAAACTGCTAACTACATGCTGTTCTTGGGGACACATCCCACACTCAGAGCCCTTTACCACTACTGAGAATCCCTTTGGTAAAGATCTCTTTGATACAGCCTCTTCTTTTTCTTTTAATTGGAATGTATAACTTATATAAGGCCAGTTATAAAAGCTGTTTCTTTCCAGCTTAAAAAAAATAGTTGGACCAGTGAGGCATCTGAGTGGATAAAGTTGCTTTTTCCTCTGACCTCCACATGTGGGCTGTGACATACATGTACCTACATGAACATGCGTGCAAGTGCACGCGTACACACACACAGAGACACACACATGATAAATGCTTAAAAATTTGTTGTAAAAAATAAAATGTATATATATCCACACCCCCATATATGTTGTATATAGTTCTTTTTTCGGTTTTTCAAGACAGGGTTTCTTTGTCAAGTCTTTGCTGTCCAAGAATTCACTCTGTAGACCAGGCTGGGCTCGAATTCACAGAGGTCTACCTACCTCTGTCTCCCAGGTGCTGGGATTAAAGGCGTGCGCCTCTACTTCCTGGAGTATATAATTCTGAAAATCCAAAATGTTAACAGTGGTTATGAAACCAGTTGTGAGTGTTCCCCTTGTACTTGTCTGTGTTTCCAAAGCTTTCTGTAATGAATGTGTGTGTTACTGTTGCGTGGTTCTCTTTGGGGAGATGTGAACAGACATCTACTAACCCCAGACAGGGAAGTGATGACAGACCAAAGTAAGGATAGTACTGAAGTCCACTTTGGGTCCTGGGGGACTCAAAGGCAGCTGTGCTACCAGAACCCCACTTTAGCGTTGTGACAACCCTCAAAAGCTAGAACTCTGGAATTCACTGCACAGCTTGCAGGCAGCCTGACAGGTAGGAGAGTCCCCGCTTCTCAGCAGTTCTGACTGGTTAGTTAACCTTGCAGGAGGAGGCACCTTGTGAGTTGTAAACTGTTTACACCCTTAGTGGGTTTTTCAATGTAATTTTTAATGGGTGTTCAGCCTGCATGTATGTCTGTGCATGCATACATGCACAGTGCCTGCACAGGCCAGAAGACGGCATCGGATCTCATGGAAATGGAGTTGCAATGGTTGTGAGCTGCCATGTGAGTGCTGGGAACCAAACCTTAGTCCTCTGGGAGAGCAGTCAGTGCTCTGGACCATCCAAGCCATCTCTCCAGCTCCCACATTTTAGGTCTTCACAGCCTCCCTCAAGTTAGAATGTTTTGACTTGGAGGAAATTGCTACTCAAAAGTTACTTGTATCATTTGTATAAAAGCAAGAACAAAAGCCCCCCAAACTAAAAGTTTATAAATGGCAGTGAATATAAAAGACTGGTGACTGGCCTGGGGTGATGGAAGGTGGGAAGTTCCTGGAAGGGCCATTTCTCCTCCACTTCCCACTCAAGGTGGTCACTCTTACCTTTTTTCAGGGGCAGAGATAAATTTTTCTGATTCTACATGACCTCTGACTCCTCCCTTCCACATCAAGGGCCATTTATTTCAAGCTCACTCTGCTTCTTCATGTTTTAAGAATCCCAATAACATCCTAGTTGGAAAGGAAGGGAGGGTGGAGAAATTGAATCTCCTGTGTCAGGAACAATCCCTGTGAAGTGAGTGTCAGTTAAGGCATCAGCACAGACTAGAAATAGTGAAAGAGCCGTGCGTTGGTGGCACACGCCTTTAATCCCAGCACTCGGGAGGCAGAGGCAGGCGGATCACTGTGAGTTTGAGACCAGCCTGGTCTACCGAGTGAGTTCCAGGACAGCCTCCAAAGCCACAGAGAAACCCTGTCTTGAAAACCAAAAAAAAAAAAAGAAAAGAAAAGAAAAGAAAAGAAATAGTGAAAGAAAGAAGGAAAGAAAGAAAGAAGACAACGCAAAAGGTTTTAGGCAATGACAGCATTAGTTAGGTGTGTTGTGGGCATCATGCCCCACGCAGGGGCACCTGAGAGGGCTGTAAGTCCAGGACTGGAGTCCAGCCTACCCCCAGGAGCCTGGATGGAAGCTTTCTCAGTCCACAGCTTTCTAACTCACTTGTGTGGCATGTTTAGCGCAATGATCAGAAACATGGCCTCTGCCATCTGTACCTGCTGTGGAATGTGAGTTCATCATTTAAAAGGGTCTTTACAGATACCGCTAGCTAAGGATCTCAAGAAGTTAGACTCGGGAGGCCTAAGTCTGAGGGTTGGTGTCCTTACGAGAAGGAAGGACATGCGACATACACAGGCCGGGTGCACTGCTGCAAGCCTGTAGTCCCAACACGCAGGAAACAGGCACAGTAGGATTACGGATTTGGAGGCTACATAGCAAGTCTATTTCAAAAGGCAATGAATAAAGTAATTAAAATAAAATTAAAAAGGAGAAGAAAAAGAATCAAGGGAGGGAAGAGACTTAAAACCAAAGATCTATATGGGACACTGTACCTGGTACAGTTTCAGTGACAATTAAAGTGCCCCAGCTACACCTTCAGGAACCCCGAGCATTGCTGGGACGCAGAAGCTAGAGAGAGCCCAGGGAGAAGTCTTCTCCTTACCCTTTAGAGAAATCTTGGGCCTACCCATGCCCTGATTCTATCTCTTGGCAGCATGAGAGAATGATTTCTGTTGAGTCAAACCACCAAAATGAGAAGGGGAGCCTGCCCTCTTAAGCGTGCTCCCTGGGTCTGGTTCCTTGCTGTGACACTAATCATGCAGCATGTGTACGCAGAGATGTCAGAGAGCAAATGCACACACATCCCCACACGACCGTGGCTACTCACTTCAGACATCAGACACCTACATTGCATTAGCCCTAGACTTTGTTTAGGAATTCAGCCATGTTTCAGATACCATCACCCAAATTTAAAATGTACTGTTCGCAATTAGTGCATTTATCAAATTATTTTATTAAGCCCCCCCATGGCAGGTTTTTGGCATGCTTTTGACATTACTCATGTTATACCATGACTCCAAGGCGAGCCGTCAGCTTGGCTGTCTTAAAAGATTAATGATACTTGATTTTACTCCAAACCACGGGTCATTAAAAGTGATTTAAGTGTAAGTAAAGTTTTGTCATGTCTGCCTTTCAAGAGAAAGGTCTGATCACTGCTTCAGTGGGGAAGTGTTTTGTGTTCGTTCATGTTTCTAAAACGTGGATTAGGGCTGAGGGTACAGCTTTGTCACTAAAGTCCTAGCTACATAAGGAAGAAGACCAGAGGTCCATCCCAGCAGCCATATGGAAAACACACACTTGAAATCCCCGCACTGGAGAGGGAGAGACTGGTTGGTCCCTGGGGCTCATTTGCTGGTCAGCCCAGCTGAACTGGCAAGCTCCATATTGCAGTGAGAGAACAAGGAAAAATGACATTTTGAGGTGGGCCTCTCCACATGTGCACATATGTGCATGTACTTGTGAGTATGCACACACACGCACGCACATGCACGCATGTAAACATACACAAATAAAATTTATGGATTTTCAAGAACATTTGTTAGTGACTGTCACTGCCCACATGTGATTTGGATGGAATTCCACATCAGCTGACGGCCTTTCCAGGGGCTGCATTTCGTGTCTCCATTTCTTCACCTGCCACCCTGGCTCCTCCACATCCTTCTCTCACATTCAGATAGCCAGATGGATTCAGCAAAGCACAGCACTAGAGAACACTTCTAGAGCCTCTTGCCCATGGTAAGCGCAACCAGCTTCTTGACTTTTTATCTTCTACAGGGCACCTCTGCATTTCTTTCCCCAGGTAAGGTTCCTTGCTGACAGTCTGGGGCTGTGTGTTAGAGAAGTGTGATCTTGCTTGCTGCTCTGCCTGGCACTATCACAGCATCTGGCTGGCCTGAGTTAATTCTGCTTGTCAGTTAAGGGGACCTCTGATAAGAGGGGTGACGGGAGGCATCAGGGAAGAGGAGCCCAGCAGAACCAATTACCCACTTTAATAATTCAGTGTGTTTCTTAGTAATAGGCTACAGAGTAAACAGCACTGCACATAAATGCCGTTCTCCATTGTTTATACACTCCAGAAATGGGAGTTTAATTAAGTCACACACTTGAGACTTCGAAGCGATTAAGGAACCGCTTGTCTCAGACAGCAGGTGGGGGTGGGGGAGTGGGGGAGCCTCGGCTTCCCCTGAGCCGCCTCTGGGGTTCTAAGGATCATTTTTCATGTGAGTGTAGGGAGGCTGGAGCCTGGATGATGGGGGCAGCGACTCCCAGGCTCGCTCATGCCACACGTGTTGCTGCTGCACTATCACGGCCTGCTTTAACTTATTCTGCAAAAATCTATGTGATAAATTTGAGTGCATCTGTTTATTAACAACAGCAGTGCTGCAATCTAATCCCAGTACTTCTAGGCACATATACACTGTCATGAATTTTAGTTTATTTATAAAATTGCATAACCACCACCCCTGTTTAATTACAGA
This sequence comes from Mesocricetus auratus, assembly GCF_017639785.1. NCBI lineage: Eukaryota > Metazoa > Chordata > Mammalia > Rodentia > Cricetidae > Mesocricetus > Mesocricetus auratus. The sequence continues at coordinate 161,586,921 of NW_024429266.1, forward strand.
ACATGTTCGTCACCCCCAGAAGAAACTATATCTACTAAGTTATCCTCACGGTTTGATGTTTTGTTCCCACACATGCTCTAGCACAATCAGCACTCATTCCTTTTTATGGTAAACTAATATTTTACTGTACAGCTCACCGCATTTTACTTATGCATTCATCCCTTGGAGGATATTTAGGGTGGGGGCTTGGTGATCCAGATTATCGCTGGTGTGGACATTTGTCTACAAGTTTTGTGTAGACATGTTTTCAATTCTTGTACATAGCTTCGAGTGAAACTGCTGAGTCGGGTGGTGCACTCTAAATTTAGCATTTGCAGGAACTGCCAGTTTTCCAGGGTGTCTGTCATAGTTTATAATGCAACCAGCTTTGCTGGAGGGCTCCAATTCTCTAAGTACCTTTATTTATTTTTGTGATGCTGAGGATCAAATCCAACACTTCGCACATGCCAGGTTATCACTGAACCATATCTAGAGACAGTTTTTCTGTGTAGCCCAAATTGGTCTGAATGCACTGTATCACCAAGACTGGCCTCAAACTCATCATCATCTGCCTCAGCCTCCTGGTTCTCCCTCCCTCCCTCCCTCCCTCCCTCCCTCCCTCCCTCCCTCCCTCCCTCCCTCCCTCTCTCCGTCCTTTCTCTCTCTCTCTCTCTCTCTCTCTCTCTCTCTCTCTCTCTCTCTCTCTCTTTCTTGACACATCTGTGTCTGGTGATGGCCATGAGGAGCCAGGAACATCCTGCTTCCTTTCCTGAGTGGGACAGGCACCATGAGAAAGTGGGGCCCTCCCAGGACAGCTTTGATTTCATCAAGGTAAGAGAAGGGAGCACTATGCAAGAGCTGAGGTAGGGCAGATGTTTCCAGCATAGAGCCAAAGGTAAAATGTCATTGAGAACATCCTGGCCTGGCTGAGGCCTGAATTGTAGATGGGATAATTGTGTGTGATGCATGTGTATTGGGAAGCAGTCTTCAGGGGCTCCCCAAGACTAACGTCAGTGTGTGTGTGTGTGTGTGTGTGTCCGCGTGTGTGTATGTGTGTTGGGAAGCAGTCTTCAGGGGCTCCCAAGACTGACGTCAGAGTGTGTGTGTGTGTGTGTGTGTCCGCGTGCGTGTGTGTGTGTGTGTGTGTGTGTGTGTGTTGGGAAGCAGTCTTCAGGGGCTCCCAAGACTGACGTCAGAGTGTGTGTGTATGTGTGTGTGTGTCCACGTGCGCGTATGTGTGTTGGTAAGCAGTCTTCAGGGGCTCCCCAAGACTGACGTCAGAGTGTGTGTGTGTGTGTGTGTCCGCGTGCGCGTGTGTGTGTTGGTAAGCAGCCTCCAGAGGCTCCCCAAGACTGTAGCATTAGAATCTGTGCGTGCGTGTGTGTGTGTGTGCGTGCGTGTGTGTGTGTGTGTGTGTGTGTGCTCGTGTTTACCTGTTAACAAACAACAGAGTGTGCTTTTCCAGGCAGGGCGTCTCCCACCATCTGTGGTATAAGCCATTTCTTCCAGTCACAGCGGGAGGCATGATGGGAGTTGTGACTCAGGGTTGTGGGAGAGGGTGAAGAGGAAAGAGGTGACTCAGTGGGTATTTCAAAGGATGAATGAAGGCAGAGTGTTGTCACCATGTCTGCAATCCCAGCAATTGGGCATCAGGAGTTCAATGAGTTCTGGGCCAACCTGGGCAATAAGAGATGTCACCTCAAAAGACAAACAAACAAAACTGGCTGGAGAGTTGGTAAAGTGCTTGCCTTACAAGGACATGGGTTTAAACCCCAGGACAGGCATGGCCGTGCAGTACACCTATAATTTCAGCACTGGGAGGCAGATCCTTGAGCTCCTGGCCAGTCAGCCCAGCCTAATCGAGTCCCAGGCCAGTGATAGCCCCTGTCTCAGGGGAACAGCAGTGAAGATGTGCTCTGGCCTCCACACACAACGCTCACATGTATGCACATGACCATTTGTGCACGTGTACTTGTGCAAATGCCCACACACATACATACAGCAAAATACCCTAAATTCCAAACAGCAAAGGTCTACTCCAGTTGCTTTTTATAAAACAAGCCGGAGTGTAGTTACCACCCTAGGTCTGGTCAAGCCAGAGCCCTGAGGGGTTAAGAGGTTTCCAGTATCCTAGACAGAGCTCCTCAGATCCTTGCAGATTTGGGGGACATTTGAGAGGTCCTGAGTGTGCTGTAGGTGGGAGCTGGCGAAAGGCACACCATCGCAGCATCCCCAAGCTCCATTATTCATGTGACAGCACCCTAGGGCTGCCTGTGACCCAGAGCCTGAGGTCTGTAATGTAATGAGAGGGAGCAGTGGGTCAGCGAAGGGCTCGTTAAATCCCAACCACTGGCGCTGAGCCTGGCACCAGAAGCAGCTTTTCATTACCTGTTACCAGATACCATGAATTATGCATACCCAGTCCTTGTTTTCTGTACTGCACAGGTCAAAACACTAGACCCCACAAAGAAGGGAAGAGGTGCTTTTCCCTGCCTTGGGATGTGGCGTTTTCTTTCCCTTCTTTTGGATTCGGTGCTGGGGGTGGGAGAGCCTGAGCATGCCAGGCCAGCACTCCACCACTGAATCCGTCCCTGCTCTACATATTTTCTCAATGGAAAAAGTATGTGTCCCTCAGTTTGGAAGGCTCACCACACAAATACACATAATGAGGGGTTTCGGTGCGCTCAACACTCAGCTTTAAAAATGCAACTTTCAGGACTGGAGCGATAGCTCCACCTTTGAGAGTGCGTGTATGCTGCTCTTGCAGAGGACCAGAGTTCAGTTCACGACACCCATATCAAGTAGCTCACGACTGCCTGAACCCCGGCTCCAGAGCATCAACACTCTCTTCTGGCCTTTGCTGGCATGTGCTCACACACACATACTCTCTCTATCACACTCACACACTCACACACACACACACACGTTCACATAAATACAAATAAATTCACCTGTGAAAGAAAAGAAATGCAACTTTTAGTCAGCTCCCACAACTACCATCCTGTATTAGATTGTCTTCATTTTTGTTGGTATAATTTACCTTTACTCCATATACATCTGTAAATAAGATACAAATCTTTCTTTTATTTAAAGGCAAAATTGTTTATTTTTTGGGTTTTTGAGATAGGGTTTCCCTGTGTAATAGTCCTGGCTGTCCTGGAACTAGCTCTTGTAGACCAGGCTGACCTCGAACTCACAGAGATCCGCCTGCCTCTGCCTCGCGAGAGCTGGGATTAAAGACATGCACCACCACCACCCGGCTGGTTTATTTTAAAATAAAAAATAACACACTGATCATGTTGCATACACAGGACATAATGGCTTCTCTCCTGGGCATTAACACTGAAGTATTTTTAGATGCTGAAAGGTTTCAATAGGACCAAACACATTAGAGAATAAGGATCTTGTATAAAAATGGGCACTAGTAACTCTGGTGCTTCAAGCCCTAGAATTCATTTAAAGTCCCAGGAATCCATGGCACTGTGCTGTGACAATACTCTTTCTGAAATCTGAATGTGATTATCCTATTGCAACCCTTACAAATGTCTTCATTTCCTCTTAGACCTTATGTTGGAGCATTCCATTCAGCTCTATGGCATTCCACACTCTCACCATGGCATATATGTTGGTTTTCTTTGCATGATCATTGGTTTATATTTTGAACAGAACTGTTCCTCATACTCTTGCATGGGATTGTACAAACACGCAAGAGTTTCTGCACGTTATTCATGTAGGAGTCGGTGTGGAAGAACAGTGTGTGTGCCCATCTTCATACCTGCTAACTTGTCAAGTATCTCTTTAGAGTTTGGGCAGGTGTCCACTGCTCAGTACCCAAGCTGTCTGTTCTCCATTCCCATCCATGGAGGAGCTCACCGGGGATGTCCTTTTATTTATCTTGTCATCTTTCCTAGTCAACAAAATTTGAAATCATTCATTTAAATTTGGGTGTCCAAGCTGACCGAGGCTCAGATTCATTGTCCATGTGAAAAGATGAGTATGATGGACTTCTTCTGTTTAGGGGTGGGGAAGGTATTCATATTTCAGTTCTGAGGACGGAATAGAAGGTCTCTTGCATGCCAGAAAGGTACTTTACCACAGAACTATATTCCAGCCCCATTTGCCATCACCTTTGTAACACACCCATGTTCCCAAATACAGGGCAAATTTTAATCAACTGTTCACACTGGGTCTTGTAGCATTTTAAATAATTGTGTGTGTGCATGCATGTGCATGAGTATGTTTATTATGACACATGTGGTGATAAGAAGACAGCTTGTAGGAGTTTAAGAGTTGGTCCAGTCCTTGCACCATATGGTTCCAGGAACTCAAACTTAGGTCCTCAGGTGTGGCTGCAAGAAAGAAACATCTCAGAGGCCCAAGAGTGTTATGGGCCTTTTATCTGGTGCCTTAACCATGTTTACATCATCATCATAGTGTTGTTCACAAGGCCTTTAGCTAATTGAGAATTGGTTTTAATAGTGGGTGTGACAGCTCTATGAATTATACATAGGAAGACCAGCAAGCATGTGGGTCCCAAGGGGCCGGGTCCTCATGGTTTCCAAGCTCATCCTGATTTAGTTTTTCCTCTGCCACAGTCCCATAGAGATGTTCTGTCCCCACTCCCCAAAGCCACTGATGGATTTCTTGTCAGGGAGGCCCGTCTTCATTTGCCCGGTGTCACACTGCACAGTCACCCACCACGGATGAAATCCCACCCTGTCAACAGTGTTCCCTCACAACCCCTTTATCTCAAAAATTTTATTTTATGTGCATTGGTGTTCTGCCTGCGTGTAGGTCTGTGTGAGGGTGTCAGATCTTGGACTTACAGACAGTTGTTAGCTGCCATGTAGGTGCTGGAAGAATTCCATCTCTCCAGCCCCTGCTTTTTTACTTTTTCTGCAATATACTTAGGGATTGTCCCTTCCCCAGTGTGTGTGTTCATGTATGTATGGGGACATGTGTGTATGCCAGAAGACAGGCTTGGGTGTTGTTGCTTAGGCTCCATCCAACACTTTTTTTTCTGAGACTGTTTATTGTTCATCTGGAACTCGACAAATGGGTTAGGTTGGCTGGCTGTTGAGGCCCAGGGACCACCTGTCTTGCCTCCCAGTGCTGGGATCACAAGGAGTCAGCACTATGCATGGCTTTCCTTACATGGGTTCTGGGGATCAAATTGAGGTTCTCATACGTTCAGAGCAAGCTCTTCTCAAACAGAGCTCTGTCACCTTCTTAGCGTTATTTCTCTTTTTCCTTTGTCTTCTGTAGAAGGTGCCTTCTGCATGTTTGTTTTGCTCAACTCTATTCTAGAATACTCTTTGACATAATAGGCCTTTAGTAAAGATTTGTCCATAAAGGAATGGGCAGTGGTTAGTACAGATCAAAGAGAGAAGAACACTTTGGAGAGAAAGTAAGAATGAGTGAATTGAAGGAATGTTCATGTGTCTTAGTCAAGGTTTCTATTGCTATGACAAAACACCATGACCAAAAACCAAGTTGGGGAGGAAAGGGTTTATTTGGCTTATACTTCAGCATTGCTGTTCATCACTGAAGGAAGTCAGGACAGGAATTCAAACAAGGCAGGGATCTGATGCCGAGGCCATGGAGGGGAGCTGCTTACTGGCTTACTTCCCCTGGCTTGCTCAGCCTGCATTCTTACAGAACCCAGGACCACCAGCCCAGGGATGGCATCACCCACCATGAGCTGGGCCCTTCCCATCAATCCCTAATTGATCTTGATCTCATGGAGTCATTTCCTCAGCCGAGACTCCTTCCCCTCTGATGACTCTAACTTGTGTTAAGTTGACACACCAAACCAGTCAGTACACCTAGAAATACACTGCATGGACTGAAATAAAACCCTGAATGGTAACAGACTGAGTGTAATGGTGAGTGATCATCCATTCGGGTAGGCTGTATTGGTGACAGTTGAGATGTAGCTAGAATTCCTAACTGGCAATTTGTGCCTGATCTTGAAGGCAGGCAAGCCTCACATAATTCTATATAGAAAACTAACAAGATCAACATCTTGGAACCCCACCCTCAACCCCACCCCTGCACCAATGAGGACAGCACATTGGGTTGGGGACTAAAGGTAAAACTGAGATGGACAGACCTCCCAGAGGGTTGTCATGGTGATAGGGGAGACAAGTCAGTGGTTACATCTGAAAAGAATAGGAGGACTGGCGAGAAGTGACGGATTCACAAAGATAACCATCTTTCCTCGTGACTCCCAAAGTTAATGAAATCCAAGAACTGGCTGCATCTAGCCTGGGCTGAGCCACCAGGCCATGCTTCTGCCAAGCTTGCTCTTAAGTAATCAAACTGGGCCGAAGTCCAGGATGCTCCACCCGCAACTTCAACTTTCCTCTTGGTGAAAGCAATCTGGAATGGGCCTGCAAGTTCGCCAGAGCAGGGGGCGGGGCAGCTCGCAGAGCAAACTGTAGGGTTTTTGGAAGGAGAGTGGCATTTGACATCCAAGTTCCCCTGCTCTCCGAATCTTTTGTGCGAGCAAATTGCTTTCATTTGTCTCAGGGCACCTTTTTCAGCCCAACTTCTTCCAGCTTGCCGGCAAATGTTTCTCAGTGGTGCTTTTGAGGCTTGGCTTCATCTCCCTGGCTGGGACGAATCTTTATTCCTAGGAAATAGCTGGATGATGATTCTAGACTCTTGGATCCCATTTCTCCTCCCAGCTGTTCATTCAGTACTCGATACCTTGGTGTGAGCAGGTCTGCACACCTCCCCCCTGCGAGTTTCTTATTAAGAGGCGTCTCATACCCACCACCACCTCACCCCTCCTTGGCCAGACAGTTAGGATTAACACCTGTTTCTTCACGACCGCCCTGGGACACAGTGGGCATGGGGGCATGTAGGTTGTTGCCCTCCCTTACCTCTTGCAATCGCATAGCTTTGCTTCCATCCAGCAGTCACGCGTTCCACCACAACCTAAAAGCCTCCAGATGATGGGAGTATCATATTTCGAGGTTCACATGGGAAAGCCACAACTCACCCTTCTCTTGTTCAAGTTGCATCGAATCTAATTTCCATGGCCCTGTGCTAGTGGGAAGCCCACAGCCCCCAGTCAGCTGTTGGAGTTTGGAAATGGTATTTCCAAACACAGTCCTGTAGGCAGCCAGCAGGCAGTAGACAGCTGAATGCTGGCAGAAAAACTCCCAGACACCTATAGCCATCCAAACAGTGACTCATCTCATTATAGCCAGGATAAATATGGGAATAAATGGTATTTTTCTACAAGCAGGAAGAATTGTCAAAATGCTTATCACTTTATAAAACATAACAGATTGTGCCTGTTCATGTTTTGAAATGTTCCAACCATTTTTTTTTTTTAATTCAGCTTGTTTTTCTTTCTAGGAGGCCTGGAGAAGCTAGGAGTTTGCACTCCGTGCCACCCGAGCTCTGGATCCACCTGGCCGTGGTGGCCTGTGGCAACCGCTTGGAGGAGACGCTGGTCATGCTCAAGTCAGCCGTGCTCTTCAGTCACAGGAAGATGCGCTTTCACATCTTCACCGAAGACGCCCTGAAGCCTGAGTTTGATAAACAGGTGAAGCAGGGCAACCCGAGGCACAGTGGGAATGGGAGGGGCCGTTAGACTACACTGGGCTCACTGGCAATGCAGATCACAGCGGGGGGCTGGCTGCATGCGCAGTTGGAGGACCTCAGATCCTTGGCTCAGAGGGTTCCGTGACTTGTGTGTGACTCAGAGATGGGCTAGGGAGCTGGCTCAGTTTCTGAAGCACTTGCTGAGCAGGCATGAGAACCTTGTTAGGGTCTCCCTAACCCGTGGTGGCATGCGTCTGTAACCCCAGCCCTCCTGAGGTGAGATGTGACATAGAGACAGGAGAATCTACGGAAGCCCGTGGGCCAGCTGACTTGGCTTGTGCAGCTGCAGACAACAGACCCTGCCTCAAACAGGGTGTAAGGGGAGGACCGACACCCAAGATTGTCTAACGACCTTCATGTGCTCCAGGGCATGAGTGTGTGCCCAAATTTGAACATGCCAACACACAAGAATTTTTAAAAGTGGGCCAATCATGTCCTCCTCTTAGACATATTGGGAGCGTGTGGGTATATGCCTTGGCACTCAGTCTGTGTTGCGTTATTAGAACTGTCCACTTTCCTGGGGGCCAAAAGCTTATTTTTGTGTATTGATGGAAGAATTTCAAACAACAAGTAGCAGCTTCAATGAAATAAATCCAAATAAGGTAGAGGACAACAGAGTCCCCACGACTCTCCAGTCTTACTTAAGAGATGACAGAGTTAACGATCTGGGGGAGTTCTGCCTGGTTTTCCTTTTCACCCAGAGGCCAGTGTGTGTTTCTATATGTAGACACACATATGCCTGTCATACACACACATGCACATATATAGATCAGGGCTGTGCTCTCCTGGGTTCTCTGCTGTGAGGCCATGTCATCCGTGATCTGGGCCAGTGCTCTGACAGCCTCACATCCTTATTGGCGGCTGTGAAGGTTTTGTTATGCAGCTGTGTCTCCATTTACTTGGCTTTTCCCTTTCTGAGTTTCCACCACACCGAAGAGCTACAGAAAGGCCAGTTCCGTCAGTGGAGGTCCTGCCCGACCTCGGCAGGCCAAGCTTTGTTTGCCTTGGATGTTTTCTCTTGTACCAAGGTCTTGGATCCTGGCAGAGAGGGAACCTGCTTTGTTTTGTTTCTGCTGACTGAGTCAACAGTGCTTTGTCCTGTCATCGGGCTAGTGGAGCTTGTGAGGAGTGAATGCCAAGAACAATGTATTGGACAGAGAAAGACTAACAACAGAAAACTAGAGAAAGTGTTATGTTTCCTAAGGGAAAAGTTGTCTCCAGATGCCACCAAGAGAAGCCAGGAACGAGTAGTTTTAGAGCTTTGGAGTGAGTTGGAACAATGCCTTGTGGAATGCCTCAGGCGACAAGGGAATGAAAAGACTGGAACACTCCCAGTTAACTGCTCTCAAGCCATGCTGTAAGGGTAAGGGCAGTGACAATATAAAGATTATGGTACTTATGTCAGCTGATGTTTTGTGAGTTCCTGTTAATCCTCACAACTCTTTGTAGAAAGTAACCCTGTCTAATTTAGTTTTTTTTTTTTATTATTACTCCAGGCTAGGTAACATTCTAAAGAAAAGAGGTTCATTTAACTCACAGCTCTGGAGGTTCAAGGGTGTGGTCCCAGTATCATCTTAGTTGTGAGGATCTTGTGACTGATGAGGTGGGACAGGAGGTACCCTACCATAGTAGAACATGCATAGAAAAAAAGACATCACATTGCCAGACAGGAATCCAAAGAGAAGCCAGGGTTTGATGAGGTTTGATCTTTTATAACAATGGTCTTGTAACAATTAACTCAAGAGTCCTCTAAGAACTACCTGGATCCTTCTGGGTGGTCCCAGTGACCTGAGATACTTCCTTTAGATGTCACCTTTAACATTGCCACACCGAGGACCAGGCTCTCAACACATGAACTTGTTGGGTGTGAGCTCAAAGTGTGGCAGGCTGGGAAAGCCAAGACTCGGAGAGTTCTATTGGCTTGCTCACTAAATGCCGTGTTAAACTCAACTGATTTATGTCCCCATGGCATTTATCACAATTCCATATACCTTCCTGAACCAGTAAACAAAGAATTCACATTCAAAACTTGGTTCACCGTTTACTTGTTCCGGGGTCTTGTGCTAGTCTTTTGGCTGTTGAATGTCTCCTCTTACCCATCTGCAACTTGGGGCTAGCCCAGGTTGTTTTTAGAAAAATGATGCTCAGTGTAGCTCAAGTCAGCTGTGCTCAAGACTTTGAATGCCTGCTGCTTCTCTCCCACGGGGACTAATTGGTCCATGTGGCCTTGGCTCTGGATCAGGCTCTCTGTGACACTGCTCCTTCACACAGCTTCACCTGCTGGAGTGTTGTTGGCTAGTCAGGGTTTTCAGGATGCTACTTTAGGAAAGATTCAGATGGCAACATCAGGACCACGCCATTTGCTCCTTCTGTGCGACACTGACAGGGATCTCTTCAACCGTCCAGAAGCAGCCACAGGCCATCCAGCTGCAGGGGGCTCAGAATTGTTCATACACAAGAATGGAGGAAAACTGGCCATGGATGACCAGTAGTCACTTCACACAGAATCCCTCTGACATCGCCTGCATGCTGGATGCTGAGCATGGGGTTACACGTTTGGCAGAGATCACATGGAGGAAGGGAGGTTTGTATGACCATGTCTGTATGGCCAACTGTACCTTCCAGAGTATTCACATCCTCAGATACATTCCTCCTGTACTGCCCTGGAGTAGGTCTGTATACAGGTATCCTCAGGTGGAGTGGAAGGGGACCATCCCTGAGAGTAGACTAGAAAAGGCATTTCACTGTCTCTTGGATTATTAACTCTGGGTAAAACCACTGCTGTGTCTGAGTAGTCCATGGAGATTTTCACATGATGAGGTATGTTCTTGCCCATTGCGGTGATTTGAAAGAATATGGCCCCCAAAGGAAGTAGCACTATTAAGAGATGTAGCCCTGTTGGAGTAGGTGTGGTCTTGTTGGAGGAAGTGTGTCACTAGGGAAGGGGAGCTTTGAGATCTCTTTTCTCAAGCTTCACTCACTGTGACAGTCAGTCAACTTCCTGCTGTCTTCTGGCCAACGTGTAGCCAGCACCGCATCTGCCTGCCTGCCTCCATGTCCCCTGTCGTGATCATGATGGACTGAATGTCTGAAACTGTAAGCCGCCACCCCAATTTGTAAGAGTTGCCATGGTCTGCCAGGTGGTGGCGGCGCATGCCTTAATTCCAGCACTTGGGAGGGGAAAGACAAGAAGATCTCTGTGAGTTCAAGGCAAGCCTAGTCTATAAAGCAAGATCCAGGACAGAGAAACCCTGTCTCAAAAAATACCGCCCCCCCAAAAAAAAAAACGGAAAAAAGAAACAAAAGAGTTGCCACGGTCATGGTGTCTCTTCGTAGCAATAAAAATGTCCCTAAGTAAGACACCCATGCTCCTGTATGAGCTTGGAGGCAGGTCCTCCAGCCTCAACCTTCAGAGAAGCCCCATTAAACCTTCAGATTAGCATAGACATCCCACCCCCAATTTCAGGAGGGACCCAGAAGCAGATTGTCTCAACTCCCAGACTCCTGACCTTAAGACATTATTTGAGTGGGCTGGATGTTAAAAGCACTGGCTGCTCTTCTGAGGTCCCAGCAACCACATGGAGGCTCACAACCATCTATAGTGGGATCTGATGCCCTCTTCTGGCATAAAGGTGTATATTCAGATAGAACACTTATATACATTAAATAAATAAATAGAAACACTTGCTTCTTGGCTGGATGGTGGTGGTACATGCCTTTAATTCCAGCACTCGGGAGGCAAAGACAGGCTGATTTCTGTGAGTTCCAGGCTAACCTGTTCTACAGAGTGAATTCAAGGACAGCCAGGGCTACATAGGAACCCTGTCTCTAAAAACAAACAAGTGGAAAGCTAAACAAACAAATAAACAAATAAAAAAACACACTTGCTTCTCTTGCAGAGGACTCAGGTTTGGTTTGTAGCACCCACATGGAAAACCACAACCTAATGTAACTCCAAGTTTGGGGGATTCAATCCCCTTTTGTGTGCTCCACAGGCAACAGCATGCATGTGGTACATATATATATACATGCAAGCAAAACTCTTATGCACATATAATAAATAAAACAAAAGATTTGAGCCTGCTTTGATGGCACAGGTCTGTAATCTCAGCTCCTTTGGAGGCTGAGGCTGGAGAATCACAAGTCCAAGCCCTGCCTGGACTACAGAGTGAGTTTAAGGCCAACCTGGGCAACCTAGTGGGACTGAACAAAAGTAGAAAGGGGACTGGGATACAACTCTGGCAGAGCACTGTCTAGTGTGCATGAGGTCCTGGGTTCATTCCTCTATGCTCCACGTACACATATGCACGCACACACGCATGCACACACACACACACATACACACGCAGAAGGGGGTGTGGGGGAGAGAGAGAGGGAGGGAGGGATAGAGGAAGAGAGAAACACAAAGAGATAGGTAAGATAGTTCAGCAGGTAAGGATGTTTGCCACCTAGCTTTACAGCCCACTTTCAGTCTCTGGGCCCTACGTAACAGAAGTGTTCGTCTAGAACAGCTCACCCCAGCTGAGAAAACCCTACTGCTGCCTCCCAAACCCTGCCCTCTCAGAGACACCGGGGCAAGACCAGTTCCAGGCGGTGGTGCCCCAATACCCCACCCAAAAGCTTACAATAGCATGAACCCACCTCAAGGCATGTCATCACGCCATGCCCCTACAGAGCATTTAAACTACCCCCTTTAGAACAGCCATGTGCTTTCTCTTCTGCTCCCTTTTCCAAGAGTGACCCAGGAGTGCTTTGCTCAGATGAAACCTGGTCCTTTTTTGACTCGGCTGGATTTGGCTTACTTCGTTGGTGGAGAGACTCAATATCAGGGTATGGAAAGCTTTCACGAAGGAGAGAATTGGCTCCCGCAAGTTGTCCTCTCTCCTCCACACACTCGAGGTGGCATGCATGTGCATAGACACAGAAATAAATACATGAATAAATAGTTGTAATAAAAAGGTTTTAGAAATTATTTAAGCTATTACTTTCTGGGTCATTTGTTACAAGGTAACACTTAATACTACTTCTGTGCACACACACATGCATGTAGCTACACGTTCAGATGAGCGAGTGTGACAGGTGTAGTGACATGTGACATCTAAGGCTAGGTCATAGAAAGAAGATAGCTTTTGTTTGATCCTTTGGGGTGAACTGTGCCTAGAAGTTGCCACCATGCCCAAAGAAGTTCAAAGCAGTCTGTGTGAGGAGACAGGAATGAGGCTTTGGGCACCAGGTTTGTGAACGAAGTTGCCTCCGGATGCTCAGGCCTGGCCTTCAAGGCTCCCGGCTGAGGCCCCAGCATGGTGAAGCAGTGTTCCCTGTCCTGCCTTGTCTGAGTTCCTGACCCATGGTTCTGTCTGATGAGCCACAGAGACTGCCAAGCTGTGAACTGGGAGTGGACTCCTCTGGATGTGACAGCCAGTGCTTATGGTGCTCTACTGGGTGTTGGGTTCCCTGATGCACTTACTCTTGAATTGCTTCAAGTCTTTGTGAGACCAGTGAAGGAAGTTGTAGTAGGAGTTGCTGTGGTTTGGGTCTAGACTGTCCTTCCAAACACCACAGTTAAACTCTTGGCCCTTCTTGGTGCTACTAGGAGGTGGAGGACCCTCAGGAAAGCTAAATCTGTGATCTCCAGTGCTTGTAGGTATCTATTGGGGCCTCGGCTCTTTCTGTTTTCCCTTCTGAAGAAAGCTTTATTTAATTTTAAGTATATGGTTATTTGGCTGCGTGTATGCTGGTGTACCACATGCATGCAGTGCCCACAGAGGCTAGAAGAGAGAGTCAGATCCCCCAGAACTGGAGTTACAAATGGTTGTGAGGCACCATATGGGTGCTAGGAATCGAACCTGGGTCCTCTGGAAACACAGTCATTGCTCTAACTGCTGGGCCACCTCATGTATTTCTTCTGCACACGTTGCTGTCATGCCCTGCTTCCTTGTCACAGGCCCCCAGTAACTGGACCAACCAATCAGGGCTTGGAAGTATGGGCAAGACTAATCTTTTTTCTTCATTTTGGCTTTTTGGTTATGGGGTTGCTTTAGTGGAGACAGAGCCTGACTACATAGCCCTGGCTGGCCTGGAACTTACAGAGGTCTTCCTGCCTGCCTCTCTGCCTTTCAAGTGCTAGAATTGAAGGTGTGTGCAACCTTGCCAGGAGCCTCTTCTTAAGTTGATTACCTCAGGTATTTCATTGCAGTAAAGCTGACGGAATGCGTGGTATCACCTCTTTTCCATGCATTAGTTATGGTGACAGTTTAGATCTAAAACCTGAGACTCTGGGTAGGTTATAGAATGTGCTTCTGCTTCCATTTTGTCATCCATACCTCAGGACAAACTACTCTTCTTCTGGTATGTATGCAGGGTATCATTGCAGGGCGGGGCCAGTCTGATAATAGATTTATTCTTTCACTCTCCACAGATTCTCTGGAATGTGCCCTATCCATTGGGCATGTTGTTAGCAGCAGGGGCTGAGGCTAGGTTGGAGGGAGGTGGGCAGTGTCACCCCTTTCCTCTGCTGTCACCCAGCACGGAGAATTTTAGATGTATTCAGAGTTTCCTCTGAAAACTTCCTGTGATATTTAGAACCACATATTTTCATCTCAAGATAAAAAAAAAAAGTCAGCCACCATTGCCTTGCCTCAGGCAGCTGCACCATGGGTTAGGTCTTCTATATTTAGAGTGTTCCTTTCTTTTTTAAAAAGCTGTATTACAGGCAGCCTCCCTCTAAGGAAAAAAAAAGAACAAAAGGCCCCAGAAGTTGCTTTTTAAAGGTATCCTGGGGCTGGGGAGATAGCTCAGCTTGTTAAAGGGTTTCCTGAGCCTGATGACTCGAGTTTGACCCCAGAAACACAGGTAAAAAGCTCTAGGTAGCTCACATTTGTTAACCCAGAGCTCCTACTGTGAGATGGCAGCAAAGACAGAATTATCTAGAAGCTCACAAGCCAGGCAGCCTGGAATATAGGGAGGGGCAGCAACAACAGGAAAGACTGCCTTGACTGACGAGAAGGAAGGGGACTCTCTGTCCTACACACACACACACACACACACACACACACACACACACACACACACACACACACACAAAAGCAGGGCTACACTTTGAGGGGAAAATGAGCCAGACAGAAAAGAACATGAGTCTGAGGACCTGAGTTCCACCCTGAAACCCCTAGTGGAAAGAAGAATTGACTCTCATTCAGTGTTTAAGCTCCTGTCCATACCTTCATGAGCAAACAGCTCCATATTGCCGGTTGTTTTGGGCCCTGGTAAAGGACTGCCAGAAAGAAGTCCTTGTAAGGAGCAAGCCAAAGTTTAGCATAGATCAGTAACCATATTTGGATCATTCCAGAGGAAGTCCCTAGGAAGGGCTTTGTTGACGGTTTTTGATTGGGTGAGCTTAAGTAGGGAATGGTTCCTAGAGGTTAGTTGCTGGTTTCTAACTAGCCTGGGATGTAGCTGTTTGAACTAAGTTGGTCTCAGTTGCTTAGGTAGAGACTTGGTATATTGGAGCTGACGTGGCTTCTTAACCTCTGAGTTCAATACTTTTCCATTGCTGTGATAAAACACCGTGACCAAGACAACTGATCAGAAGGAAGGGTTTGTTTGGGCTTATGGTTCCAGGGGGTTGAGAGTCCATTGTGAAAGCATGGCGGCACAGGCTGGAGCAGAACGCTGAGGGCTTACATGGTAAACCACAAACAACAAAGCATGTGGCTTTAAACATCAAAGCCCGGCTGTACGGTGGTGGCACTCTCCTTTAATCCCAGTACTCGGGAGGCAGAGGCAGACAGATCTCTGTGAGTTTGAGGCCAGCCTGGTCTACAGAGCGAGTTCCAAGACAAGCCTCAAATCTCGGTCTCGAAAAACCAAATAAACAAAACCTCAAAGTTCGTACCCAGTAACACACCTTCAGCAAGACCGCACCTCCTAAACCTACACAAACAGTGCCACTAACTGGGGACCAGGGATTCAAACATACGAGCCTATGGGGGACAGTCTCATTCAAGCCACCACAGCCTCCCAATTAATTATTTTATTAGAAGCATTAGTTATAACAATAAACTTCTCAACAGAAATGCTAGCTAAGGTCCTATGAGATAATACCTTCAAAATTCAGAGACTATTATCACCTTGGGTATTCTTCCCTGGTCAAACTACATACAGAGAATGAAAGAATTGGCAGCAAAATCTCTTCATTAAAGGAGATTTGTGTAGGATGAACTTTAAGATGGAGTAAAATGTTCCCAGAAGGGAGGTGAGATGAGATCGTGAGGACAGAAGATATGTAGGCAAAGTGGAAGGTTGATTAAAGAATAATACCTAGGTTGTAGTGAATGTCAAAAATCAGACTAAAATGTACCATCTGAGCCATAGTTAAACTTCCTGTGAATCCCTGTAAGTCAGGAGTATGATGATAGTTAGCAGTTGACTTCATATGGATGCTAGCATTTTGAAGAGAAGCACTAAAAAAAAGATGTGGAAAAGAAAGAAAATCTTCATGTAAAAAAAAAAAAACCCAAAAGACTGGAGATGGGAAAGAAACATAAAGTGGAAGTGTAGCTCTGAACCTGACAGAAATAGATTTAAACACACATTGTAACGAATGTACATGGACTGAGGCTGTTCTCACTAAAGACATGGATTGGGAGAGAAAGATTAGATACTGAGGATCAAAATAAAGGAGACCCTCCCACACACATTTTTGGAGGGCTGAGTTAGGCTGCGTTAGTACCCTACGTGTGTGCCTGTGCTTGCTAAGTGATTAGTTCTGTTGTACTAAGGGTTTATGTGTGTGTCAGTTCTCCGGAGCCAGAGAACTTGTGTTATTAATGTTGGCGTGGGTTCAGGTTGGTCAATGCCCATCATTAATCAATATTCTTTCAGTTGTCACTCAGAAATTGTCAAGTACTCCCAATTTTTCTAAAAGTTTGTGTTTGTAAAAACAATGTGTGTACATTTTAAACAAATAACCAATAGATTTGTGAATCACAAATTAAAAAGACCCTTCCCACCTCAGCAGTGCTCAGGAGAACAATTTTGGCATATTTTTCTATTCCATTTCTATGCTGGTTATTTATTTATTTATGTATTTATTTATTTATTGTCAACTTGACAAAGGTTAGGATCATCTGGGAAGACAAAATGTCAGTTGAGAAGTTGCTTCCATCAGACTGACTCATAGGCAAATCTGTGGGGGGGGACTTTCATGATTAATAATTGATAATGGATAGCCCAGTCCACTGTAGGTGATACCGCTCCTGAGCAGGAGGTCCTGGAATGTATATGAAAGCAGGCTAAGCAAGCCATGAAGAGTGTAGGTGGAGTTTCTCTGTGTCCCGCCATCTGCTCCCAAATAACCAGATGGAGACTTCTTATTAATTATGAAATCTGGGCCAATAGCTTAGGCTTGACATAAATTAACCCATTTCTATTAATCCATGTGCTGCCCCAAGGCTTGTTTACTTATCTATGGACTTCCCATGCTGCTTCTTCTGATATTCCCAACTCTGACTCCACCCTTCTTCCCATCATTCTCTCTGCCCCCAAAATTCCTGGGTAGCTACTGGCCATTTAGCTTTTTTATTAAGCCAATCACAGTGACACATACAGAGGAGCTAGCCAATAAGCAGGATTCCTCCATGGCCTCTGCAGTCCCTGCCTCCAGGTTCCTGCCCTGACTTCACTTCGCAATGGACTGTAAGCTTTAAACTGAAATAAGATCTTTCCTGCCCAAGGTGCTTTGGGGCATGGAACTGTATCACAAGCAACAGAAAGCAACCTAGAACAATATCTTTACAATGAATATCAGAAATTAAATCATATACCATATAATTTCTTTTATTAACAATGCATAGATAACTAATAGCTTCTAAAGCAGGAGGTGACTTTTTAAAGTTTTTTCTTAAAACACCAGCTTTACATAGCAACTATGGCTTTGTGGGTATTGTGTATCACAGTTACATGAACCCCTGTCATTAAGTGCAAAAGTGACCATAACAGTGTGCATTGGTGGGGGGTGACTTGGGGATACAAATCCAAGTTTCATGTAACTTTTATCTATCACAAAGCATGAGTATTTTGATTTTTAAAATTTTTAATTATGTATATGTAAGTCATGAGTATGTACACAGGTGCCTGTGGGGGCCAGATTCATTAGTTTACCATCTAGAGTTGGAGTTACATTTGGTTGTGAACCACCTGATGTGTAGACCACCTGATGGAGTTCTGAGGAATGAACTCAGGTCCTCTGCAAGAGCTGTATGAACTCTTAATCACTGAACCACCTCCAATCATTTCTTTGATTACTTTAAAATGTCAAGTTGCCCTGGGCATTGGTGGTGCATGCCTTTAATTCCAGCACTCGGGAGGCAGAGGCAGACGGATCTCTGTGAGTTCGAGGACAGCCTGGTCTACAGAGCCAGTTCCAGGACAGTCTCCAAAACAATACAGAGAAACCCTGTCTGGGGGAGGGGGTGAATGTTAGGTTGCTTTCCTGGGTGTGATGACTGGATATTGGTCTTTTGAGCTTGTCATTTGCTGACTTGAGCTCTATGATATGGTCACTAAGGACTGCATTGTATCCTTGTATTCAGACATACCCCATAAGTTGCCAGTGACTTGTTCATGTAAAGCTATTCACCGATGCAAATGAAACTTTTTAAAGTCTTACAAGAATAAATGAGTTGTCAAGCCACAAAAAGGCATGTAGAATCTTAAGTACATAGTGGTAAATGAAAGAAGCCAGTATTTAGTGATGGGACCTGTACGAGTCTAGTAACAGGACAATCAAGAAAACAGGAATCCAAGAGAAGACACAAAGATTAGTGATTGCTTGGTATAGAAAAGAATGGTGGATGCGCAGCCTGGTCTACAGAGCAAATTCCAGAGCAGCCAAGGCTACACAGAGAAACCCTATCTCTAAAAACAAACAAAATAATAATAATAAAATAGTAGATATTGGTTCATCGGTTGCAACAAACTTGCCACAGCATTTTGAGCTGATAAACTCAAAGGTGAGTAGGTGGGAAGGTGAGTAGGTGGGAAGGTGAGAGGCAGGGTGGTAATTGTTTACCTTCTGCTCCATTTTTCTCTAAAACTACAAGTATATAAAAAATAAGGTCCGTTAGAAATTTATCATAAAATTAACAGGTGCAGAGACTGGAGAGATGGCTCAGCAGTGAAGAGTTGAATCCAGTTCTCATGCACATGGCGTACACAGTCATCTGTAATTCTGGCTCCAGGGCAACGATGACCTCTTCTGTCTTCTGCAGGCACTAGGTGTGCGTGTGCACATGCATGTGTACAGGAAAGACACATATATACGCGTTGTGGTGGTTTGACAGAAAATGGCCCCCGGAGCGAGTGGAACTATTAGGGGGTGTGGCCTTGTTGGAGTGGGTGTGGCCTTGTTAGGCAAAGTGTGTCATTGTGGAGGTGGGCTGTGAGGTCTCATATATTCTCAAGCCACACTCAGTGTGACTGTTGCTTCCATTGTTTGTCGATCAAGATGTAGGATTCTTGGATCCCTCTGCAGCACCATTTCTGCCTGTACACAGCTTGAAGATAATGAACTGAACCTCTGAAACTGTAAGCCAGTCTCAATTAAATGTTTTCCTTTTTAAGAGTTGCCGAGGTCGTGATGTCTTTTCACAACAATAGAGCACTAACTAAGACACACATATGAAGGGGGATGTCCTTCTGTATGCTGAAAATGTATGTTTCCCTTATTGGTTGATGAATAAAGCTGTTTTGGCTAATGGACAGGCAGGATGTAGCCAGGTAGGAAGTATAGGGATACCAAACTAGGAGAATTCTGGGAGGAGGAACACAGAAAGTGAGTCGAGAGGGAGATGCCATGAAGCTGCCAAGAAAGAAAGTGGCTCAGGCATCACTGGTAAGCCAAGACCATGTGGGAATACCTAGAATAATAGAAATGGGTTAATAATTAAGAGAGAGCTAGCCAATAAGAAACCTAAAACATTGGCCAAACAATTTATAATTAATAGAAGTCTCTGTGTGTTATTTGGAACCAAAGGGCTGTGGGGCCAGGTGGGACAGAAACTTCTGTCTACATACATAAAATGAATAAATCTTTAAAAAATTAACATATGCAAAGAGAAACATATTCACTATAAAATCCTGAAGAATACAGAAATATCAACAGGAAACAAGACCCGTAAGTACCACTTGTTAAGGTGCCCACTTTTAACAATAGGATGCTATCTGTCTCGATTTTTCTCCATGTACAAAAGACATGTGCATAGGAGCTAGAGAGATGGTCCAGGAGTTAAGAGCTCTTTCTGCTTTTGCAGAGGACTCAGGTTCAGTTCCCAGCACCCACAATTGGTAGCTCACAATGGTAACTCCAGTTCCGGGGGATCCAGTGCCCTCATCTGCTCCCTGCAGGCAACAGGCACACACAGGGTATATATATGGTGAGTATACATACTTGCAGACAAAGCACTCATTCACGTAAAAGTAAATCTTGAATACAGATGTGGATATTTGTGCTATTAGAGGGAGACACACATAGCCCAGGTGAGCCTCAAACTTGTGTTTCTCTTATGTCACCCTCTCTGTTTCTGGGATTACAGGCATGCACCACTGCACTGGACCATATAATAGTTTTGTATATATCACATCAAAGCATATAAATCTTCTTTATTCTGCATTATTCAGTTGTGTAAATCTATCGATTTTTTAAAATTTTCCCAGTTCCTTATAAATTGACATTTAGATTCTCTCCAGGTTTTGCTTCCACACGCCACATTGTGATGAAAGCCCCTGTGTCTCTGTCTTTGGGATCTAAACCAACTTCTGAATTGTTCTGCATTGCTCTCTTGGCGTTTTATCCAAATCCAGAATCCCCTTGGCAGTATTTGTGGACCAGTCTCCAATTCCCCTGCCTTCAGCAAACGCTGTTTGTTTTCAGTCCTAGCAATGTTATAGGAAAATGTTCCTTCACATAGTGACCCACAGGAGCAGTGATGAAGCTGGACTCACTATGTGAATTGCCTAGATAATTTCCATTGTGTCAGCCAGAGGCCTCTCAGGTGCTCTCCGTTTATCTCCGTGTCTAACCTAACCCTTCTGTATCCCCATGTTTTGCAGTTGCGCCAGTGGCCCGACTCATATACAAAGAAGTTTGAGCATAAAATCTACCCCATCACATTTTCCGTTGGAAACCCCCAGGAGTGGAAGAAATTATTCAAGCCCTGTGCCGCCCAGAGGCTCTTCCTTCCGGTAGGAACCCTGTTGTTATCAAGATGCATTTGGGAAAGATTTCCACTTGAAAACAGTGAGATCAGTTGAGGTGTGTTAGAGACCCTTACTGTGGGCAATAAAAGTGCCCCCGTCGGTTCTAGGGCTGATGCTCTCAGCCTGCTGTGTGCAAATGGAGGATCTAGAAGGCTCTTTCCTGGGTCTGAGCAACCAAAGCCTGCCTTAGACAGGGCTCATTGTGACTGTGACTTCACCATTTACTGCCTTGTGAACCTCAGCCTCAGTTTCCTCCTTGTGCATGGCTCGTAGTACGTGGTCAATGTTAGCTTCTATTAGTGTTTCTCAAACAACAATAACTACTACTAGATGTGCCCAGACATTCACAAAGGGTCCAGAGTCTGGTTTAGCCTTTCAGTTTTGAATTTTTTAACTGAATTTTTGTTGTTGTTGTTGTTGTTATTTTTCAAGACAAGGTTTCTCTGTATTGTTTTGGAGCCTGTCCTGGAACTTGCTCGGTAGATCAGGTTGGTCTCGAACTCACAGAGATTCGCCTGCCCCTGCCTCCTGAGTGCTGGGATTAAAGGTGTGCGCCACCAACTCCTGGCTTTTGTTTTATTTTTTAAAAATCTTTAATGTAGGCTGGGGCTATAGCTCAGTGAGAGCATTTGGCTACCATGCACTTGGCCCTGCGTGGGTTCCATTCTTGGTACAACAGCAAAGAGAAGGAGGGAGAAAAAGCAATAGAGGGGGTATGAAAGGACACATCAAAACTGAGGCATTGAACTGGGAGGGAGTTGCACTCTGAATTGCAACCTTAGTATCTGAGGGACCCGTGCCTTCCATAGACATTTGATATAGTGTCAATTAGGTGACCATGGCTCTGCTCTCTAGACCTTACGTCTGACAGGAGCTTAAGTCTAATCAGAACTGAGGCAGAGAAAAAATGCCATGGGTGTATATCATATACAATCCCACTGTGTCCTGGGATTGTCTTAGAGACCATTTGTGGCAAGACACAAATGAAGTGAGGTTATTGGGTGACAAAGTTTTGGGAGTCCTGAGAGAGAGGTCCAGGCAAGAGACTAGTGCGTGCAGAGGCCCCCATCTGGAAGGAGATATGCGTCCCAGAATAAAGGTCCATGGAACTATGATGGGGTTAGTACTTCTATGTATATGTTGTGTTATTGGTTAATAAATAATGCTCTGTCAGCCAATAGGGAAGCAAGATAGGTGGAATAGGAGTCAAGGAGGATTCTGGGAAATGTAGTCAAGGGTGGAGAGTCGCCATGTGATCCCTGGAGGAGAGGGTGCAAGTCTTGTGTTCTCTGTAAGATAAGACCTTGTAAAAAATATATTAGTAATTATGGGTTAATAATTAAGTTACAGCTAGCCATTAAGAAACCACAGCAAGCCAGGTGTTGATGGTGCATGCCTTTAATCCCAGCACTCGGGAGGCAGAGGCAGGTGGATCTCTGTGAGTTTGAGGCCAGCCTGGTCTACACAGCAAGTTCCAGGACAGCCTCCAAAACAATACAGAGAAACCCTGTTTTGAAAAACCAAAAAAGGGCTGGAGAGATGGCTCAGAGGTTAAGAGCACTGACTGTTCTTCCAGAGGTCCTGAGTTCAATTCCCAGCAACCACATGGTGGCTCACAACCATCTGTAACGAGATCTGGTGCCCTCTTCTGACCTAGAGACAGAACATTGTATACATAATAAATAAATCTTTAAAGAAAAAGAAACCATAGCAAACAGTCAACAACTTCATAATTACTATAGTGTGTTCGTTTGGGACTGACTCAGCTCTAGGGCCAGGCTGGCGGGGAGAATGCACATTGCATAACTAGAACAGAGAAGGAGACAGGCCTGAAGATATCAGCAGGGCTGCAGCTGCAGGCTCTGAAAGCCCCGTGAGATGTCTGCTCTCTGTTTAAAGGCAGTGGCAACCCATTGTGCAATCTAGTGTGGAAACTGGATGGCCCAGGATGTGTTTTGCTGAAGACAAGCATTTGTGATGGATTTGAGACCCACTTGACAAATGGATTTCCCAGCTCCTATTGGAGCTGAAATGGGGTGACAGGGGGATTAAAAAAAAAGGATTTCAGCCAGGTTTTGGTTGATTTAGTTAAAATTGTCAGTATCTAACCATTCAGACCACACATTTCTCATACAGCTCAATCTAAGAAATGAATAGTGATATTGTATAAAGATGAGGCAAACTTCAGGACCATCAGTTTGGGTAAAGAAAAGATGCATGGGGTTTGATTTTGGAGTGTCTAGGGCTATTCAAGGGAGGTGTGCTTCCCCATCTGTTGGTCTGGAAACTCTAAATGGTGAAAGATACCTTAGCATTTCCAACACGGAAGTCAGTGAGAAGAACATGGCCTGGATAGATGGCTGCCACTAGGATTACCACTTCTTTTATTTTTTAAACGCTTATATATTTTTTTTATTTGTATTTGAACATACCACATGATTGCAAGTGCCCAGAGAGGCTAGGAGAGGACTTTGGATCCCCGGGAGCAGGAGCTACAGGCAGTTGTGAGTTATCTGATATGGGGGCTGGGACTGAACTCAGGTCCTCCACAGAGCAGTGTGCCCTTTTCAACAGCCCTGGATGCCATTAAATGGCATGTTTCTACCACACACAAACCTGTCTACATATGGTGAGGTAAGTTATTTGTATGAAAGCCTGGGTAAGAAATGACTGCCTGTAAGTGGAGCTAAAGTCTCTAGAATGGTGATTTACACAGCAGTTATCATTTGAGGTGAGAAATGACGTCTCTATTTAAGGCAAAAGGATATATTAGAAAGCCAAAGTTACTACTGGGAAATTGTCCCCCAATCCTATTCAAGATTTGAATAACTCAATGGAAAGACATTCGAATTTTCCCTGTCCTTGAATTGTGACTTTATGACTTTATTAAAACAACAACCAAAAAAAAAAAAAAAAGAAGAAGAAGGAAGGAAGGAAGGAAGGAAGAAACCAAGCTCACTACAGGATGAGTGTGATTCACTCCAGCTAAGTAAGCTGTCTGTTTTGAATGACAAATGGGTGTTAGTGTTGCTTATCGGCTTCTGGTAATGGAAACCAGCCCTTCTTAAAAATAATAATGAGAGATTGTGGCTGACAGGACCTTTACCTTCTCCAAGTCCTACAGCATAATGGCAGATTATGAGCATGGCTTTGGGGAGCATTGTTGAGATGTATTGATCTTCAGGGTAGTTTGAAGTAAAGTGTAAATCATATTTCCCATAACCCCCACACACACAATGGAGCCAGTCAGATATGCTAGCAAAGCTGCTCATGGGAAATGGAGCCCTGTAATGCCCCATTCTAGCAGATGGCCGACTGGGATAGAGCCATAGACATAGCCATCTTCTGCACCATCAGTGCTGCGATTTGGATGAATGGCCCGCAGTCTTGTGTGTTTGGACTCTTGGTCTCTAGCTGAGCATGCTGTTTTAAATGGAACTAGTGGGTGGATCTGAACTAGAGGAAGTGAGTACAGGGTGTGGACTGGGTGGCTTTTTAGCCTGCCTCCACCTTCTGCCTGTTCTCTGCTTCCTGGCTGAAGATGCAGTGTGACCCTTTGGTTTGAGCTACTTGGCTGCCATGACTTTCTCGCCACGATGGACTGTAGCTCCTCAAACTGTGAGCCGAGACAAATCCTTCCTTCCTTCAGTTGCTTTTTTTTTTATTTATTTAAACTAGAAACAAGCTTGCTTCACATGTCAATCCCAGTTCCCTCTCCCTCCCCTCCTCCCCCGCCCCCTTCAACCCTCCCCCAATCCCTTCAGTTGCTTTTGTTAGGTGTTTTGTCATAACTATGAGGAACATAACTAATACAGTTGGCATCTCCTGCAGACACACAGTAGAGACCATCTCTTGACGAATATATATTTCTGTGTGTGAGAATGAGTGTATGGTGTGTGTGTGTGTGTGTGTGTGTGTGTGTGTGTGTGTGTGTGTGGTGTACAAGCTGGTGCCCAGGTGTGGGGACCAGAAAACAACATTGTGTGTCCTGCTTTATTACTCTCTAGCCTTATTCCCTGGAACAGGATCTGTCTCTCAACTTGGAGGTAGGCTGAACGCCAGTAAGATCTAGTGACCCTCCTGTCTCCAGCGTGTGCATGACCACACCTAGCTTTTTTATGCCGGTCCTGAGGTTTTGAGCTTAAGTCTTATACTTGCACAGCAAGGAATTTTACCCACTGAGCCTTCTCCCTAGCCCTCAACTAATATTTTACCATCAGAGCAAAGATTTTTGCTGCCGGGCATTGGTGGCGCACGCCTTTAATCCCAGCACTCGGGAGGCAGAGGCAGGCGAATCTCTGTGAGTTCGAGACCAGCCTGGACTACCAAGCGAGTTCCAGGACAGCCTCCAAAGCCACAGAGAAACCCTGTCTCGAAAAACCAAAAAAAAAAAGATTTTTGCATCACATGCCTTTCAGATTCTGATGTACCATTAGAATAATTCAAATTTCATTGATGCTTGGGTTATGAAATTCTAAAAATTAATTTACTTTTCTATTTCTGGGGATAATGGCCCAAGGGGTAGGACTGTTATCAGTGAAGCTCCACTACAGGTGACTTGACTGAGTTCTCTAAGGTGCATCTTACTCTTGGGCAATTCAGTAGCTTAAAGTATTCCAACTAATATGCCAAGTACAAATCAAATTTAGTACAAACCAGGAAGCCCTCCATTCTACAAAAAACAGTTGACTTGAATTAATGCCAATCATGTATTTCCCCAGTTAATGGGAAGTTGTGACATTTTCTTAACAACCCACTGTGCCCATTGTATGACAAATGCGTCTCTCATCAGGAATAAGAGGTGTGTGGGGATCCTAGGAATATTTAGGATGTAGCAGAAATAACTGGGGGGCATGCTGTTCAGAAATTTAATTGGCAAGTAGTACCTTGTGTGGTAGGAGCATGCTATTCATGTTTTACTCAGGGAGAAAGGATTTTGCCAAGTTTTAATGGATATGCTCCTACTTATAACAATATCAGATGTCTTTATTGGGGGTGTTATGTCAAGGCAAAATGCAGCTCTTACTCCAAAGGGAATAAGAGATAATTTATTCCAAGCCAACTATTTGTGACAATGCCCCATGATCTCAGGTTGCTCTGAACGGTGTAGTCCACTGTGAAAGCAGTCACACAAATTTTTATAGTCACATAACAAAATACGGCCATAAAACAAGGAGGGGACATCAAGCAGGCAGGTTACAATACAGTAGGGAAGTCTCTGTGATGGGTTTCAGATGCTCTCTGATGATAGTCTTAGCTTCCGATTGTTGGAAGCTAGTTATAGCTAAGTTAAACATGCCAAAGATT
Organism: Mesocricetus auratus; assembly: GCF_017639785.1. Lineage (NCBI taxonomy): Eukaryota > Metazoa > Chordata > Mammalia > Rodentia > Cricetidae > Mesocricetus > Mesocricetus auratus. The sequence continues at coordinate 161,613,078 of NW_024429266.1, forward strand.
TTACCTGGTAGTCAAAGGGATGGATGCTGGGCCAGATACAAAGGTGGGTGATGAATAGCAATTAAGGGTGCTAACCATGACCCAAGATAATGTTGGCTCTGATACAGGGTTCCAACTCTCCACAACTAAAGGTTCTAATCACTCCCTCATTCTGTAGTCTTTAACACAAATATGGGTTTTGCAGGGAACTTCAGTTCATACTGCCATTGCTTGCTGCAAGTATCGGCATTCATGGCAGGAGTTAGGATAAACTTGCTCTCAGACCCATCTGCGACTTATCCTGAGCACAGTCTGACTCCAAATCACCCAGTAACTTGATTTATTTTTAAAAAATGTTTCAAAGCAGTTCCATGCCAAGTAAACACACATGTTATATTACCCGTGTTTTCTATATCACACTGGAAGGCATGTAACATTCCCCTTTTCCATTTACAGCTTGCAAAAGGGGCCTGTAACTGGTTCCAATGCATAGACATCTGTGTGGTTACAGGCATTCTAATGAGTTAGTCATGGGCTAATGGAAAAGGGTGTCTTATTAGATTTGTTTGAACTTTTTAAACCTTATGGACAGACCTCTGTTATTCCCGGTGTCACACCTCAGCATTAGCAATTAACACTGAGACACTCTGGGAACCAGTCCTATGGCTATGAACACACACTGACAAATGTATAGGAATATATTAAATACCCTTACTAAGAGGGACATTGGAACCACCTTGGGTGATGTGTGTGCAACCTAACCAAGCAACCAGAGGCCACAGAAGTACTGAAATGAGGTTAGATAGCAAAATGGTTGTGTTAAATGTGAAGAAACTTTCTGCGGTAGTATCATTTATTCGCATACTGCTACAGATCGATGTTCAGAACATCAATTCTAACTCCTGGCTACATGTGGAAGATACCTAGCGCTACTGTAACAGTTTGAGTGAGAATCTTCCCCATTGGCTCCTATATTTGAACACTTGGTCTCCAGTTGGTGGCACTGTTTATGGAGGGCTAAGTGGCCCTGCTGGAGGAAGTATATCTCTGGGGGCGGGTTTCGAGTGTTTCTAAGCTTTCCCCACTTCCTGTTCATTCTGCTTTCCGCTTTGATTGAGGGTTGTGAGCCCTCAGCTTCCTGTTCCTGCGTCCACGGCTGCCTCTTGCTGCAGTGCTTGTCTCCATGGTAGACTCGTCTTGTTCCTGCGTCCACGGCTGCCTCTTGCTGCAGTGCTTGTCTCCATGGTAGACTCTTATCCCTCTGGAACTGTAAGCCAAAATAAACTTTCTTCCATATGTTGCTTTTGGTTATGGTGTTTTGTCACAGCCATAGAAAATAGCTGTTTGTATTAGCTAAGCAAAGAAAGAAATTATTTTATTGGTTAGTCAGAGAAGGCCAGACGAAAGGACTACATTCTAAGCACAGCTAGTTCCCAGGGCTCCCATGATGTCATCGGGGCTCATCTGTTGTCTCTAGATCCTGGCAAGCCTCATTTGGAGAAGCTAAAGATCACTCAAGACCCCTGCATTCCAAATTCTATAAACTTAACAGTAGCAGCATCTAAAGAACTTGCTACCCAGCACTTAGGAGGTAGAGGCGAGTGGATTTCTGTGAGTCCGAGGCCAGCCTGGTCTACATAGAGAGTTCTAGGACAGTCAGGTCTACATAAAGAGACCCCAACTCAAAAAAAAAAAAAAGGCCAGGGCAGTGACATCCAAATGGTGGAACTGGGAACTCTGGGGAATATGAATCCTAGTGAAGCAAGCAGAAATGGTGGACATTGTTTTCTATATTACTGTCTGTAAGTTATCTGGGGTAAGTAAATATTTGTTTGATAAATTTACTAAAATTTGATAAAAGAAGACTCCATGGCACACTTCCTCCCCTCCTCTTTCTGCTCACTGGATGGAAACTCACCTCAGGATTTCTCAAGAACAAAGGGTCCCTCTCTCGCCCCCAGTACCTCCTTAGGAGGGGCAAGCCATCAGCATTTCTTATTTCTATAATTATTGTCTTAAGAGGCTAAATTCCACAAGCAGTGAATCAGCAGCTTTCCTAAGTAAGGGTTGATGTGCAGGGGTTTGTTGACAAAGTCAGCATAGTCTGGCAATCTGAATCTGATTCTTGGAATCTCACAAAGGCAGAAGGAGAGAACTGACAGTTCTGAGTTGTTCTAGGACCTCCATATACAAACAGAAGTGCATATACACTGCACCCAATAATAAATAAACAGTGCCCCGTTAGTGTCCTAATGAACTTAGAAATTCTTGGCCTCAGAATTTCAGTGAATCATATCATGGAGCAATTTATGTCACATGGAACTCTAAAAATATTGGGGAAAAAACAAAAATTCTATATTAGAAAACAAAAAAAAAGAAAAGAAAAGAGGAACAAAAAAGGAAAAGAAAATAAAAAGGTGATGGAGCAGGCCTTTAATCCCAACACTCAGGAGGCAGAGGCAAGCAGATCTCTGTGAGTTCAAGACCATCCTGGTCTACAAAAGCTAGTTCCATCCAGGACAGCCTCCAATGCCACAGAGAAACCCTGTCTTGAACCCCCTCCCCCAAAAAAGAAAAAGTAAAATGGCTTGCATGAATTCCTTATACAAATAAATACTAGATGTAAATGAAGGAAACAAATAAAAAAGCAGACATAGCCAATGAGATGACTTACTTGCCACCAAGCCTCACGACAGAGTTCAATTCCTGGGATTCACGTGATACATGGAGAGAATCAATTCTTACAAGTTGTCCTTTGACCTCCACGTGCACATTTATGCTCACAAGCACACACACACACACACACACACACACACACACACACGCGCGCGCGCACGCGCACACACGTAATAAATATGTATTTTCTAAAAGCAAAGATTGTCAAAGCTGATAAATGTGGTCTACTAGTGTGTCACCTGTAGAAGGTTTAGATACACAGAAAGGACAGATATTAACAGATAGAACAAGATGTCACAAAAACAACCACAAAAGAAGCTGGAATGGCACAAGGGAATTTAAAAATAAAAAGGAAGTGGCAAAATTGCTGGGTAAGTATGAGTGCTTGTTCCTGAGCCCAAAGAACTGATTCAGCACCCATGGTAGAAGGGAGAACCGACTCCTATAAGTTGTCCTCTATATGCTGTGATGTGTGTGCCCACAGACATATACAAATTAAACATAAAATAAGTGTAATTTAATTCTTAGTGGCATGAGCCCATTTGTATCCTCTTTGCAAATAAGAGCGCTGTTGTTCTGGCAACGGTAATCATTTCTACTTCAGGTTCTAGATAGGAGCCCAGCGCCTCCTGTAGTGTAGTTATTTTGCTCTGTTTTCTGAAGCATTTCCTCCTGCATTTGTAGGAGGCATTCGCAAGGCACTCCAGGATGGCTCCTTTGGGTGACTCCCCCCCCCCTCCCCCCCGAGCTTTGCATTTTTAGGCTCATTGTGAGCATTTGTCATTGCTCAGCTCACCAGGCAGTGGCTCTAACTGCCTCTCTCTGCTTTCCCCCATCCTACTGCCCTCAGAGTCACCTCGTGGATATATAAGGTCAGTGCTGAGATCTCTAGTTTCCTAGAGTAGTATGTACACGAGCTAACAGAAAGCAGTTCTGTTTGGAAGGATGGAGGGGGCATAGGTGGGTGGGTGGGTAGATGGATGGATGATGGACAGAAAGACATATGGATGAATTGTCTTTTTTTTTTTTTTTTTTGAGCCACCATGTGGTTGCTGGGAATTGAACTCAGGATCTACAGAAAAGCAGCCAGTGCTCTTAACCTCTGAGCCATCCCTCCAGCCCCCCAGAGAGGGAAACCTTTAACTCCGTTTTATTCTAGTACAGACCTGCAGCTCCTTGTGTCCCAGTGATTAGATTTTCAGCAACTCAGGCAGTGAGCATGCGTGCTGGGGAGTCACCGCCTGACTAAGACGTTCAGCTCTGCTCTAAACTACAGTTGCCATGGCGGTGGAACACCAGTAAGGGAAGAGGGAAGCTGCTGGCTACAATGGCAGCACCTGATGGGGCAGAAGCAACTGGGAACACGGGAACAGATGGAAGAGCCGAGGAAGCCATCGTCTCAGAACATGCCAGGGAAACCTGATCCCTCCAGTAATGAAAGCCATGTGGAAAACAGGCTGCTGAGCCAACAGTTGGTCCACACAGCTGAGTTAATGAAATCAACGGCCAGACAAAAGTTCGACGAGCAGGATTTTAGGGAGCCCGTCTTGAGCAAAGCTGTTATATATGTTATCACCACAAAGCCTGGTGCAGAGGTGACCTGAATCTTGTCTGTCAAGATGACCACATCAGGAAAGCCCACTTCCCTAGTGAAAACCCCGGCTCAATATACCCCTGATGCCCGGCGCCTGCCCTTTAGCATTCTATGGAAATGAATATGTACGCTATTTGTAATTCCATAAGGGGGCACAGTAACAGTAACAGTAAAACTTTATTTGTGGTTTAACTTTTATCACCCCATTTTAGGCTAAAAATTTAATGGACAACCTTAAAATCCCAAATCAAGACAGATAAATGACGGAACACTATTTAGCCAAGAACATTCCCTGGGACTGTGCATGGCTCTATGGGTAAAGTACGCGCTCAATGCAGAAGCTTGAAGACTTAACTTTGGGTCCCCAGTCCCATCACTGCTTGTGGGAAGGCAGAAACTGGCAGATCTCAGGGGTTCGCTGACCTGCTGGTCTACTGGAAATGGTAAGCTCCAGGCTCGGAGAGAGAATCCATCTCCAAAAACAAGGATGGAGAGCCATAGAGGAGGACTCTGAGTGTTGCCCTCTGAGCCTGCCCTGTGGAGGCTAAGACAGAGGGTCAAAGTTCATTCGGGGCCATTCTGAGCTGCATAGCAAATTAAAAGCCAGCCTGTGCTACATAATAAGATCCTTTATGGGGAAAAAACCCCAAGGGCTGGGTTATACCTGACCACATACACACACACACACACACACACACACACACACACACACACACACACACGCACACACACACACACACACGCACACGCACACGCACACACGCACGCACACACACGCACACACACACGCACACGCACACACACACACGCACACACACACACACACGCACACACGCACACACACACACGCACGCACACACACGCACACACACACGCACACACACACACACGCACACACACACACACACACGCACACACACACGCACACGCACACGCACACACGCACATACACACACACACACACACACACACGCACACGCACACGCACACGCACACGCACACGCACACACGCACACACGCACACACACACCACTGCATGCTTTTGTGAAAATTTCCAGTTTGTATTTATTTTTTTAAGCCTGAAAGGATTATATGGAACAATGCTCCCATATTACTTCCTCCACTTAAATTTTTTCAACATTGCTAGAAGGACTGATTAGGCATACACAGATACTCCAAATAGAAAGTTCTTTACTCTCTGCACTTATAAAATGAAAGGAAAATACCTGAAAGTAAAATCAGAGAAATGGATACTATGATTTCCATGTGTATATATGTAAATATATATGCATATATTTTACAGATTTTATTTATTTATTTATGTAAGCAGTTGTCATTCATTCAGCAATACTTATTGAACCTCAATCATGTGCCTGACCTTTAACCTAATACTTAGGAGGCAGACACAAGTGGATCTCTGGTGAGTGCAAGGCCAGCCTGATCTACATAGTGAATTGCAGGATAGCTCAAGTTACATGATGGACACTGTCTCAAAATGAACTAATTCATTCATTCATTACAGTGTAAGTTGGTTTCAAGTAGTCATTAAAAAATTGGAGACAGGCCAGGTGGTGGTGGTGCACACCTTTAATCCCAGCACTCGGGAGACAGAGTCAGGCGGATCTCTGTGAGTTTGAGACTAACCTGGTCTACAAGAGCTAGTTCCAGGACAGCCTCCAAAGCCACAGAGAAACCCTGTCTCCAAAAAAAAAAAATGGAGACAAAAAATATTTTAAGTGCTGGATGGTGGCAGCTCACACCTTTAATCTCAGCACTCAGGAGGCAGAGGCAGGAGATCTCTGTGAGTTCCAGGCCAGCCTGACCTACAAATGGAGTTATATCTTGAAAAACAAAACAAAAAAATTAGAGAAAGTAAGACTTTTGGGAGATATGAAAATGATGGTCTTCGAAGAGGCCGCATTGAGTTGGGATCTGACTTCCTGGCCATGGCACTTGTGGACAGATGCAGAGACAATATAATATCTACACTAACCATTCTGTTGTCTCATGCAGAGAGGAAAGAGAGCTGTGGGGCTGTGGAGTGGTGGTGTGGCAGGGTAAGTGCTGGTAAGGAGCAAATTATTAGCAGTAGTATTGTCATTATCATTGGCAATGCTAGGGATTAAGGGTTGAGCCCAGAACCTGTATACTTGACAGATTCATTACCTCTGATTACATCTCATCCTAGCCCTTGGGATTTGTTCCATTTTTTTTTAACTGCTCAAATAGTTTTGTAACATGACATCATTAATGCTTCTTTAGTGTACTCCAATAGCCAGCTCCTGCTTAGATTTAACCCAACCCTTGGTGATTCTAAAGCAGGGTCTGCCTCACTAGCTCAGGCTGGCCTTGAATTTGCTGTGTCACCCAGAATGACCTTGAATGAATTTGAGATAGTCCCTTTGCCTAGGATTATAAGCACATGTAACCACGTCTAACTCAAAGTCCACTCCCTCTGTCAACTGCTGGGTTGTTTGTACAATTTTATAACATAAAGCATAGACTTGTGTGTTAAGAATGTAGGTTGCCATAGCCGGGCGGTGGTGGCGCACTCCTTTAATCCCAGCACTTGGGAGGCAGAGGCAGGTGGATCTCTGTGAGTTCGAGGCCGGGCTGGACCGACAGCCTCCAAAACAATACAGAGAAACCCTGTCTCGTAAAAAAAAAAAAAAGAAGAATGTAGGTTGCCGATGGCTGGAGAGACGATTCAGCAGCTTAGGGCACTTGTTGCTTTTCCAAAGGACCTGAATTCAATTCCTAGCACCCAAATTCCAGCTCCCAACAGCCTGTAATCCAGTTTCATGGAATCTGATGCCCTCTTCTGGTTTCCATGAGTACCAGACAAACTCTTGATTGATTGATTGATAGATAGATAGATAGATAGATAGATAGATAGATAGATAGAGATGGAGGTATATATCCATACATATAAAACTTTTAAATAAAACTTAGAAAAAGAATTTAGGTTGTTTTCCATTTCATACCACATGCAGAGCCTCTGTTCGCCTGTGCAAGGACATTCAGATGCACCAGGATCACCCACCCTAAAGCTGTAGGCATCTTGACATCAGTGCTATGGGCCTGGGTATTTCTTGTTTTGTCTTTTGAGACAGAGCCTTTCTCCATTGCTCCAGCTGTCCTGGAACTCACTATGTAGATAAGACCAGCCTAAAACTCACAGAGATCCACCTGCCTCTGCCTCCCAAGTACTGGAATAACAAGCATGTACCATCATGCCTGGCTAGGTCTAGATATCATTACATTAATACAAAACGTAAATGTGACAGTGATAGCAGCTAAAAGAGTTATTGTGCTGTGTCACTTCCCCACTGCATGCCTTTTTTCATCAGATGACTTGGCAATGTGTGGCTACTACTGTCCTAACTCCAGTGTCACAGAGATCATACCTATGTCTCAAAACTCATCCCAGCACCCTTAAACTGCCTGTAGCTTCTGTGCCAGAGGATATGACACCCTCTGACCTGTAAACCTGGCACCTGCACTTACACGGTGCACATAAATTTACATAGGCACACACACTCATGTACATGCACAGAGGGAAAGGATGGAATTCTCTGGAAGGGCTCTCTGAGAAGGACTGGATCAGAGCGGGAGACCTAAGGCCAGTGAGTGCAGTTCTGCGTGGCACCAGGGAAGCCCATAGCAGCTTGTGTTTGGTTAGTTTCTTTCGTTGACTTAACACAAGCAACCTGGGAGGAGGAACCCGAATTGAGAAAATGCCCCCACCGCATTGGCCTGTGGGCAAGCCTGTGGGGCTTTTTCTCAATTGATGGTTGGTGTAAAATAAATAGTTCAGCTTCCTGTGGACCATGCTACCCCTGGGCAGGTAGCCCTAAGGGTGTAAGAAAGCAAACCAAAAGCCGGGCGTGGTGTGGTGGCACACACCTTTAATCCCGCACTCTGGAGGCAGAGCAAGGGGATCTCTGTGAGTTCGAGGCCAGCCTGGTCTAGAGTGAGTTCCAGGACAGCCAAAGATACACAGAGAAATCATGTAAAAAAACAAAACAAAAAAAGCAAACTGAGAGAGCCAGAAGGAACAAGCTCCTCTGTGGCCTCTGCTTCAGTTCCTGCCCCCCCCCCCCCCATTTCTGCTTGTTGCCCTGACTTCCCTTGATAACAGACTGTTACTTGGAAGTGTAAGGTAAATAAACCCTTTCCTACCTAGATTGTTTTTGGTCATGATCTTTATCACAACACTAGGAAGCAAATTAAGACAGTGGCCCTTAAAAAACAGTGCTGTGAGCCGGGCGTTGGTGGCGCATGCCTTTAATCCCAGCACTCAGGAGGTAGAGGCAGGTGGATCTCTGTGAGTTTGAGGCCAGCCTGGTCTACAAAGTGAGTTCCAGGACAGCCTCCAAAGCTACAGAGAAACCCTGTCTCGAAAAAACAAAAAAAAAAACAAAACAAAACAAAACAGTGCTGTGAAATTGGTCATCTTTAAGTCACAAGTGTCCTGCTGAGGCTTCTTCTCATACCCAAGGCCAGGGGCCAAAGTGTGCAAAGGAGCAGGCCCAGTGTCACGGGTGAAATCACAGTCCGTCGTGCTGCTTCTAGTTTCTCTGCGTCTGGAACTGATGCGCCATGGAGCACATATGGTTATCATCAGTGCGGATAGAGAAGACCGTGGCGATGCTATTGACCGCATGACCTCAGGGACAGACGGCTACAGACCTTGTGGAACGCCCCACCCATCAACTGCTGAGCAAACATGTGTTACAAACCTACAGGGAACATTTGCAGAGATAGACCATATGCTGTGCCATAAAACAAGTCTGGGTAAATTGAAGTCATGCAGAGTGTTCCCTGACTACAGGGGATTTAAATGAGAAGTATTTGGCAACTTCCAAATACTTACTAATTAAGTACAATTGGAAATCCCCACTGGGTCAACATGAAATAATATGCAAGCTGAAAATCCCCACGGCTATCTGAGGAGTGGGTTAGGTGGAGGCAGGTATGGAGGATGTCACTGATTCCTGGGGGACCATTGTAGTGCCTTGATGTTGGACAAGAAGTGAAGAGGAGAAATGGGCTAATCCAGCTGTTTTGAATTAAGCTAGTCAGATTTTTTTTAACACACACACACACACACACACACACACACACACTAACATTTGTACCCAACTGTACTGCTAAAATCACTCCACAGATGGAACAGTTTGAACCTGAAAGAGAGCCAGCGAGTCCCCGATAGCCAGGCTGGCTGGCTGGACTAGGCTCCCTGTACACTTAGCACATGTTTCTCTCGGTTTTCTTTTTTAAAGCTTTTATTTACACGTGTATGTGTGTCTGTGTAGGTGATGCCACATGTGTGCAAGTGCCCACGAAAGCCAGAAAGGTCATCAGATCCCCAGAAGCTGGAGTTACAGGTGATTGTAAGCCACCCAACTTGAGTGCTGAGAGCTGAACTCGGGCTCTTTGGAAGAGCAAGAAGTGTTCTTGCCTGCTGAGCAATCTCTCCTGCACCCTTAGCACGTTTTTCTGAAGTAGGTCACTGGTAGTAGCCGTTCAAGTTGGGACAATGGGTGAACCAAGCAGCTCGGTACAGATGGCCTTTGTGTGACACCTTACTTCTCTTAACAAAAGAAAGAGCCTCTCATCTAGTATTAACTAGTTTCCATAAAGCAATCAGAATGGCAACCTCTGTATACTTTTGGTAAATACTACTCTTCCCATTTTAACATAACCAGCAATGATCCTCTTCAAGGTAATGGGAGCAGAATGGCTGACCTCCAGAAATGAGTGTTATTACAATCACTTTGTATTTTGTCTTTACAGGCTAACAGTGAGAAGGCTTAGTGCCAGTTTCCAGTCAAGATAATTTGTGCCTTGTGATATTAGGAAGGCCCTCAAACCTTGTTTCTTCTCTCTTGACTCTAATGACATAAAAAGCTTTTTGCGGTTGGCACCTGTCTGAATGTGCCATGGGCACTGGTGTGTGTCGTAACTAATTGCAGTTGATGGTTTAGCCTGAAAAACAGAGGTTTCTGCTAACAAAGCTGCTGCTTATTGACTGCTTATTTATCTGCTGTGTGAGCAGCTTGTGAGTTCATGTGACCAGTTGGTGCATGACACCTGCTGTTTATAAATGGAGAAGCAGAGGCTTCAAATGTCCAGCAAAGTCACATGATGATTGGCTCAAAGTGGGTGCCAAGACTTGAACTTAGGTTATGCCAGACTCGAGGTCGCTCAGTGAGGCTTCTCTCACCTCTGAGAGGTGCCCTTGCGTTTTTCTTTTGACATGTAACCTACCTATCACAGAGAGCATACTGAAAATCTCTATGCACAGCTTAACCTGGGTGCCTCCCATTGAAGTAAAATGCTCACCGCCTGTATCCCTTCCCTTGAGGTAAGGAGGGTTCATGAGAGATGTGAGGGTTACTGTTGTCAACAGAATCCAGAATGACGTAGGAGATAGGGCTCTGGGCACGCCTGTGGAATGTTATCTTAAGTTAATTGATGGAAAAACCAAAGGGATCCTTCCCTGCGACTGGGATCTTGGAGTGTGGAAGGAGAAAAGTGAGCTGAGCACTTTGATTATTGCTGTTGGCTTTTTGTGGATGCGGTGTGACTTACTGATTCCACAACTGTGACTTTCCCACCTCAGTGGGCAAGCTGTAAGCCAGAATAAACCATTTCTCCGTTATGTTGTTTCAGTCAGGGTATTTTTGTCACTGCAACAGGAAAAGAAAGTAAGCCAGGTACGGTGTCACATGGCAGGAGGATCTGTGTGAAGTTCAAACCCAGCCTGCTACATAGTGAGTTCCTGGCCAGCCTCTGCTAGGTAGTGAGATGAGGAGAAAGGATGGAGCCAGGCTTTGGCACGTGCAAACTCCAGTGCCTCTGAGGAGCCACGGGGCGATAGACATCACTCTAGGTTAACATGGTTTTCTGTAGCTTGAGTGAAAATCCCTGGAGTTATCCTTGACTTTTCACAGTCAGTCCATCTGTCATCCCTGTGGGTTCTGTCCTTGGGCAGCATTCAGGACTGGACCCCTTCTCACTCCTGTCGCGTCTGCTGCGCTGCCTGTGTCTGAGAACGTGCGGAGGGTGTCGGGGATTGACAACACAGAGACTTGTTCAACGATGTAAAGAAAACTTTAAGCAGGCCCCAAAAAGGTTCAAGAAAACTTCCTAAGAAAGGCTCCCTCCAGAGAAGCTTCTGCTCTCTCCTCTCCCCTGGCTGGTTCTGCTCTGACACCAAAAACTGATCTGGGCGTGGCAGAAGAGGCGGTTAGTCTTTGGACAAGGTTGAGGTCAGGGTGGTTTCTGTGGGCAGGCCTTTTCCAGGAACTTATTGCCCCCGGCATTGTATTGTTTTTAGTAAACATGTTTTTAGTAAACATTGTCTTACAGCTGCCTACTCCCAGGCAGAAGGGGAAGTGGGTCTCTGCTCAAGGTCTGGTGTTCCCACACACTCCCTGGGTTGTTGTCACCAGAGTCGATCCACCCTTGGATCTCATCTTCACCAATGTCACTGCTTTCTGTGTTTCCCAACAATCTAGTCTCAGAAAATGATCCAACAGTGATGGAGCCTCTCAGGGAAAAGCCCTCCGGTAGCTACCATCATACCCTGAGTTCAAACAAGAGTGTGATCAGCCTCTCGGACCAGGAGGTCTCAGTGGTGAGCAACGCAGCTATGGCCACGATTCAGGCTCAGGACCTGCACGGCAAGAAGGAGGAGCTGCTAAAACAGCTAGACACCTGAAGGTGGAGCTGTCCCAGCTTCGGGTCCCCAAGGTGACGGGCGGCATTCAAACTCTCCAAGATACAAGTCGTCCACAAATCCAGTGCCCGTGTCCTCACCGTAATTAACCAGACTCAAAAAGAAAACCTCAGAAAATTCTACAAGGGTAAGAAGTACAAGCCTCGGGACCTGCGACCCAAGAAGACTAGAGCCATGCATCACCGGCTCACCAAACATGAGGAGAAGCTGAAGACCAAGAAGCAGCAGAGGAGGGAGAGGCTGTGCCCGCTTCGCAAGTATGCGGCCAAGGCCTGATGGGAAGGCAATAATGTGCAAGACTCTACGAAAGAAAAAAAAGAGTGTGATCAGCCGTAAACAGCCAGCCTCTTCTACCTCTCTCTTCTTCATCCTGGGCTCCTCCCGTTGTTGCTGTGTCCAGCCATGTGGCCTCTTGCTATTAGTGCCAGACACACCCCTGTCCTGTTCTCACGTGCCCAAAGGGAACCTGTCCTAACTTTGCAGTTTTAGGTCATAAACTCTCACTCCAAGTGGAGTAGCACATGCCTGTTACCCCAGAACTCTGAAGGCAGAGGCCTGAATATTGTTAGTTCCGGACCAATTTAGGCTGCATAGTGAAACCCTGTCTTAAATAAACACGGTAAACACCCCTCTGTGTTTCCCACCTGTCTGTACACTAGATAATCAGTGGTTTCATCTTCTTACTGCCTCCAGTAGACAGACGCATTTGTCTGGCTGACCCATGCTTGGCACCTAGGGGAACGTCCGTAAGTGTTTATTCCATTGAATTATCTGAGACCAGCTAGGCATTGGTGGCGCACGACTTTAATCCCAGCACTTGGGAGGCAGAGGCAGGCGGATCTCTGTGAGTTCGAGGCCAGCCTGGTCTACAAGAGCTAGTTCCAGGACAGCCTCCAAAGCCACAGAGAGACCCTGTCTCGAAAAAACCAAAAAAAAAAAAAAAAAAAAAAAAAAAAAAAGAATTACCTGAGACCACTGCAGGTGTCTGTTGCTAAGAACACCACACTTTTCCTTACAGGAAGGTAGACATCCGAATGTTTTTGTGAGCTCTTCATTTTTAAAAAACTGTGAGCAGTGTTGGCAAGATGTCCCAAAGGCAAATAAATGCATCTGTCACTAGGCCTGACCATAATTCCATCCTGGGACCCACATAGTGACAGAATGAACTCCTGAAAATAGTCCTCTGGCTTCTACATGTGCCGTGTGGCATGAGTGCACCCACACATATAATCACATGCATGTGTGCACACACATATTCTACTACTTCTGCTGCTGCTACCACCACCACCCAATAGCAATCGTAATAATAGAAAATAAGTAAATATCTAAAAATTTTAAACAATGTGAGACAGGACCTCACTATGTAGCACTGGCTGGTCTGGAACTCCCTATGTAGACCAGGCTGGCCTCAAATTCACAGAGCTCAGCCTTTCTCTGCCTCATTAGTGCTGGGATTAAAGTTGTGTACCACCATGCCTGGCTTAAAATATTTTTTTATCTGGGCAAGTGGGGCTAGAGAAATGCCTCAGAGGTTAAAAGTACTTGCTGCTTTTCCAAAGGGTCCAGATTCAATATCTAGAACATACATGGTGGTTCACAACCATCTGTAGCTACAGTTCCAGATCTATCACTGTCCTCTGTCCTCTACAGACACCAGGCACACATGTGTTGAACCTACATAGATGCAAATCAAAACACTCATGTACATAAAATGATAAATTCAGCTGGGTGTTGGTGGCACACATCTTTAATCTCAGCACTTGGTAGGCAGAGGCAAGTAGATTTCTGTGAGTTTGAGGCCAGCCTGGTCTACAGAGCTAGTTTCAGGACAGCCTTCAAACAATACAGAGAAACCCTGTCTTGAAAAACCAAAAGAAAATGATAAATTCAAATTTTAAAAAGTCCCTTTATGGTGAAACTGTTAAAAATAATTAAGCTTTGGGCTGAATTTGACCCACATAACCCTAATTTACCACTTTTAGATTCTGTTCAACTAACTCTGCAACCTGTTATAGTCTATTTTCTGCTGCTATAGCAGAATGAAACAGACTGAGGAACTTAAAAAGAACAGAAGTTTGTAACTGGGAATGTAGGTTAGTGGTAGAGCACTTGCCTTCTATACATGAGGTCCTAAGTTCAGGTCTCAGCACCACAAAAACTAAACAGAGGTTTATTTGGGCTTACAAATCTGGAGACTCATAAGTGCAGGAGCCTAGCACTGATGTCTGCTCAGCTTCCAGTGAAGCTGAGGGCTACATCACAGTCTGGCAGAACCAGAAACGTCAAGAGAGCATAAAGGAGGAAAGGGTAAAGGATGGCCTTGCTTTGTCATTCATCATCTGCTCTCAGGAAAGGCTCAAATCTCTGCTGGTGACCAAATCATCTGTTAAGTCCTAACACCTCAAAACACTATGGTTTGAGGGAGGAGCTTTCAACATGAGTTGAGTTATTAAGCAGAAAGCCAAATTCAAACAGAACACTTTTAATTCCTTTCTTAAGTTTGCTTTTCCTCTTTGTCCCTTAGTTCTAAACCTTAAAATATGTCTTCAGAATCAAACCATATTTTTGAACCAAATAGTTACTGTTTGAAAGGAAAAGAAAGGTAGCTGGCCATTGGTGGCGCACGGGCGCACACCTTTAATCCCAGCACTCGGGAGGCAGAAGCAGGCGGATCTCTGTGAGTTCGAGGCCAGCCTGGTTTACAGAGCAAGTTCTAGGACAGCCTCCAAAGCAATACAGAGAAACCTTGTCTCTAAAAACCAAAAGAAAAAAAAAGGGAGGGAAAAGAAAGGGCTGGCTATGTGACCCAACCGGTAGGGGCACTTGCTAAGCTCGAGGATCTTGTTCAATTCTCAGAATCCCCATGGTTGAAGGAGAGAAGTGACTTCAGCAAGTTGTCTTTTGACATCTCCCCCACCCCCAGCTAAATAAGTAAACAACATGTAATTATTTTAAAAGGTTTTTTTAAAAAAAGAAAGATAAATGCTATCAATTATTAGAATTTCCACTAAAACCAAGTGAACAAATAAAATGTAAGTTTTGTCTGTAACAGTAAACAAGAATATGAAATAG
The DNA here is from genome assembly GCF_017639785.1 of Mesocricetus auratus. Taxonomy (NCBI): domain Eukaryota; kingdom Metazoa; phylum Chordata; class Mammalia; order Rodentia; family Cricetidae; genus Mesocricetus; species Mesocricetus auratus. The sequence continues at coordinate 161,628,146 of NW_024429266.1, forward strand.
TAAGGTGTTGTATAAATAAAAATTTAATACTCCATTTTCATTTTGACTGGGCCTGTTGGTGCACTTGGGAGGGAGAGGCCAGAGGATCTCAGGTTGGAGGCCGTTGTGGCCTATGTAGTGAGATCTTGTGTCAGAAATGAAAACCACAATGGGATAGAAAAGAACTCTATTTGTATAAATTCCAACCCAGCAGATCAGCTTTCCCCTGCTGACAGACAGTCCAGTGTGTGACTACCCCTCTGCTTTAGCTTTTCCTTTCCTGGCCCCCCCCTCTAATCTTTTTCCCCCTTTTTTATTTTGATGAGGGCTGATAACTGCACTTTATATTACAGAAAGTATTAATATATCAGTGATAAAGCCCAGGGAAAACAATGAAAGTATTCTGGTCAGAGAACTTCAATTTGCTAGTAGGTTTCCTGTAGCTAATTATGGCCTTGGTAGAATATGCCTTAATCAGGTTTTACTCTGTGACCCTCTCTCTAATTCTAAGGTTTTAAATTAGTTAAAAAAAACACTGTGCAGTGTCATATTCCCTTTAACACTTCTGGCAAACAACTTTATCTTATTCTAGCCTTTTTTGCCCCACTCCAACATCATTATTTGACACAAGAACTTGATTACTTTTCTGTAATTCAGCTTTCCTTCCCCATGAGGAAAAGAAAACAGAATTTTCCCCCCCTCAACCCTCTTCAGTTTGTAGTTGACTCAGAGTCCTAAAACAGGAGAGTTATAAGAGAAAGAAGTTTATCATCACATGACACGTGCATCACATGTGAGAACACCCAAGTTACCAGAGCAGAGCCTGACTTGCCTGGCTACCTAACTGAGAGCCACAAATTTCATTACTTTATTTGCCTTGGTCTCTGTTCTATTGCTGTGAAGAGACCCCATGACCAAGGCAACTCTTATAAAAGAAAACATTTAACTGGGGGCTTGCTTACAGTTTCAGCGAGTTAGTCCATTGTCATCAAGGCTGGGAACATGGCAGCAGACAGTAGGCAAGGTACTGGAGAAGTAGCTGAGAGCTACATCCTAATCCTCAGACAGAAAGGCACTACGCCTGGCATGGGCTTTGAAACTTCAAAGTCCACTCCCCCTCCCCTGTGACACGCTTCCTCCAACAAGGCCACACCTCCTAATCCTTCTAATCCTTTTAAATAGTTTCTTAGTGCCACTCCCTTGTGACTGACCATCAAATATTTGGACCTCTGAGGGCTATTCTTACTCAAACCGCCACATTATTTATTTGAGGTGTGTGTGTGTGTGTGTGTGTAGGTACAGATGTCGTTACTCGAATGTGGAGATCAGAGGACAACTTGCAGGCCTTGGTTCTCACACTGTATGGGTCTCTAGGATTGAACTCAGGTCATCAGGCTTCCAGCAAATGCCTTTGCCCACTTAGCCATCTTGCCAGTCCTTTGAGAATAATAAATTTCAAAGCAATGACAAGACAAAGAAAAGCAGCTGAATGCTGCCAGGGGAATTCTGGGAAGGGTAGTGTTGGGAAAAGGCTGGTTGAGAAAAGCCTGCGGATTCTCAGTTTCTGGGCTGATAAGGGCTGTGGAGGAGAATGTACCTTCTCTCTTTGGGTAGGAAGGTTTCTGTTTTTGTATGTCTCTGTTCTCTTTCTAGAAAAACAGAGAGGGCGGGCAGATAGCTTTCCTGGGTTCTGTTTCAGCTGAATAGTTCTTAATATTTAGAGCAGGTATATTCTGGTTTCCTCCCTAAGCAAAACTAGATGATCAGGACTCAAAACCCCCGGGAAGGTCTTGGAGGTGCATAAGACAGTGTGGTCTTGATTATATATAATGTGCAATTTGTATCATAATGTGTGTTTCTTAACACTTTAGTGGGGAGTTTGCCCTTTCTCCATAGCACAATAGGATTGGAAATTCCTGAACGATGTCTGCAGGCTAGTGCCAGCCTGGGACAGGCTTTACCTTTCCATAGGAAGTAGGAAAAATAAGGAGGAACTGTGGTAGGTTTTTTTGTTTGTTTATTTGTTTGTTGGTTGGTTGGGTTTTTTTGTTTGTTTGTTTGTTTTTTTGTTTTGAGACAGGGTTTCTCTGTGTAGCTCTGGCTGTCCTGGAATTAGTTCTGTAGACCAGACGAAATGTGGCAAATGTCATTATTGCTAACTCAGACCTTAAAGTCTCCCAGTCTGGAGCATAGCCCTGGAAGCTGGGATAGCAGGTTCTGGAGACATCCCTTCACCTGGAAAGATGTGTGGCAGCCTGGTGGGAAACAGATGCATATTGTTTTCTAAACCTCATAGCAAGAGCATTCTATAGCATTCAATGATGATACAAAATTCCACTTTCAGTGTGCCTACATGAAGTTTGGGTTACAACCACCCTTGTTCATTTACAAGTTGTCAGTGTTACAGGATACAGCAGCAGGGCCAACTGGCTACTAGGAGTCTGAAGTATGCACTCTCTGGCCCTCTACAGGACAAGTTTGTCAAGCCCTGATCTGCAAAGGAAGTCATCCAATGACATGCTTTTTCTATCCTCAAGTCCAAACACAGGCTTAAAATATCATTTTAGAAAGATGTAATGATGTCTCCTGGGAGAGAGCCCTTACCCCAGAGTTTGGGGAAGGCCTGGAGATTGTCCACATCAAATTGTCAATACCTGATTGTTCCAACTAAGAACTAAGAGGGAAAGACAGGTAGTTTTCTTGTGGGAGGAAAGAAAAGAAGAAGAACTAGTATTCAGTTGATGTCAATAGTTTGATCTCTGAAAATCTAGCCCATACACAACTAAACCAGGGTCCTGAAGCTGGGCCAGTGTAGAACCGGGTTAATCTGTTGCTAAGTCTTTACTCCTTGGCTGACACTTATCCTCAGGGGAAAGGAGAAGGGAGGAATGGTACATTGTGGTACCTATTGTAGAATCCAACTCTACTCTTGGCGGCATTTTTTCCTGTTGAGTCATTTCCATTGTTTCTGACCTATTTTTGTTTTGTCCCCTTCCATTTCTCTGCCCCTTGTACACAAAGGTGATCTTAAAGGATGTGGACTCACTTCTCTACGTGGACACTGATGTCCTCTTTCTGAGGCCTGTGGATGATATCTGGAAGCTTCTGAGGCAGTTTAACTCCACCCAGCTTGCTGCCATGGCCCCAGAGCATGAAATCCCCAAGATTGGCTGGTACAGCCGCTTTGCCCGACATCCGTTCTACGGTTCTACAGGGGTTAATTCAGGGGTCATGCTCATGAACTTGACTCGAATAAGAAATACCCAGTTCAAGGTAAGGAAGTGCTTGAAAATCCTGTCTAGAGACCCGGAGTTAGAAGCCAGGTGGTGGCGACACATGCCTTTAATCCCTGCACTTCGGAGGCAGAGGCAGGTGGATCTCTACGAGTTCAAGGCCAGCCTAGTCTACAGAGTGAGTGCCAGGACAGCCAAGGCTACACAGAGAAACCCTGTCTTGAAAAACGAACCAAATAAACAAAAGACTGGGAGTTAGTTTTTCCCTAGGGACATTCTGGGGGTGTGACTGTGCTGGTCTGGCCTGTGGCTGGGGAGGAAAGTATGTGAAATGTGGAGTTTTGCCCAGAAAAAGCCCAGGTGGCTGTGGAATTGTGAAGCTTCATAGTCTCCACTCAGAAATACTCTGTGATGCTTCTGAATTAGTGTCCAAACTTGGCTTATCCAAGGCTTCAAAGACCCGCACCCAATCTCTTGGAATGACTCTAGAGGTGTATGTCTATGAGTATACAGATCTCTGTGCTTGGCTAATCAGGGTCTCTTTTCTACCAATAAAAAAATAAATAAAAAGAACCAAAATGAACATGTTTAGATGATAGGCCCCGTCCATTCTCCTCATGTTAAGAAGAACAGGGGGCTGAAAGATGGTTCAGTTGGTTGCAAGCCTGTGGACCTGTGTTCAATCCATAGAACCCATAAGATAGATAGATAGATAGATAGATAGATAGATAGATAGATAGATAGATAGATAGATAGATAGAAAGAAGATAAAGCCAGATGTGGCTCATCATCCCAGTGCTGGGGAGGCAAGAGGCAGGCAGATTTCTGGGGACCGCTGGCCATCTGAGTGATAATCCACTAAGAGAGATCCCCTCTCATAAAACAAGTAGAAGGCCTCTAAGAAACAACATTTGATGTTCTTTGGGCTCTACAAGCACTTATACACATGCTCACACTTACCTACATGCACTTTTGCCCCAGCACACACAAGAACATGCGTGTACATATGCACACATACACCAAAAAAGGAGAAGAGTAGACTCCTCACAGTTGATGTGTATTCTGTACAAGGCTTCAAGCCACAGCATACCAAAACAATAGAAAATAAAAAAGAATAGGCTAGGTGCTCAGCAGTTAAGAGGACCGGGGTTCAACTGCAGCGCTCACATGGCAGCTTACAACCATCTGAAATTCCAGTGTCCTCTTCTGGCCTCCACAGGCACCAGGCACACACGTGGTGTACAGACATACGTGCACACAGAGCACACATACACATAAATACATTTAAGAAAAAGAACAGGCTAATCTGTATATTGTTATCAATAATAAAATTTCAAAATACATCGAGAGAAGAAAAAATTAATCTCATACTATAGTGTATTTACTTTTCTGCCTTAGGAATTTCCAAAAGAATGCCTAAACAACCTTTAATTGTTCATTGTAGATGCTTTTGTGGAAAGTGGGAACAGAATATGGAGAAAGCAGCAAAAGAAATATTTCCACATTTTAATTTTTTATCTTACTGTACTGATTGAATACATAGTTTGTGGGTGTGTTACTTTTAGCTTAAAAGTAAATAACTATTTAGAAACAAGGACAGGATCCCGGTGTGGTGGTACACACCTTTAATCCCAGCATTTGGGAGGTGAACCCAGGGGTCCCAAGTAGAAGGCCAGCTGGGATATAGTGCAAGACCTTGTCCTAAAATTAATTAATTAATTAAATGAAGGAAAAAGACAAGGAAAGAAAGCACCTTTCCCCGACTCCATGATCTGAGTTTTGTTTCTTCACAGACATGAAATGCTTCTAAGATAATTTTTTAAAAGGACAAAGCTGAGAAAGAGGTGTCATTTCGACATGGTGTTTTGATTAGAAAGCATAGGCAGGAGGTAGAGAGGGCACCGTGGGTAAAAGTGAGTGTGATGCAAACCTCATGTCTGGACTCTGGTCTCTAAAACTCACGGAAAAGCGGACACGGTAGCACAATTGCCTGCAGTGCCAGCACACTAAGGTCCAGACAGGCACAGTGCTGGAGGCTATGGCTCAGCTGGCCCAGCGAATGCAGCAAAGAGAGCCATCTCCAACAAGGTGGAAAAGGCAGGGCCAGGTACCAGAAGGCTGCCATGTCGTCTCCATATGTGTGCTGTGACGCCTGTGTGCTTGCATTCACACACACACATGGACATACATCTCACACACCTCAAAAAAAGAAAAGGCTGATGAAATGGCTCAGCAGGTAAAGGGGATTCCATCTGGCAATACAAGCTTGACAACTCTAGAACCTACTACACAAAGTTGTTCCCTGACCTCTACATGTACCCCCATGGCACATGTTTGCACACACATAACACACACACACTTCTCTCTCTCTCTCTCTCTCTCTCTCTCTCTCTCTCTCTCTCTCTCTCTCTCTCTCTCTCTAAAAAGAAAAGAAAACCAAAGGGCCCTTTCTTTTTCTTTTTTTTTTTTCAAGACAGGGTTTCTCTATATTGTTTTGGAGGCTGTCCTGGAACTCACAGAGATCCGCCTGCCTCTGCCTCCCGAGTGCTGGGATTTAAGGTGTGCACCATCAAGGCTCCAAAGGGCCCTTTCTACTTCCTGGCTCACTCTGCATACCTGCATGCCTAGGTACACCCCCCCAAACGTCTACCCATAGTCCTCGTTTTGCTTGGTTCTGTGCTCAGGGTGGCAGGGCACCTGCATTTGCTCTGTGTCTACCAGGAAAGGATAGCAGTCCCCATTTTCACTGGACAAGGCACTCTGGCTTTGCCACAGCTGCTCTCATGATTTCCTCTCTTCCAGAACAGCCTGATTCCAACAGGCCTGGCTTGGGAGGACATGCTGCTCCCGCTGTACCAGAAGTATAAGAATGCCATCACGTGGGGAGACCAGGATCTATTAAATATTATTTTTTATTTCAACCCAGGTAAGCACTCTTTAGAGAAAGCCACTATGTAGGAGTCTGCCCACTTCACTTCATAGGGAACATTCCAGGCCTGGGCTGCTATTGATGGACCTCCACGGTGCACAAAGAGACTTGTGTTCCTCTGGCCCACCCTTATAGCTGCCTCCTGGGTATCTGCGGAGGCAGGACCTCGGCCACTAACACAAAAGGCCAAATGTTGAAGCCTCCAACGCTGCACTCTGGATTTAGAGTGTCTTTTCAGTCCTGCCACACCATCCTTCCAAGAAGTTCAGTGTAAAGTGATACAAGACACAAAACCAGAAGTCAGATTTTCATATGAGCAAGCACAAGACCCTCACGGTGGAATAACTCCTGGCTGAAGGGAGATGGTTCTTGAACTTTAAAACTAAGTCACCTGTCCAGAGTACAGAGGGCCTAGAGTAAAATCTCGGATCCCCCAGGGTTTGGTTTTGTTATCTACAGCAAAAGAAAATGTTATATGTTGGTGGCGTGGGGGGAGGGTGTCCAGGCTGTTGTTTTTTTGTTTTGTTTTGTTTTGTTTTGTTTTGTTTTTGTCAACTTGACACAAGCTAGAATCCCCTGGGAAAGCAATTTCAATTGAGGAAATGAAGTTCCTATAGGCAACTTATGGGTAGGCAGCTCTGCGTGAGCATTTTCTTGATTAATGATTGATGTGTGAAGTGTAAGGTAAAATAAACCCTTTCCTCCCCAAGTTGCTTTTGAGTTTTTTTGTTTTTTGTTGTGGTTTTTTGAGACAGTATTTCTCTGTGTAGCACTGGCTGTCCTGGAACTTGCTCTGTAGACCAGGCTGGCTTTGAATTCACAGAGATTCTCGTGCTGGGATTAAAGGCTTGTTCCACCAAGTTGCTTTTGATCGTGATCTTTATCTAGACTATAGAAAAATAACTAGAACAGAGAGAGATGAAAACTTCCGGTCTGTGTTTTCATATTAATACCTAAAGCTAATCAAATTTCCTTCTTCCCTCCCCCTTGCTAAAGGTTATTTAATTTCATGGGAATAAAAACAATGGTTTTCTTTGAGAGAAGTATTTAGAGAAAGTAAAGTAGTCCTTGCCCTGTCAGTCCTTCCTTCCCTGAAGTAGTGACCCATGTTGACAAGTGCTCTGCCTATGGTACATGTCACCCTTAAAGCAAGAAAAGAAAAGAAGAGCCGGGCGTTGGTGGCGCACGCCTTTAATCCCAGCACTTGGGAGGCAGAGGCAGGCGGATCTCTGTGAGTTCGAGGCCAGCCTGGTCTACAGAGTTAATTCCAGGAAAATCTCCAAAACAATACAGAGAAACCCTGTCTCGAAAAACCAAAAAAAAAAAAAAAAAAAAAAAGAAAAAAGAAAGAAAAGAAAAGTGTCCACTGTGAACCCTAATTCTGTATGTCTCTGGATCAAAAAGAATCAGATCTTAGGAAGAAACCAAGAAAGTCAGCATGGGTCAGTGCTAGCTAGATAAGCAGGAGCAGCCTGGACTCTTCACATGGGACTTTGTTTTGTTTTTGTTTTTTGTTTTTATGAGACAGGGTTTCTCTATTGTTTTGGAGGCTGTCGGTCCAGCCCGGCCTCGAACTCACAGAGATCCCCTTGCCTCTGCCTCCTGGGATTAAAGGCGTGCGCCACCACCGCCCGGCTCACATGGGACTTTGAATCCATTTCTCTCCCCCAGTGGATGGTCTACACCTCCCTCTTAAGCAAAGAGTGTCTTTTCTGTAGGTGAAGGGGTGTCAGTTAGGATTCTGGGGCCCTGTAGGTAGTCTCAGCACAAATGATCTTGTTAAATGAGTAGGTGGTGTCTCATAGAAGCAGGGAGTGGGAATGCTTGCAGGCTCAGCCCAGTAGCTGCAGCAGGAGGATACCCAGAAGGGGATGCAGGTGACATGTACCTCCTCCCACTGATGATGTAGGACGCAGTAGGGAATGCAGGTGACATGCACTCTCTCCCTCTGATGATATATCACCCAGTGGGGAATGCAGGTGACATGCACCCCCTCCCAGTAATGCCGTTTATTCCTGTTTGAAGACTGTCACTGTGCTCCCCAGGACTCAAAGCAAAGTACTGACATCTGTTGTAGGTCCAGCCACCACAGAGATCAACTCAATGCCAGTTCCACGCTCCCAGGGGAGAAGTCACAGGGCTCTGGCAGGGATCAATAGGGCCAGTGGCGTGGAGTTTGGGAAATATGGCTGGTGTGTACTAGTAACTTAGCTTTTCCTCATTGTGACAAATGCCTGACAGAATAGCTTCAGGAACAGGGATTTATTTAATTCACTGTTTTGGAGGGCTTAGTCGAGGACAACCTTGAGTAATAGCTCACACCATGTTCTCAGACCATGGGGCAGAGGCAGTTTACCTCATGGCTGCCAGGGAACAGAGAGAGAAGGGGACTCTCAGGCCAAGAAGAGCCTTCAAAGGCATACTCCCACTGACCTACTTCCAGAACCTTCCAGATAGTGCCACCAGCTAGAGAACAGTACTCAAAACCTAAGCTTATGGGACATTTTATATTCAAACCATAACAGCTAGTTACCAAGTAGCAGGTGCTGGTCTAAGCCTTATTTTATTTAATCTTCATAGTGACTGCCACGTCAGTGTTCTATTGCTATGAAGAGACTCCATGACCAAGACAACTCTTAGAAAAGAAAGCATTTATCTAGGGCTGGCTTACAGTCTCAGAGGTTTAGTCCATTATCGCCATCAGCAGGAAGCATGGCAGCATGCAGGCAGACATAGTACCAGGAAAGAAGGGAGCTCTCCTCAGACCCACAGGCAGCAAGAAGAGAGAAACTCAGAGCTTGTGTTGAGCTTATTAAAACCTCAAAGCCCACCCTGAGCGACACACTTCCTGAGGGTGGGCTTTGAGGGTTCAAATGCCCAAACCCGGAACCAGAGTCTGTCTTTCTGCTGCCTGGGATCTGGATGTAGGACTCTTAGCTACTCCTCCAGCACCGTGTCTGCCTCCATGCTACCATTCTCCCTGTCATGATGAAGATGTACTAAACCTCTGACACTGTAAGCCAGCCCCAATCAAATGCTTTCTTTTATAAGAGTCATGGTGTCTCTGCACAGCAGCAGAACACTGACCAAGGCAGGATCCGTGAGTAAACAATACTGGAAACAGCTTTGCACTTTAACTCTACTGCCTTGCCTTTTATTGGGGACAAATGCAGCTAGGGTTGAGGGCCTGGGTACCTCCTTCCGAGGCCCACTGGACCAAATATACTGTGAGATAATTATGAAGTTGTCCTACATCCTGGTTCCAAGCAGAGAGAGCCTAGCAAGCGATCAAGACCTAAGGTTTCAGGTCAACGTTAGGTGAACTCACTTGCTGTTCTTTGCGTGGCCATTTGGTCCCATTTTACCCTTTACCCTGGCACTGTATTAAACATTAGCTCTCTCTAATGAACCCTCTAAGGGTTTTTCATTCATTTATTTTGTGTGTGGACTTTCTGCAACCTAGAGCCAACTATATAAACTGTGTGTGTGTGTGTGTGTGTGTGTGTGTGTGTGTTTAAAGATGTGTCACCTTTATCATTGTAAAGAGGAGGGTAGTGATATTGGCAGTAACCTAGGAGATAAATATGTTTATTCTTGTGGCTTATTGGGTTGCTATGGATGAAGCGATGCACATAAAACCTGCAGCAGGGGGCTGCTGTGTTCTGGTGATGCCAGTGTCCTGTAGCCAGTAACCTGCTTACTGAGATGTGTTTAAAAGTCATTTGCTAAAAACTGTTGTAAACTTCCTGCCGTAGTTAGATTGTAAAGTGAGTATGGGTATGGAATGACGTGGCTAGGTTAAGAATGACTCAAGTGGAGGTGACTGAAGCCCATAGGGACTGTGCAGGTAGCTGGTCCCACAAGGACGTTTCTTGGTATGGAAACAAAGGCAGCTTCTTCTAGGATGAAAGGCTGAATTCACATCGTGTGCGCACGTGTGTTTGTGTACATAGATACATGTATGTGGGTGCATGTATGTGGAAGCCAGAAGTTGTCTTTGGGTGTCTTCCTTAGTCACACTAATTTTTTGGAACAGGCTCTTTCATTGAATCTGTAGCTTGCCGTTTTGGCTAGACTGGCTGTCCATCAAACTCGGAAGAATCAACCCTGTCTCCCTGTCCCCAGCCCTAGAATTACAGGTGTATGCTGCTGTACCTGGTCTTTACATGGGTGCTGGGAATTGAACTCAGGTCTTCATGCTTGCAAGACAAGCACTATACCAGCCTAGCCGTCTCTTCAGCCTCTGAGCTCATATCTTGACAGGTGAGTTTGAGTCATGGGCAGAATTTAGTAGAGAAAGCAAACCTGACAAAAACTCAATGGAACTCTGTGTTGGAATGAATGGGCTTCCATTTCAGGCATCAGAACTCTACTCAGACCAGCAAAAAGGGCAGAGATGGCCATGTGGATCAGATAATGCCAAGCTTTCTGGGGGATGTCTCTGGGAAGCTGCTAAGGACTGCACTGATTTCTTGAGTCCTCAGAGTCCTGCTGGGCTCTGGCATCATTTCTTACAAGATTCCAGTGTCTCTGACAGAATTCTCTGTCAGCCTGACTGTCAGTCAATAAAACTGGAAGACGCCATGTCAAATAAGGATGATTTTCTTTTCTTTGGTTTTTTTTGGGGGGGTGGGGTTTGAGACAGGGTTTGTCTGTATTGCTTTGGAGGCTGTCCTGGCACTCGCTCTGTAGACCAGGCTGGCCGTGAACTCACAGAGATCCGCCTGCCTTTGCCCACCGAGTGCTGGGATTAAAGGCGTGTGCCACCAACGACCGACCTTTGTTTTGTTTTTAATGACAAGAGTTTCTCTATGTAGCCCTGGCTAATCTTGGGACTTGGTCTGTAGACCAAACTGGCTTTGAACTCACAGAGATCTGCCTGCCTCTGCCTCCTAAGTGCTGAGATTAAAGAAGTTCACCCCCACCCCCCTGCAAGTTAAGGTTGGTTTTCTTATAGTTCCTAATTCAACTGGGAGAGAAATAGCCCAGCTGTGGAGACAAGTCTTGATCTGATGGCAAGGGGCCTGAGGAGCAAAGTTTTCCACATTCACTGCATAGGTCTGTTGCCACTTGGGGCAATTTTCCAGAAAATACTGCAAAGGAAGGGAAGTGAGTCAGGTGTGGTTGTCAGGGCAGAGCATCCGACCAGAGCAGAAGTATAATTCTCTAAGGGAGAGAAAAGAGGCAGCCTGCTGCTGGAATGTACATAGCCAGGCCAGAAATTGAGTGTGTGATGCTAGGGAATCAGATTTCCGGAGGACACAGGTAGCAGGACCTATAGTCGAGCACACACTCTTTGATGGCCTCATTGTAGGTCCTTACTCTCATCCTTCCCAGGACCCCACAGCTCTGACCTTGGCTGTTTGGCTATATTAATGAACACCACAGTGAAGCACCCAGCTTCAGGAAGTTCTGCATACGGGGTGATCAGCTCAATTACTTTCCATTAGGGCTGTTCTGGGCACTGTGGACTGGGAAGCTCATGAGCCCTGATTTATGAACGCACAAAAGGCAAGAACAAATATTGTAGGGTCCGTGTGAGAACACATGGTTTATATGTTTGGATTTGTTGTTTCAGTAAAAGGCTTCAGGAGTGTTGGTTGGTTGAATGTGTAGAATCAAGAAAATAGAGCGATGTAAATGGAAGAGAAACAAAATCCCAGCTAGGGAACTGAGGGAAAAGGGAAGTAGGGAGAGAAAGAAGCATCCAGCAAGAGACGGGACAGAGATACTTCTAGTATAGGAAGGCATAAAGTTCGCTCATCCATCCATCCAGCATGTGCATGTGTAATGAGCTTTCCTCCCGCCAGCCCCCAAACTAACACACAAGACACTATGTTAATTATGAAGCTGTTGGCCATTTGCTATGGTTTCTAATCGGCTAGCTCTAATTTAATCATTAACCCATAATCACCAATATATATTTTATAAGGACTTATCTTTCCAAGAATGCCAGACTTGTGTTTTCTCCTGCAGGGATCACATCACGACTACCCTCTTCACTACATTTCCCAGAATGCTCCTAGACTCCTAGTCCCATCTATTGGCCAACAGTGTTTTATTTATACCAATCAAACATATACACAGAAGGACTTCCCTCATCATGCATACACACACACTCTCACACAGAGAGAAAATAAGCATCTTCCTATACACACTGGCTGTCAGATCTCAGTCCTGTCTCTGCCTCCTGAGTGCTGGAATTACAGGTGTGCACTGTAAGCGTTTCGGGATGGGTTGGGACAGGATGGAACAGGAGTGGGTCAGGTATTCTGGCACTCGGGAGCCACAGAATACTGAGTGTTACACAGCTCAGCTCAGGTGGAAAGGTATCCTGGAGCTCGGGAGCCAAGGATAATGAGTGTTACACAGTTCAGATGGAAAGGTATCCTGGAGCTCCAGAGAAAGGACCACCACAGGTTGCAGTAAGCTTAGCTGCTTACAGCCCAGCCTCAGGGAAAGGCTTCCCCAGTGTGTTGGCTCCGGCAGGACAGGGTCTTCCAGCTGGGGATGTGTGCCCAGTGTAGCAGTTTTGCTCGGCAGGAGGTTTCTCGGCCGAAGTTGCTATAGTTCAGCTCTACTCCTGGAGAGCAGAGAGCGGGGAGTGGGGAGTGGAGTGTAACAACTCCACTCTGCCAAGGGAAGGTTTCCCGGGCAAGTGTTACAGCCCTGCTCGCTCCGTCGCCGCCTCTGCAAAAGAATATCTTCACCCAAAGCTCATCTGAAGGGGTTTATTGGAAGGCAGCTGGACCAGCCAAGCTGAACATACACAGGGTTTATATAGGGATTCTTGGGGGCGGGGAAGTTTTTCCAGGGTAGGGATTGGTCCGATTTCAATGCTGGGCTCAGATTGGCTAGAGCTCTGCTCCAGGATTGGTTACTTTTCTGCACAGGATTAAGGTCAGATTTGGCTCTTGTTTCAGGGTCAAAGTGTGTTTCTTTCGCTGGTCATTTTTAGCTTTTTGGCTCCAATTTTAGGGCCAGGGTGCATTTCTTTCACTGACTCAGATTCCAGGAACAAAGTGTGTTCCTTTGGCACAGGTTTCAGGGTCAGGGTACATTTCTTTGGTTCTGGTTGCAGGGCCAAAGTGTGTTTCTTTAGCTCTGCTCAGGGTGTGTTTCTTTGACTGGCCCCTTTTCCCTACATGCACCACCACAACTAAACACAGTTATCCTGGTACAGAAGCCTCCATTCCTTTGGTAGATGGTAGTAACTGAGTGGCAAGCTCATCTTGATCAGGCACAAGCATTCTGTAATCTTCAGCACCAACTGTATATGACTCCAGAGCTGCAAGGCAGCCCTGGCACTGTGTGGCCTCTTGTCTCTATCGTAAAGAAATAGCACCCATGGAGAACCAGTTCAGGACCCTTTTAATGTAACTTTGAGAGAGAAAATAGCAAAGCCTAAGGACTTCAGGAAAGGGTGTCTTGGATTTTCATGTTTTTATTCTTTTACTTATTTTAGACAGGGTCTCATGGTGTAGCCTGTCTTCAGCCCTCTCGGTGATGCCCTCCTAGCCGCTTTGCTCCTCCTCGTCGTGGTTATAAGATGGACTGTTCAAATTTACAAAGTCAACCTGTAAACAGACACATTTAAGTATTTGGAGGGTGTGGGTGGGTGTACGTGGGGAGGTGCAGTTGTACAAGGGTACACACGTGTGATGTGTGTAGAGGCGAGAGGACAATCATGGGTGTTGTTTCTAGGCACTATACACCTTGGTTTGGGGGACTGGGTCACTCATTGGCCTGGAGCTTGTCACATAGGCTGGCTGGACAGCGAACCGCAGGATCTGATTTCTCTGCTTCAGAATGCAAAGATGCCTGACTATTTTTACATGTGTTCTGGGGATCAAATCAGACCCTCAGCTCATACAGCAAGCACTTTGCCAGCCAAGCTATCCCTGGACCACATCTGTTCCTTTGATCTTCCTACTGTTGACTGCCCTTTCTTTTGGTACCGGTGCCTCTGTTGCTGGTTGGAATAGCTCTTTCCCCATCTCACATGTCCAAGAGCCCTGCCCTCCAGTGACGCCCTGCTAAACCAGTCAGACCAACCATTCCCTGGCTTCTAACCTGAGAGCAGAATCCATGACCGGTTCACCCAGGCAGCAGGGCTGAAAACCTGACATCAATTAGTTCCCACCCCATAACCTGAGAGCTGCCCCACTTCTGGCTCCAGTTCAGCCTCACCTCAGATTTTATGGGCTATTTAGTCATCTGCAACCCAACACATATTTCTATGTCCTGACTATTTCAGACCAATGTATTTACCACAGCTCCTCCTCTTCTATCCTTCTCCATTGAAGAGATCTTCTCTCTGACAAAACCAAGGTGACTTATCTCCTGGAACACACTCTGATTTCTAAAAATTTAACATGATCAGACCTTTTCTTCCTGGAGTGTTCTTCCAAGCTTCTGTTTCTGTCAGAATTGCATCCTGACTAAAGCCTGTGTTTGAATAAATTGTCAAAATAGGACACCACTGTCCTGCCGTGACACAGGGGACAGATCCTTCCTGTGATTACATGTACAATATTTTGCTTTTTTTTTTTTTTGCCCCCGGAAATTCTGTCAAGGTGTGAATTGAATTTCTTCTGAGTTCCATTTTGTGTTTGAGGTTTGTCAGCTGGGGTATATAACTGATGTTTAGGAGACATGCAGGACCCTGAACTTATAAACAAATGTTCTTTTAAGTCCATGTCCCACCCCCCCCCAGTTATAGTTTTCCATACTCGGGGTCTAAAGCTTCTATGAGATTCTCAAAGACATCTATAACCCACAAAATGGTCAGGAATGACCCTGCATGTCTAGTAACGGCTGCACTATGTGCTGGTGTTCATCCATGTTGTGGTTTGAACATAAAATGCTCCCTCTAGGCTCATGTGTTTGGACAGTTAATCCCAGCATGTTCTAGAAGGATGTGGTACCATTATGAGGAAGAGCCTCACTAGAATTTCTATATTTGGGTTGTTTTTAATTTGAAGAGAACTCTTTATTTTCATCTCAACTCCTATTTTGTGAGTCTGTCCACATCACAAAACCTTTCCAAAGAAACGAGTCTTTGCTGACACTCCTGAGCAGTCCTGTGTGCTTGGTACTCTGTGTTACAGTTGCTATGTATTTCTTTTTTTTTTCCCCTTGAGCTTCTAGGAATTGAACTTAGGGCTTCGTGAATGTTATGCAACTTCTCATCCTCGGCCTGGTGTATTTTAAATTTAAATAATTGAAATTAGGGAGATCCTGTTCCATTTTACAAATGATAAGACTGAGGCATAGAGAAGGGAAGTAACTGATCCCAAATTCACTGTTCATGAGTGAGACGTTGGGCTTCAGACATCTGCATGCTGGTTAGTTTTTGTCAGTTCGACACAAATTAGAGTTTCCACTGGAAAAACCACAGTTGAGGAATTAATTCCATCATGTTGGCCTGTGAACACATCTGTGGGGCCTTTTCTGGATTAATGCTCTTTGGGGAAGACTCCGCCCACTGTGGATGATGTCATCTATGTAATGCAAGTGGTCCAGCACTTTATAGGAAAGCAAACTAGGCAAGCCATGGGGACCAAGCCAGTAAGCAGCACTCCTCCGTGGCTTCTGCTTCAGTGCCTGCCTCCGGGCTCCTGCCTTGAATTCCTGCTCTGACTTCCCTTGGTGATACACTGTTAGCTGGAAGTTGATATGAAATAACCCTTTCCTCCCCAAGTTGGTTTTGGTCATGGTGTTTATCACAGCAACAGAGAAGCATACTAGGACACTAGGTTTTTCAATGCCTTGGTTTAGCTCCTTATTTTAGATAGTGTTCCTGCATCATCACTAGTGAGTGCCTCTTCCATCTTTGATCTCAGAATTTAAGCCAGTGTGATATATTTGACCTGGGACTCATAATCACACTCCTAAACATTGAAATTGTGCACAGTGTGCGGTTTATAAATGTTAAGTTTTAAGCTCCAGACATACAGGTGACAGCTGGCACTGACTGTAGCTGTATCTCTTCCTCTGCCGCCAGAGTGTCTCTATGTGTTCCCCTGCCAGTGGAACTACCGCCCTGATCACTGCATGTATGGAAGCAACTGCAAAGAGGCGGAGCGGGAAGGCGTGTCTGTGCTGCATGGCAACCGTGGCGTCTACCATGACGACAAGCAGCCCACTTTCCGAGCCCTTTATGAAGCAATCCGGGATGTAAGTGTGTTGTTCTCCAAAACAGACACGTGCTTGCCAGTGCTTCAAGTGCTACGGTCCATGCAGACTCTGAAGGCCAAGTACTCCCAGAGAGAATTCCTGTGCCTTTTGCCGTCCTGTGGAGTAAGAGTGAGGGATAAGGAGACTGCAACAAAAATGAGTTTGTTGTATTTACTTCAAGCTGAGCATGTTGCCTGGTTACCAGCTCCAAGCTCTTAAGCAATCATGTCTCACGCTGGCCATTAGAAGTTACCACACTGAAAGCAGCAATTGGTTCTTTTTTTTTTTCTTTATGTGCGTGTGTGTACATATTTATGTCTGTTGCATGTGTATGTGTGGGTGAATGTGCATGAGATATAACCTAAGCTCACTGGTTTGTCTGTCTTCACCTCCCCAGCCCCGAGGTTACAGGTGTACACCAACACATACAGTTTTTAAATGGGTGCTAGGGATCAAACTCATGTCATACATAGCAAGCCCTTTGCCAACTGAGCCTCCCAGTCCACCAAGTCTTTATTGACTTAACAGTGCAAGAAAAAAGAGGTGCCTGCCATTTTCACCATGAAAGTGGATATATGAGGGGTATGTGGAGACAGCCTAGATGGTAGGAATCCGCTCATAGCCAAGAGAGCCCCAGGACAACACTCCTGTACCTATGGACCATGAGCCAGGAATGGGGAGATAGAGGACAAGGTTAAGACCAATAAGATTCTGAATTCTGAGGAAAGTGCCTCAGCCAAGATATCCCAACAGGGAGACTTCTGGAAATGAGCATCCAGGCTAGGCATTCATGTCTGCGTGTGGTTATGACTGCGTAGAGCAGAAGGCCTGAGTACTTGCCCATATTAATCCCACTGGCAAACTGACCCAGAAAGAACATCCCCTCCCACAAGGCCTGCCAGGCAAGCCCTATAGCTGTGTGTGGTTGCTCTCAAAGATCACATACTGTAGACAGAGGCCCCGTCCCGTGATTTTACTTTGGATTCATGGTTTCAGTCACCCTGTGTGACCATGACCCAAAAATGTTACATGGAACATTTCAGAATTCCAGGCTTCACAAGTTGTGAATTATGTGCTGTTCCCAGGAACACCATGAAATTTGATGCCATCCTGCTCTGTCCTACAGGAATGTGAGTCATCTCTTTGTACCTGTATCCACACTGTATAGATTACCCGCCCACTAGTACTGTAGTAACCACAGGGTATCCAGTCTGCAGGGTTCGGTGCTCATCATGTTTCAGGCATCCACCAAGTATGTAGGAATGCATCCCGCATGGATAAGGGATGATATTAAGTACAGTGTTGGAATGGAGGGAGTGGAACCACATAGAGTTGGGCCCATTCTTTCCTCCTTGAAGAGAGGGGTGGACATGTGTTAACGAGGGGTTCAGGATTATGTGAACTTGGGAAGTTCTGTGTTGACCATTACCTCTCATCTTGAGATCAAGACTGCTGGTAGGAAACCAGCGCAGGTAGTTGTGAGGCATGCCCTCCTTAAACTGTCCCTCCAAGACACAGAGTGTGGATCAGCAAAAGTTTCAAAATGATGAATCCTTAGGAGGTTTGTGTTTCAGCATTCATAAACAAAGTCATGGGAGAACACAGTGTCACTGGCTGCATTGGCACTCCGACAGCAGAGGTTAGTAGTTATGACTATAGGGTACACAATACCAAAAGAATTTGCTGTCTAACCCTCCCCCAACAAGAACTGTTAATCCCTCCCATAGAGACTTTATTAAATAGTTTTAGTTCTTCTTGAAAGTCTGGGAACCTAGTGCCGGCATTCAGATATGCAAGGCCACAGCTCTGTGTGGAGGTCAGAGAATAACTTCAGATGCTGCTCATCTTCTGCCTTGTGGAGGCAGGATCTCTTTGTGGTTCAGGCTAGCTGGTCCTTGGGATTCTGGGAACTCCCCCATCTCTGTGTCCCATCCTACTGTAAGAGCACAGGGATTGTAGATACATGCTCATGCTATACCGTGCCAGGCTTTTCGTGGGTTCTGGGGATCCAGACATAGAATGTCACACTTTGTGTCAAGCCCTTTACCCACTGAGCCATCTCCCTGCTTGTAATTCATCTTTGTGACTCACTGAGCCATCCCCCAGCTGCAATACATCCCTGTGTGTATGAAGATGAGCATTTTGCTAAAGAATTCCGGTTCTGGAAATCCCAGCGCTGTCCTCCCATAGGGGATCACTTGACATGCATCTATGCAAGCACCTCTTCTCCTGTTTCCTGCTGTTTAGTTTTCAAAGGGCAAGTGATTAAATTACACAATCTGTTATGCACTCGGTGACATTCTCACGCTTGGTTACTCAAACACTGCCTCAAGGGGAATCCCATCCCCGGCACGGGTGGAAGTCAAGAAAGCATGTAGCTGTGTGGGCTTGCTGGAGCCCGCTCCACTTTTCCTTGTGTTCTGGCCCTGCTTTGGAATTGAGCAATTGTGGCTGAGTTATGACTCATCTGGCTTGTTCTCACAGGGGATCAGAAAGGCAGCCAAATGACTTTGCTTTCTTAAACGGTTATGTATAATCACTCCATGGAGTTCTGCAGTTTGGCCTCAAAAGACAGTTTTCATTCAGGCATTTCCATCAGGGCAGTCACTAACTCCAAGATCAGCCTGGGAGTGAAGACACTCCATTATAAAGCTGTATTCCCCTATGCCCACCTTTTTCTACAGGGCTATGGTGTTCTCATCATAAGGTAAATGATCAGAGCTGGCTTTCCTCCTAGGCAGATAGATCTAGGCTCAAACCCCAATCCCATCACTCTCTGTTTAGTCATTAGCTGATGTTACCTTACTGAGCCTTAGTTGATTACCTCATCATAAAATGAAGATAATAATGTTACCTTCCAGGGGCTGAAGAAATGACTCAGTGTTTGCTCTTCCACAAGACCCAAGTTCTATTCCTTCATCCATGTCAGGTGGCTCACAAACACCTATAACCCCAGCTCCAGGGGTCCAATAACCTCTTCTGGACAATGTGAGCATGTGTACACACACACACACTTTAAAAGTGTTAGTAAATACTTTCATATAAATAAAACTTCCTAATGAGTTATGAGGATCAACAAAATAATTGCCTTTAACCTTTAATCACACACCTGACAGTTGTAGTCAGTATGTAGACATTTTAATGGCAAACATTCACATCTGTTTCTTTCCCTAACTTGCTGTCTTTCTGTCTCATATGCACACAGTCTTACCCTGTGTATGTGTTTGTGGGATGGATGGATGGGTGGGTGGGTGGGTGGATGACCTTCCAGAAGGTCATCAGGCAGATATTCTTCAGCAATTCTTTCAACAGTCATCCACAAAGTCTAGTTTATGTAGGAATACTTCCAGTTGTCTGAATTTGGGAGCTGGCAATATAGACCAAGCCCTATGGTCAAGAACCTCTGTTCTAGTAGAGAAAGCCAGAGAATACCAAAGTTTCCCGTAACAAACAGGAAGAGCCTATCGGAAGTGAAAGGTGTTGAAGTTCTAAGAGGAGCAGGGCGGTGGTTGTAGAGTCCTGCCTACAGATGGACGTTTCAACAGCCAGGTTTCTGGGGAGGCTCATGCCAGCCTAAAACTCAGTCAGATAGAGGCATTAGTGGGGAAGTTCCTGCCAACCAGGAAGACGTAATCAGGAGACTCTCCAAGGTGGGAGTGAAGGCCGTGTGCCCAGAGCACAGGAGGCTAAGTCACCTCAACCATCATGGAGAAATAATGGGAGGGGAGAAGACAGAGCACGACTCCAGTTCTCCTGGAGCCTTTGAAGCAAGAGATGGACTGCAGTGGGAAGTCTGGGCAGGAGAGTGTCAGCTGTGACTTAGGGTGGCTCGTGTCAACTAATTGCAGACTTGCAAGAGGGAGGCACCAGGGCTGTTTGAGGTTGATAGCAGCCATACAGGTGAGAGCTGAGTGGCAGGAGTTTGCGTGGAAATGGGAGGGTAGGGAGAAGGGGCTGTGGCAACAGAATCCATGGGACCTCTAGTTGGCTGGCTGTGGGCTGTCCCAAGCCCGAGCTGGCGGGGATCATTCTCAAGTTGCCACATCACTTTGCTGATCCACATGCTAAGGCAATGTTTCTGATGACCTTGGACGGCTGAAAGACGTGTCCTAGGAAAGCAGAGCCAGCCCGTCCACTGTGCTCTGGGGCTGGCGTGTCCTGCTCCTTAACCTTTCTGTTCTTCCCTCTTTTCTCCTTAGGCTTTTCATTGGCAAGAGCTAAACTCCGACTTGATCCACCAGCTGCCCTTTCTCTTTTAACAGGATGCTAAAAGAGAGATAAAGATTGCCACATGCTAGTTCTAAGTAGCCCAAAAGGTTCATTTTGGAAAATACTGCTCATTCATATGTCCCATGGGAAAATAAGAGCCATTAAACAAGACAGATTTTCAAATGTCCAATACTGAGTGAACTTAAAAAACTCAAAGTTAGCTGGGCAGTGGTGGCACATGCCTTTAATTCCAGCACTTGGGAGGCAGAGACAGGTGGATCTCTGTGAGTTTGAGGCCAGCCTGGTCTACAGAGTGAGTTCCAGAGCAGCCAGAGCTACACAGAGAAACTCTGTCTTGAAAAACAGCAAACAAACAAACAAACAAACAAAATCCCTCAAACTTATCATTGACATTTGACCTCTTATTCCCCCCCCCCCACCTTCCATGCCACACTCTATGCTGTAGATCAAACTCAGGACTTTGGAGTACTAAGCAAGTGAGTCACATCCCTAACCTGGTGCCTGGAATATGGAAAGAAAGCTCAGTGTCAATACATTAACCTGCAACACTGAACTCTTGGCCTTCTGTAGCCACCGTGGACATGCCATCCAGTTTCTTGAATGGCAAAAATAAAAAATAAAAAAATAGTGCTGGAGAGGTGGCTCATAGGTTAAGAGCACTTGCTGCACTTGCAGAGGATCCAGGTTCAAATCCCAACACCCACAAATAGTGGCATAATTCTAGTTTCAGGGGATCCAGTACCTTCTTCTGACCTTTGTGGGTACTAGGTATGCACATAACACACATGTATACGTGCATACACATAAAATAAAAATAAATAAATCTTTTGAAAGCAATAAATAATCTCAGTGTTTTATTGTAGATTTCAAAATAATTATTTACTTTAGTCTTGTATTCTACTCAGTGATATATATATATATATATCACACACACACACACTGACTGCCCCCTAGAGATAGACATTGTTTTCAAACTTGAAGAGTCTTAGGAAACAAGCAAATCACCTTTTTTGGTTTGTTTTCTAAGTATAAGAAAACTGGGCATTGTGGTATATGTTATAATCCCAACAAACTAGAGATAGAGGCGGGAGGATTCCAAGTTTAAGGTCATTCTCAGCTGTAGGAGACCCTACTTCAAAGAAAGATAGAAGCCGGGCGTTGGTGGCGCACGCCTTTAATCCCAGCACTCGGGAGGCAGAGGCAGGCGGATCTGTGTAAGTTCGGGACCAGCCTGGACTACCAAGCGAGTTCCAGGACAGCCTCCAAAACCAGAGAAACCCTGTCTCGGAAAAAAAAAAAAAAAAAAAAAAAAGAAAGAAAGAAAGATAGAGAAAACAGAACTATAGGAGGGCAAGAGAATTGCATGATTCCATGGGCTGAACCGCTGGATCAAAGCTTAGTAAGTGTTTTTGCAAGAGTAATTTGTGTTTTAAACAGCACTTGAATAACAAGCTCTTCTCCCTCCCTCCCTCCCTCCCTCCCTCCCTTCCTCCCTCCCTCCCTCTCTCCCTTCCTCCCTCCCTCCCTCCCTCCTGCCTTCCAATCATCTTGCAGTTTCCCTTCCAAGACAACCTTTTTCAATCCATGTACTACCCTCTCCAGCTGAAGTTTTTGGAGACAGTGCACACACTGTGTGGACGGATCCCCCAGGTTTTTCTGAAGCAGATTGAGAAAACGATGAGAAGGGCTTACGAGAAGCATGTCATCATCCACGTGGGCCCCAACTCCATGAGCTGAGCGTCCACTTTGCTCTGAGTCTGCCTGGAGTCTGTGACTAAGGACATGGATCATTATGCTGCCCAGATACTTGTGTGTGTGAATATTTAATGGTGCTCTGTGACTGTTGAGTTTCAGATGCCTGGTTACATTTTGCTGACTTAGTCATCCCTAAAAGGGAGTGTGCTTTTCTTTATTTTATTCTAAAATGCTATTTATCTTTTTTTTTAAGTTATTACCATGGATTGAGAGAGAAAGGAGAACTTTTTCTAGCCCTCAAATATGAGGCATTGTTGGTGTATGTAAGATCATAATTATCTGGTATTCTTGAGAATCTTCCTATGTAGCTTTCTCTCTCATCCTATTAAAAAGTAATATGTGTTAGGGCTGGCAGGATGGCTCAGGGTAAAAAGCGTCTGTCACCGTACCTGATGGCCTGTGTCCGATTCCTTAGATGGAAGAGAATCAACTCCACCAAGTTATCATCTGACTTTCATGTGTTCCCACATTCACACCCACAAATAAAGACATGTAATATTAAAAATAACAATAGGGGCCAGGCGGTGGTGGCGCACACCTTTAATCCCAGCACTCGGGAGGCAGAGGCAGGTGGATCTCTGTGAGTTCGAGGCCAGGCTGGACCGACAGCCTCCAAAACAATACAGAGAAACCCTGTTTCGTAAAACCAAAAAAAAAAAAAAAAAAAAAAAACAATAGGGGACTGGGCAGTTGTGGTGCACGCCTTTAATCCCAGCACTTGGGAGGCAGAGCCAGGCAGATCTCTGTGAGTTCAAGACCATCCTGGTCTACAAGAGCTAGTTCCAGGACAGGCTCTGAAGCCACAGAGAAACCCTGTCTTGAACCCCACCACCACCACAAAAAAAAAAAAAAAAAAAAAAGAATATGGGGCTGGAGAGATGGCTGAGTATCCTTGAGGATACAGGTTCAATTCCCAGCAGCTCATAACTATCTATAACTCTAGTTCCAAGGAATCCTACACCCTCACTCAGGCATATAGGCAAAACACCAATGCACATTAAAAAAAATACTAATAGGAGCTGGAGAGATGGCTCGACAGTTAAGAGCACTGACTGCTTTTCCAGAGAACCTGGATTTCATTTCCAGTACCCACATAGTGGTTCACAACCATCTGAAACTCCAGTTCCAGGGGATCCAGTGTCCTCTTCCATTCTCCACAGGCAATAGGTTCATAAATAGTGTGCACAGGTATACATGTAGGCTGAACACCATTACACATAAAATAGCTTTTAAAAATTAAAAAATAATATATGTTATGAAACCAGCAAACTTGGAGAGAATAAAGGTCTAATGAACGGCAATCAAGATCAGATTAGACATAATCCTACCAACTGCTTGAAAAGGCTGTCACCATTTTAAGTATTTCCTTCTAGGCTCCTTAATACTTCCCTGACTTCTGTATTTCCACTGCAACATGTTTAAAACATGTGACCTCGGTAAAGACCAGCCTCTATGTTAAGATTTCACGTAGGAGACTAAAAGCCAGACGAGATAATTACAGCACTGCCGTGTCTGGAAGAGGCTTTTAGACCAGCTAATTGGGCAGCATTTCAAGATGAAGCATGCGTCTGAGAGTACATCTCAGAAGGATTGCTGAGCTCCCAGGAGAGCACAATCATGAGAAATTTCTATGCAACAGAAGCGTCTGAGAGAAAGCCCAAGGGATCTCTTTAGCAAAGCGGTGTGATTTTGTGTTTCTCCATGGACAAGAGCACTTGACTGGACTTATGGGCAGTGGGTAGAAATCAAAGGACAACTGCAGATGTTTGCTTGGCTTTTTCATCGTTGCTTTAATTGTATTTTTAACTGTGTGTCTATATATATATATATATATATATATATGCATGTGCGTGCAGGTGCCTGTGGATACCAGAAGAGGAGGTTGTTATATCCCCTTGAGCTTGAATTACAAGTTGTGACCCTCCTGTCATAGGTTCATAGGTGCTGGGCAGTGACTGAGCTTGGGTCCTCTGCAAGAGCTACAAGTGCTTTTAACCACGGAGCCATCTCCCAGCCCTTGTTTTGTTTTGTATTCGTAAGACAAGATTTCATAATCTGCCTGCCTCCACTTCCAGTAAGTACTGGATTTAAAGGTGTGTGCCACCACGCCCAGCTCCAGTTTCAGATTTAATTTGCTCAAAGTAAATATTTTAGATAATCTCAATGGCAAGAAAATTCAAATTCCTACCAGCCTCAGGTCTCTACTTTTTTCCCCCACTGTGGTAGCCAGCTCTTAGCTTTGAAGCCTTGTAATCCTATCACCTAGCGACAGTAGAGGAAGTTCTTATTCTATCCCCAAGAGGGATCTGGCTTAATCCCCTGTTGCTCTTAAGGTTGGTATCAGGGTAGGGACATTTTGCATAACGCTTTATTTGTCTCGAGTGACTTTTGCATAAATGACCCTTTTGATGTCTCCTGTAGCCCAGGGAACTAAGAGGGGCCTATATCATCTCCCTGGAGTAAAAGAGGAAAGTCTAACACAGAAAAAGGAACCTACTTGGTATAAGTACATTTCTATAAAACACATTTGTGTGAGATAAATCCTATTTTCCAGGGAGGAAAAAATTGAAAATAAAATCCTGAGTCCTCTTCATCCTATACCGAAAGCAATCTGAAAGTGGAAAATAATAAGCATTATTTTTATATTGGAATCAGTAGGTTATCACCGTCCCGTATCAGCGGAAATGGTTCACCCTGAGGAGATAGCAGAAAACCTCAGTGCTACCAAGGCAGTTGGGGAGTGACGCGGTTACGGTGGTCAAGGATGGAGAGCTGAAATGCTAAGGTTCTCCCCTCTCGCTCACAGCCTGCTGTTGTTAGGGAAACCACCCTGTGATATATAACTCTCACTTTTACTGTTGTTTTGTGTCCTCACCAGCACACATGACATCTTGTTTTGGGTCTTTATGGCTGTGGGCACGTGGGATGTGCGGTAAATGCCCACAAACTAGCTTTTAGTGACAGAGCCAGACTGTACTCATAAAGCACTGACTTGCACTCCAGTCTTGCGTTTTGTCTGTTCAGAGCATCCAGTGAACCCACGAATGCTACTTAGATTTTGCATTGGTTGCCAGATCTAAAGACCTTTTGTTCAGTCTTTGGAGGAGCCTTCGAATACAAAATATAGCAATGCCTTTGGCTTTATGAAAGCCAGGTCTACTCACAACGCTCATCTGTGTTTGATGCCTACTGAATCCATGGCCCTGTTGTCAGTGAAGATCAATGACAGAATTTTAAAACACTCTAGAAGGGCCAATTATGATCATGTGACTCTTTAAAACCTAATGTGATTTCCACACCCCACCCCCAACATGGAATTCCCATACTGTGTTTTAAAATTTTAGGTGTTTGGTGGAGAATTTAAGAGAAAATTTCTCTTCCAGTTCGTTGTACCTAAAAATGGTAATTACTTTCTATACTAAGATATTATTTACAAGGCAGAGTTTTCTCTGCATTTGGTATTTCATGGCCAATGCCTTTGAAATCCAAGAGCCTTGCTAAAACGTGTGGTCTGTGGTAAGAAGTTACAGGCTGCCTTTTAGCTCTTTGTGCCGTACTGAATCCATGCCTGGGACAGCCAAGGCTGCTCTCTCATCTCCTCCAGGTCTGCTTCTTTTTTTTTTTTTCTTCTCCTCCTCTCCCCTTCTCTTTTGTCTTTAGTCACAGTTCTATTGCTGTGAAGAGACACCTTGACCAAGGCAACTCTCATTTTTAAAAAAAACATTCAATTGGGGGCTTGCTTACATTTAGAGGGTTAGTCCCTTATCACCATGTCAGGAAGCAGACAGGAATGGGGTGGAGCAGCAGCTGAGAGCTTCACGACCTAATCCTAGGACAGCAGGCAGGGAGAGAGACTGGCCCTGGTGTGGGTGTTTAAAACCTCAAAGCCCACTCGCTCCCTGTGACACACCTCCTCCAACAAGGACACTGGTGACTAAAATCATGCAGATATATGAGCCTATTAGAGATATTCTGATTTTACCACATCTCCCCTCTCCAGCCTTCTCTCTTTCCTCATTTCACTAAAAGAAATTCTGCTTCACAGATGTAGTGATGAAGTTCTGTGGAGAATGTCCGAGCACTTTCTAATAGCAAGCAGCTGGTGAGCATGCTTTTGCACGTGTCACAAGTGAGGTTTCAATGGTAGGGTTAGTAGAAAGACTGACATCACTGCTTGCTGTTTATTTCCAATATAAATCTGAGAAATTGTGACTTACATGAAAATTCCAATACTTGAACAAGTCCTGTCTACAAAGTCAATTTGAGTGTCTCCTTGACTTTGACAATTGCATTTTAGCGTTTGGGTCCCAATGCTCTAAGCATCGACTTCTCATGACATTTCAATCTTGTATTTAATGTTCTGCTGTGAGTCCTCTGTACTTTCCCTGTCTACTTCTACAATGGGCATTTATACACTCCCAGAGGCTGGCCAAAATTTCTACCATTGCATTCATAGTGACCAGAAGCAAAAAGAAACTGGCAGACCAAACCATGCATAATCAAATCACAATTCACAGTGATAACTCTGGGAATGGTGGCTCACATCTGTAATCCCACTGTTTAGGAAGATGGCTGTGAGTTAGAGGCCAGCTAGTACTACATGGTGAGACCAGGTCATCTCCGGGCTGTTCACAGAAAAAAAAAAAATGGTGGGGAGGGGACTGGAGAGATGGCTCAGTGGTTAAGAGCCATCTTTCTAGAATTCAATTTCTAGCACCTATAAGGTGGTCTACCATCATTTGTAACTCCAGTTCCAGGGGGATCTAATACCCTCCTGTGGCTTCTTAGGATACTAGCTGAAGCATGGCACATGCCTTTAATCCAAGCACTTGGGAGACGGGTACAGGTGGATCTCTACTGGTTCAAAATCCAGTCTGGTCTACAGACCAGCCAGGGATAAATGGTGAGACTCTTTCTCAAAAACAAAACCAAACACACACACACACACACACCAAAGAGAGAGACAGAGAGAGTGCTCTCTGTCTCAAACAAACAAAAAGTTACTGTGATTGATCATAAAATAGTGACTCAGTAAGTTAAAAATCATTATAGCCTGCCCTGCAAACAGCACACCTGTGACACAAATGTAGAATTACAGTAAATGTTACTTGGCATTTATCATAAAGGATAAATGCCATGTGCCATGTGTTTGATGAGCCAAAATGGACATCGTTTCATGTTCAAATTCAGAAATACACTTTTTTTTTTTTTTTTTTGGTTTTTCGAGACAGGGTTTCTCTGTGGCTTTGGAGGCTGTCCTGGAACTCGCTTGGTAGTCCAGGCTGGTCTCAAACTCACAGAGATCCGCCTGCCTCTGCCTCCCGAGTGCTGGGATTAAAGACGTGTGCCACCAATGCCCGGCTCAGAAATTCACTGTTAGTGTATAGTATTATTTAACAGAGTGAAACAACTCTTCTTATGCTTTTGTTTCTTGCTATTTTTTTCATATTTGCCTTCCCCTCTCTGCCTATGATATACATTTCTGGGTAGTACAGGAACCTGAGATTTAGTGAATCAAGAGACAGAACTTGGGGACCCCTGTGTAGGCAGAAGAGAATTCTATCTAGACCTCAGATCAATCCAATTTTCTATGATGGGATCCTTTCAGACATTTTCCTTTGTTTGTTTGTTTGTTTGTTTTTGAGACAGGGTTTTTCTGTATTGTTTTGGAGGCTGTCCTGGAACCAGTCTGGTCTCGAACTCACAGAGATCCTCCTGCCTCTGCCTCCTGCCTCTGCCTCCGGAGTGCGTGGCACCACCACACCCTGCCCAGACTTTTTTTTTTTTTTTTTTTTTTGGTTTTTCGAGACAGGGTTTCTCTGTATTGTTTTGGAGACTGTCCTGGAACTTGCTTTGTAGACCAGGCTGGCCTCGAACTCAGAGATCCGCCTGCCTCTGCCTCCCGAGTGCTGGGATTAAAGGCATGCGCCACCAACGCCCAGCTCAGACATTTTTTTAAAGTTAACTCTTCCACATCCTCATGCACATACATCACTTGCCTTTTGCAAGAAGACGCCAACTTCTGCTGTAGCTGTGAGTTGAAGACTTATGCATGGTTAACCCTACGTCATTTCACAATAGCCCTGCTGCCATCTAATGCTGACAAGATTTCTCGGGCAAAAGAGAGAGCTTTGTTCTAGTTTCTGTTTTTCACAGGTCAAAACTGGAAATGTTCTCTTGAGTCTTCAACATAAATCTCATGTGTGTCCCTGAATGTGAGCATGTGAGAATCAGGTGCAGTCTTTGCTTTACTGAATTGACGTGTTTGTGTTGTCTTTGAAAAAACGTGTCTGTTGTTCAGAGCTCCTAAGGAGTCTCTGAGTGCATTTTTTATTGAAAAATTATGTTTTTGTTGTTGTACTTTTTGTTTGCAAAGAAATGTATTAAAAAAGAATAGTCCAAAGACAAAGAATCACAATGAGTAAAATGGGAGACAAGCATCAAGGTTAAATGACTGTCTGATTTTTTTAAATGTCATCTCTCGTTTTACTGTTTTTTTTAAACAAAAAGCTTTAAATATGTGTGTTATTTGATATTACTTTTGAATTATGTATGTATGTTTTTCTTTATAATATGTTAAGCCTAAAAGTGTATCTTAAGTATGTATAGCTAGGAAAGAGTATTTAATAAGTAGTGTAGTTTATTTTTTAAAAATCATTAAAATTTTTACCTTGCTTATAACAGTGTCATCATAAGTTATTTGTTGTTTAGTAGTTCTCTATTCAAGGAAGAGTGAGCACAGTTTTTAAAAAATGAGCTCTCCATAACCCCTTCTTGTGTTTAGTAAAATTGTGCTTGATTTGTTGGCTGTAACACATATAAAAGCAACTGAAATGCTTCAAAGGTTTTTGGCTGGTAGAAATATTTTTCCTGGCTGGGTGGTGGTGGCCCATGCCTTTGATCCCAGCACTTGGGAGACAGAGGCAGGCAGATCTCTGAGTTCAACACCAGCCTAGTCTACAGAGTGAGTTCCAGGACAGTCAGGGTTACACAGAGAGACCCTATCTCAAAACAAAATAAAACCGAAAAAAAGTTTAACTATGTGTATGTGTGTGTACATTTGTGGGTGTGTGTCCATGAGTTCAGTGCCAGAGGAAGCCAGAAGATGGCGTCAGATTCCCTGAAGCTGGGACTATAGGCTGTTGTGAGCAGCCAAGTGTGGTTGTTGGGAACCAAACTTACTACAAGAGCAGTACCTGCTCTTAACAGGGAGCCATTTCTCCAGCCCCTCAAAATTAAATTTAAATTCTAGTGCCACCATTGTCTAATAGAGCATAACTCTACACCTTATCCGCCTCTTTGTGTTATGAGAGTAAGAGGTGACTCTCCTCATTTGTAAGGTTTTGAGGAATGACTGAAGAAATATACATTAAATACTTAATACATGATAAACATTCAATTTATATGTAAACACCAGCTAATGCTGCCACCAGGGACCTGCCAACTGAAGTAGGAACTTGTGATACAATACCCCAAGTTGGATTGTACTAACCCAAGTCAAACAAAGGCTGGTCTGCCATGGCCTTTGACCTACATAGCATGGGATGGGATGTTGACTTGTATACATCTCACCTTTTTTTCATCAGAGATTTCATGAGAGAGTCTCTAAACTCATTTTAGTTGATCAATATTAAGATAAGGCTAAAATATTAAGACAGTGAAAGCAAAGATATGAGGTTCCAGACAGGTAGAACCACAGCAATGCCTGCAATGTTCTTACTGTATATTGAATGAGTGAGTGTTTTCCAGCATGTGTATTTCCTTTATGGCTTTGTTCATTTAGGAAGGAGGTGGAAGCCCCAGACTATGGAACAAGTCTGTCATGTCTTCCCAAGGTCTCACTCTGAAGATCTGCAAACTGTATTAAATATAGTGCTACTTGAAGGTGGGGGTAGAACTCAGGGTAGCACACTTGCCTGGCATGCACAAGGCCCTGGTTTTTGTTTTTTGTTTGTTTTTCTTTTTTTTCTTTTTTTTTAATTTCTCAAGACAGAGTTTGTCTGTAGCTTTGTAGACCAGGCTGGCCTCAAATTCACAGAGATCTGCCTGTCTCTGCCTTCTAAGTGCTGGGATTAAAAGTGTGTACCACCACCGTTGGGCTCAAGGCCTTGGTTTTAATCCCCAGCTCTGACCCCCAAATAGAGAGGGGAAGGGGAGAAGGAAGAAGGGAAAGAAAAAGGGAAGGAAGAAAGCTGCTATGATAAAAAACAATAAACAATAATGGTTAGAAGATACATTCTAGGCCAAGCACCACAGAACATGCCTGTAATCCCAGCTCTCAAGAGCCTGAGGTAAAATGATCTTGGGTTTGAAGCTTGTGAGACCCTGTCAGTCAGAAGTGTGTGTGTGTGTGTGTGTGATACACAGAGAGACTTGTATCCAGATCCTAAATAACAGACAATTCAGCTTCCCCTGTTTAACTTCGATGCTACCTCTGCTCAAAACATTCCTCCTTGCATCCAAGTCCTCTGACCCAGGTTTTCACCCTCCTGCCTGTTTCAGCTCTGACTTCCTCCCAGCCCTGTCCCTCCCCGTGTAAAATTCCTCCACCATGCCTTTTTGCTCTTAGAATAATGCACTAGCTGCTCACCAGACATCCCTGGAGTCTGTGTGATCCATCCTTGTCTCCTCCTGACTTCCCTTCCTCACCTCTTCACTATTTTCTGTTCTTCTCTCCAGGCTCTGTCCATCACAGGGACCTTGAGCATCTCTACATCCCTTTGGCCTCCTTTTATCTTTCATCTGATAAATATCTACTACGCTTAAAATATTAATGAAATTGTCATTGGTTTTTGAAAGCTTCCTGTGATCCCTCAAGGATGACAGGGCTTTCTTGTACCCATTTGTGTGTGTCACCCTGCAAATTGTTATGTTTGTCTACTGAACTAGGGAACAGTAAGCCAGGCATAGTGGCACATGCCTTTAATCCTAGTACTCCAGAGGCAGAGGTAGGTGGATGTTCCAGGACACTATAGTCTACATAGTATAGTCTCCAAAAAGAAAGTAAAGAAAGGAAGGAAGGAAGGAAAGAAGGAAGGCAGTAAACAGTAGAAAAAGAAATAGTAACAATACTATACTTGTGGCATTCCTAGTTTGTTGACTACCTTCCCCATTAGATACACAGTTCCATAAAGCAACAATCCTTGCTATCCTGTTCTCTATCTTGGCCTATGATGATCAACACACTGCTCATCACAGTTAATGAAAACATAAACGATTTGGCTACATGCTCATCTGGGACCCAATTCTGTCAGCAAAGCTTCAGAACACTGGTTTTGGTTACCTTTAAAAGCTACTTTTCTGCCGGGCGTTGGTGGCGCACGCCTTTCATCCTAGCACCGGGAAGGCAGAGGCAGGTGGATCTCAGTGAGTTCGAGGCCAGCCTGGTCTACAGAGCTAGTTCCAGGAGAGCCTCCAAAACAATACAGAGACACCCTGTCTTGAACCCCCCCCAAAAGGTACTTTTCCTGTGAAGGTTGACGTAGAGGTAGGAAGTCCTACTCATTGAAAGTTTATTTAGTTGTGTCATTTCTTAGGGATTTATTTGCCCGTAGAAGATAAGGTTAAGGTAGAGAATGTTTTAAGTTATTTTCTGTTTAAATGCTCACTCTTTCCATAGTCTGTTCTGTATGGCTGTGTGGAGGGCACTTGTCTAGAAACCATCCTATTCCTGGTACCAATTTATTTCATCATTAACTATTCAAATAGTAAATGACAACAAACATAGCTCATTTACCTGCCCCCAAAAATCTGTGTATTCAAAGGCCCAAATGATGCCAAGGGAAGTGTATCTCTTTCACAGTGCTTTTGTCATGAATATTTTATTGAAAACAATTGGACATCCATCTAGGATTCCAGCCATAAAATTTTCATGTCATTTCAGTAACATCTTTCCATCTGCAGAAACACATTGTCTCCATGTCTAGGTGAAAATAAAACTATATTGCCAAGCTGGACCAAATCATCAAGAAAATTATTCTCTTAGTGTTTGTTTTTAAATAATTAAAAAATTCACTTTCCCTGAATGGTGAGCAACCATTGGCCATATAAAGCCCCCTCCAGAAAGAATTCAATAATCTAACCAAATAGCCAATTGGAGGTATCTTGTCATAAACCCTATCTGTTAGACAAGAGTTGTTTAGCAGTCAAGTTCCTTTAACAGTCATACATGTAGGCAAAACCATGAGTGTAAATGTATCTTCCTCACTTCTGTAGTGTGTATGTCGTTTAGGACATGTAAAGTGTAACTGTAAAGGAACACCTGTTCTTACTAAACATGTAGGACTTCCCAAAGCAATAATATTCCTTTTCTCTGGGATTGCCATGTTGGGTTAAATGACAAAGAATGCATATATGTCATGTTAGAAAATTGGATTTGTCTTCAACTTTATTTTTATCTGTGTGTAACACACACACATATGCATGTGGAGATCAGAGGTCCACTTATAGGAATCAGATTTTTCTTCCACCATGTGGGTCCCAGGGACCAAATTCAGGTAATCAGGCTTGGTAGCAAATGCCCTTACATCCTGAGCCATCTCACTGGCTTGAAGACTGGATTTTTCATTTAAGTTAGTATTAGGAATTATTTCAAGAATACCAAGTTAGAAGAAAAATTAAGGAGTTACAGCATTTTGGGTACACCAAGTGTTTGAAACTTGATCAATGATTAGAATGGGTCCTCTGAAGGTTTGCTATTGCTGTGTGTGATACTGTAGGCAATAGTTAACAAAACTAAAATGTGTTCAAATGGGAAAACGTTTAATGTCAGTTTTTAAGTAAGAGGGCTGGAGAGATGGCTCAGTGGTTAAGAACGCTGGATGTTCTTCTAGAAGACCCTGTTTTGATTCTCAGTACCACATGGCACACAACCTTCTTCAGAAGACACTGACATAAACACAGGCATACGACCCATACACATAAAACAAAAATAAAGGTTAAAAAAAAAACAAAGAAGCCGGGCGTTGGTGGCGCACTCTGTAGACCAGGCTGGCCTTGAACTCAGATCCACCTGCCTCTGATTCCTGGAGTCTTGGGATTAAAGGTATGAAAGGTATGTGCCACTACCTCCTGACCAATTCTTTGTTTTTTTTTTGTTTGTTTGTTTTGTTTTGGTTTGGTTTGGTTTGGTTTTTCGAGACAGGGTTTCTCTACTGTTTTGGAGGCTGTCCTGGAACCAGCTCTGTAGACCAGGCTGGCCTCGAACTCACAGAGATCTGCCTGCCTCTGCCTCCCAAGTGCTGGGATTAAAGGCGTGTGCCACCAACGCCCGGCTGAGCTTTCTGTCTTATTCTCCACAAACACATGAATTCCATGCAAAGCAACTCTCATTACACTTCCCAGCCCTGACTGCCTGAAGGCTAGTCTTACACTAGCCATTCCTGCTCTGCTTGCTTAATGGCATGCTGAAAAGTACCGGAAATCGAACATTTCCCAGAACGGTCTTCTAAATAGACTGACCGGAGAAGGTGTGCCAAAACCCTGGCTAGCTCATCAGGTGGGCAATGGAATTGTCTGCTCCACAATTTGATCCCAGAGTCCCCTCTAGTAGAAGTTCAAAGAGCCAACAGTGGAAAAATCCTTGGTAGTGTGTGCATTATTGGCCTTTTGCTTTCCTATCTTACCCCTAACCTTTCCACCCACAATTCTGCAGTCTTGGCCCCCAGGGAAAACACATACTCAAATCTTTGTCTTATCATATGCCATGGGTAACACCTTTGATTTTTTTTCGTTTTATGAGACAGGGTCTCTCTGTATTGTTTTGGAGGCTGACGGTCCAGCCCAGCCTTGAACTCACAGAGATCCACCTGCCTCTGCCTCCTGAGTGCTTGGATTAAAGGCGTGTGCCACCAACGCCCGGCTATACCTTTGATTTTTTTTTAATTGTTATTTTAGACAGATAGCATCTCACTATGTACCCTTGGTTGGCCTGGAATGCAGATCAGACTGACCTTGAACTACAGAGATACACCTACCTCTGCCTCTTTTTTTTTTTTTTTTTTTTTGGATTTTCAAGACAGGGTTTCTCTGTATTGTTTTGGAGGCTGTCCTGGAACTAGCTCTTGTAGACCAGGCTGGTCTCGAACTCACAGAGATCCGCCTGCCTCTGCCTCCCAAGTGCTTACCTCTGCCTCTTGAATGCTGGGATTAAAGGTGTGCATCACCACTTCTGACAAACCACTTATTTTCAAAGCTTGTGTTTCTCCAAGTGTGGTCTCATGGGCCACATTTATTTTTGTTACCCCCTTGGACTATGGTTCCTACAGTGTGTTTTTTGGACCAGCAGCATCACCATCTCTGATAACATGATAGCAATGACTCTCCCACAGACTTAACCAAATCTGGAACCTGCAAGTAGACCTCCATAGCCAATTTTTGTGGTGCTGGAGATTAAGACTACAGCCTCAGGCATGCTGAAGTACTCTGAAGTACTCTGCCACCCCATGCTGTGCTTGAACAAGCCCTATGGCTAACTCAAGAGTCACTGATGTAGACACTTGCTGAAGTAGACAATCCTCCCTTCTATTCAAGGCTGCTTACTCAGAATCTTGGGGTTTAGGGTGTATCTCCTGAGAACACAAAATGTCCCTTTTCTTCGAGCTTCCCCAAGCAATTCTAATTCCACAATTTGGGAATGATCAGTCTAGCGGTGTGTTACCAATGGCAGATTGTAGAATGTTTGAGGAAGTGTTGGGACCTGGGCATCTCTAAAAGATGAATATTCTCTTGGGAATTCAGGAAAAGAAGATTGGACAGGAACACTGGGGGTTTTGACAAACAAATCAGTGTCTGTCGTTTGGATGCATAAGACATCTCACTGTCACGGGACATGGTAGCATATGCCTTTTAATCCCGGCACTCAGGAAGCAAAGGCAGCAGATTTCAATGAGTTCAAGGTCAGCCTGGTTTATAGAGTGAGTTCCAGGCTAGCCAGGCTGTTAGGTTAAAATCTTATCTAAAACAAACAAAAACAAACAAACAAAATCCATCATTGGAACATTGGAACAACAAAAAAAAAAAACTATTCCACTGTGAGGGCTGTGGACAGCTCAGTAGGTTAGAGCCCTGGCTCTGCAACTACAAGGATCTAAGATCAAATCCCTCAGCACTCATGCCAGAAGCCAGACGTGGTTGCATGTGGTTGTAGCCCCAGCACTGAGGTGAGGATGGGTGTATCTCCTGAGAACACAGGCTGGCCAGCCTAGCCAATGCACACAGCTTCCGGTTCAGTGAGAGACCCTGTCTCAAATCAATAGGCAAATAAGAGAAGAAAGAAGATACTCGACGCTCTGTTCTGGCCTCTGGAGGTGTATGCATGGGTGCAGGTACTCACTCACAACACACACACACTCACACACACACACTCACACTCACACACACACATTCACACACACTCACACACACTCACACACACTCACACACACACACACACTCCACGCTCAAACCTAAGAAAACAAACATTTCATCTTATGCCCTATGAGAGCTGAAAGCTAAATTCTTAAGCGTGGTTTCACAGGACTAACTGCACCGTCTCTTTTTTTCTCACACGTCACTCACCAGCCTTCTTTCCACTTCTGTGACCACAATGGTTCAGTTTTAGTAACTGACCATGTCCCCAGCCCACATTAGTGTACTTTTAAAGCTAAGGGTGGAGCTGGTGAGATTACATCATCTGATAAAGGCGCTGACTGCCAAGCCTGACGACCTGAGGTTGATTCCCCAGGCCTCACAGAGAAGGAGAGAACTGATGCCTGCAAGTTGTACTCTGATCAGCAAGGTGGCTAGTGGCATTTGTATGCCACTCTTACACACACACACACACACTTAAATTTTTTATTTTAAAGAGTCAAGGTGAAAGTTGCCAAACCAGTCAGGTTGTGAGAAAGGTGGAGATAGGATCAGAGGTTCAGGGTTAGCCTGGGCTACATATAAAGTTTGAAGACAGCTTGGGCTACACAAGACTGTCCAAAATAATCAGAATAGGGATGAGGGCATAGCTCAGCTGGTAAAATATTTACTTCCATGAAACCCTGGGTTCAATCCCCAGCACCTTGTGAACCAGGAGTGTGGTGTGTGCTCCCACAAGTGTTATCTCAACACTTCGGAGGTGTAGTCAGAACAATCAGAAGTTCTAGGTCATCCTCTCATACTTGAGTTTAAGGCCAGCCTGTGCTACATGAGATGAGAGGGAGAGACAGAGACAGAGAGAAGCAACGTTTGGAAGAGGAGGAGACAGAGCCTGAGATTGGCTTGAGAGCTTTCAGAGGAGTCAGGTTCACCACATCTTGACTTCAGACGACATGCCCCACCCCCACCCCAAGCTGCAGGAGGATACATTTCCATCAGACTAAGCCACTGAGTTAGTAAATCATCACTGCAGTTTACAGTAAACAAACACAGCTACAGGGTGTGAGGGAAGGAAGGCACGTAGGAAAAACCTGACACATTCTCTTGATGACACTATTAAAGTGAATGTCACTAATGAAGGGGCGCATTTCATGTTTTACTGTGCAATAGGGTGGAAAGAGAAGACAGCATCTCTTCATGGCATTCCTGTCAGGCACTTTTGCATGATGCCAAACTAGGTCCATTCTTGTAAAGGACTCTGTGTTGCATGGAGGTATCATATCAGTGCTCGGTTCTTGATAAAATGAATAGTAACGCCGGGCGTTGGTGGCGCATGCCTTTAATTCCAGCACTCAGAAGGCAGAGGCAGGTGGATCCAGGACAGCCTCACATTATGTGTATGTGTGTTGAAAACTGGAGTTACAGGCAGCTGTGGGTGCTGGGACTAAATCTGGGTGCTCTTCCAGAGCAACAAGTGCTTTTAGCCACCGAAAAACCCTGACTCGAAATACCCTGCCCCCCACCCCCCCCAAAAAATGAGTAGTAACATGGCTGTCCCTGTGGAAGGAATTTACACTAAAGTTTCAGGAGCGGGTGGCACCTCAAGCACCTTGGTCTTTCTCAGCTCAGAGAAAATGTATTAGTGCTGTAACTCTTTGCATTTGAAATTATTCAAAAGACAAAGGTAGCAAAATCATAGATATTTTTGTCAGCTAGCCTAAATAAGGACACAGGGTTGTAGTTATTCAGGCAAGTCACTGACTTAACTGATTAAGTCACCTCTGTTGGCTTCAGGTCACAGATGAAGAAACAGGCATTTTAGACATTAATGATTTACCTGAGTTCATACAATCAGGCGGTAAGAAGCTGGGAGTTAAACCCAGGTGTCAAATTTTAGATTTTTTTTTTTTTTGGTTTTACGAGACAGGGTTTCTCTGTTTTGGAGGCTGTCGGTCCAGCCTGGCCTCGAACTCACAGAGATCCGCCTGCCTCTGCCTCCCGAGTGCTGGGATTAAAGGCGTGCGCCACCAACGCCCGACCAAATCTTAGATTTTTATTTAAACCAGAGCATTCAATTTTATGATATTCAATTATTGATAGTGCATGTGTTATCAGTATGTTTACATGTGTATGTCTGAAATTTTCTTTCTTTTTTTTTTTTTTTGAGACAGGATTTTCTGTGTAGCTTGAGAGACTTTCCTGGAACTCACTCTGTAGACCAGGCTGGCCTCAAACTCACAGAGATCTGCCTGCCTCTGCCTCCCTAGTGCTGGGATTAAAGGCGAGCGCCACTGCCCAGCTACTTCCTTGCTTTCTTGAACAAAAGTTCAAGACATGAACGACAGGTCCAGGGAGGGCAGTCACAGGACCTCTCTATCCTGGTTGTCCTGGAACTCTCGCTATATAGACTAGGCTGGCCTTGAACTCACCGAGATCCTTATGCCTCCACCTCCAAAGTGCTTGGATTGCAGGAATGTTCTACCTTGCTTAGCTTTTTCTAGAATTGTAAAATATACACCATGATATCATTATTGATGAATAAACACACTGATACCTGCTGGGGGTTGGTGGCGCACGCCTTTAATCCCAGCACTCGGGAGGCAGAGGCAGGCGGATCTCTGTGAGTTCGAGGCCAGCCTGGTCTACAAAGTGAGTTCCAGGACAGCATCCAAAGCCACAGAGAAACCCAGTCTCGAAAAACCAAAAAAACAAAACAAAACAAAACAAAACAAAACAAAACAAAAAAAAAACCACTGATACCTTCTGCTATAGAGCAGAGAGAATGACATGTCATCAAAGAGGATTATTTAGTGTGGTGATATATTGGTTGTACAAATAAAGCCTGTCTGGGGGTCCAGACTTCTATGGTTAGCTTGTGGCAAACTCCATTCTCTGACCCTAGACAGGCTTTATTTGTACAAGCAAGATATCACCACACTTTGGATTGACTTACATGATATGAGCTCCAAATGCACGTACATACATGTTGTGGGATATTAGTTTAAGATGTGTTACATCCCTGTATGCTGTGGAATACTTGTTTAATGATATAAAGATGTATTACATTCTTTTATGTTGCATTTGTTTAACTCTGTAAAGCTGTGTAACTTTGCCTGCCTAAGACACCTAGTTGGTCTAATAAAGAGCTAAGCAGAGAAAGGGTAGGCGGATAGTTGAGGATGACAGGCAGAGAGAATAAATGGAGGAGAAATCTAGACTTGAAGGAAGAGGGATGAGCAAGAAAAGGAGGAAAGGATGTTGCCAGAGGCCAACCACCTAGTTACACAGCCAAACACAGAGTAAGAAGGAAAGAAAGATATATAGAATAAAGAAACGTAAAGAGGCCGCTCCCGGCTTCCAGAAGAGCCGCCCACACAGGAAAGAGATCAGCTCCTCCAAGACCCCAACCCAGCGAGCCCAGCTTCAGGTGAGATTGGGTCTCTGGCTGGGACCACCCGCCCATCACCCATCCCCCTCCATCTTCGGGGCCGCTCCGGGCTTCCAGAAGAGCCGCCCACACAGGAAAGAGATCAGCTCCCCAGGACCCCAACCCAGCGAGTCCAGCTTCAGGTGAGATTGGGTCTCTGGCTGGGACCACCCGCCCATCACCCATCCCCCTCCATCTTCGGGGCCGCTCCCGGCTTCCAGAAGAGCCGCCCACACAGGAAAGAGATCAGCTCCTCCAAGACCCCAACCCAGCGAGCCCAGCTTCAGGTGAGATTGGGTCTCTGGCTGGGACCACCCGCCCATCACCCATCCCCCTCCATCTTCGGGGCCGCTCCCGGCTTCCAGAAGAGCCGCCCACACAGGAAAGAGATCAGCTCCTCCAAGACCCCAACCCAGCGAGCCCAGCTTCAGAAGAGC